>NC_136499.1:81746499-82060471 GCF_053919585.1 Euprymna scolopes
GTATAATCTCTTCGGCGACAAAGAAAAATCTGAAACTAATGCAAAATGAACGAACATAGAAGAAACGCTAGACGAGCGTTTAAGACTCAGAATTTCATATTTAAAAAAAATATCGTTTTAAAACCGACGTTGATAGATTATGATTATAGAAGAAAGAAAGGAAGAATGTGTGTGTGTGTGTGTTTGTGTGTGTGTGCATGCATAGCGGGGAAGGGGGTGCGATGGAAAACTCTCTAAAAAATATAAAGGTCCTGTTAAAGCCATATCAATAAATAAAAGTAGGACAATTAACGGTAATAAATAATGAGAAAGGCATGAATATATTAATATGATTTATAAAAATTTTAAAATTATTTAAATTAATTAAATTAATTAAATTAAATAAAATAAGGATAAAGATAAATAAGGTAAATTTAATAAATAAATAAAAAATAAGAACTTTAAAAGAATTTTAAATTTTTTTAAAAAAATATTAATATTTTAATTATGAGAGAATTATAGTGAATGGAGAAATTTAAGATAATTAAAATAATTAAAGGAAATTAATAAATATTAAAAGACTTAACAACTATCAGATGCGAAGGTTGTGGGGGGGGAAGGGGAATGGTTTCTCTATAAAGGTTATCCTTATTATTGGGGGGGGTTATATGGTAAAGTTAAGGATATTAGGTGGTGAGAAAGGTTGAGATATGAGTAGAAGAGAGTTGGTTTGGAGATTAGAATGAGAGGTGAATGTGGAATTTAGGTGTCTATAAGTGAATAGGGTGTCTTTGTGTAAATAGGGTGTGTGATAGTAAGGTGGCGAAGAATGTTGAGGTATGATTAGAAGAGAGATGGTTTGAGGTTTAGAGTGAGAGGTGAATGTGGTATTTAGGTGTCTATGTGTGAATTAGGAGTCTTTGTGTAAATGGAGTGTGAATCGGTTAAGTTATGCTGTTGTTAGGCCATTTGGCGAGGAGGAATTTTCTTTTGTGGGGACATTGTCTGAAGATTTCGTTTTTAATATTCATACAGGCTATGGATGGGTTATTGATAGCCTGAAGGATCCTAAATTTTTCAGTAGTGCAAAGTGAGCAGGTCTTGGAGGTTGGGTCGTAAGATTTTTTAATATCCATGATTGACCATTTTATTTTATATGGAGTATTAGATTCTTTAAGCGACCAAATCTTGGTGGCTAAAGATGTGTCAAATTTCTTTTGGGGATATTTGAAAGTGGAGTTATGTACCTACTTGCAGACTGATTAACCCTGCTAAAAGTGAAATAGGTCTAGCCAGTAAATATATCGTCAAGAAAATTAACAAATGTATTAAAAACAATTGCAACCTAAAACTTTGGGCTAATACCCAAGAATCTATCCAATGGTTCAAATCCATTCCCAATAAAGAACAATGCAAGTTTACTCAATTTGACATTACTGACTTTTATCCATCTATTAGCAGGGAAATCCTCGACAGCTCCCTAACCTTTGCCAAATCCTTCATGGAGATCAGTGACTTGGAAATCCAAACTATCCTCCATGCAAGAAATTCACTCCTTTTCTTTGATAACAAAACGTGGGTTAAAAAATCCAATCCTGAGGACCCCTTTGATGTTCCAATGGGTGCCTTTGATAGTGCGGATATTTGTGATCTGGTAGGTCTCTTTATTCTCCACTCCCTACAGAACAAGTTCCCCAACCATGAATTTGGCCTATACCGAGATGATGGTTTATGTCTTTCACGCAACTGCAATGGTCAAAATCTAGACAGGTTCAGAAAACAATTGACCACATTCCTTAAAGAACTTGGGTTTAATATCACCATTGACACCAACCTTACTAGTGTGGATTTCTTAGATGTTACATTGGACCTGCCCAGCAACTCTACCAGACCCTACCACAAACCTACTGAACAGCTTAAGTACATTAATACGCAATCATGCCATCCACCTTGTGTTTTCAAGAACCTTGTCCCCAGCATCAGCAGAAGAATCTCCAACCTTTCATCCAGCAGAGAGATTTTCCAACAAGCTGCGCCATATTATAACAGAGCGCTCCGAGAAAGTGGATATCAGGAGGATATTTCATATATGCCCAATCCACCCACCAGGCAGCGCAGACCCAACAGATCCAGGAACATAATTTGGTTCACCCCTCCATTCTCCCTCAACGTCAGGTATAATATAGGTAGACAATTACTTCTTCTAATAGATAAGCATTTTCCACCCACAAACAAACTCCATAAAATCTTTAATAGAAACACCATCAAAACTAGCTATTCCTGCTCTCCCTCAGTCGGCTCTATCCTGACATCTAAACCCCCAATCCCTATTAACCCCCCTAACCCTCGCTGCTCATGCAGGGGAGGAGATACCTGTCCTCTGGGGGGAGGCTGCACAATCAAATCTATCGTTTACCAGGCCAAAGTCATTCCTGAAAATAACCCAGGTAAAGAAGAAATCTACATTGGAATGACTCAGGGTACCTTCAAGCAGAGGCTGTATGCACATAACTCCACTTTCAAATATCCCCAAAAGAAATTTGACACATCTTTAGCCACCAAAATTTGGTCGCTTAAAGAATCTAATACTCCATATAAAATAAAATGGTCAATCATGGATATTAAAAAATCTTACGACCCAACCTCCAAGACCTGCTCACTTTGCACTACTGAAAAATTTAGGATCCTTCAGGCTATCAATAACCCATCCATAGCCTGTATGAATATTAAAAACGAAATCTTCAGACAATGTCCCCACAAAAGAAAATTCCTCCTCGCCAAATGGCCTAACAACAGCATAACTTAACCGATTCACACTCCATTTACACAAAGACTCCTAATTCACACATAGACACCTAAATACCACATTCACCTCTAACTCTAAACCTCAAACCATCTCTCTTCTAATCATACCTCAACATTCTTCGCCACCTTACTATCACACACCCTATTTACACAAAGACACCCTATTCACGTATAGACACCTAAATTCCACATTCACCTCTCATTCTAATCTCCAAACCAACTCTCTTCTACTCATATCTCAACCTTTCTCACCACCTAATATCCTTAACTTTACCATATAACCCCCCCCAATAATAAGGATAACCTTTATAGAGAAACTATTCCCCTTCCCCCCCCCACAACCTTCGCATCTGATAGTTGTTAAGTCTTTTAATATTTATTAATTTCCTTTAATTATTTTAATTATCTTAAATTTCTCCATTCACTATTATTCTCTCATAATTAAAATATTAATATTTTTTAAAAAAATTTAAAATTCTTTTAAAGTTCTTATTTTTTATTTATTTATTAAATTTACCTTATTTATCTTTATCCTTATTTTATTTAATTTAATTAATTTAATTAATTTAAATAATTTTAAAATTTTTATAAATCATATTAATATATTCATGCCTTTCTCATTATTTATTACCGTTAATTATCCTACTTTTATTTATTGATATGGCTTTAACAGGACCTTTATATTTTTTAGAGAGTTTTCCATCGCACCCCCTTCCCCGCTATGCATGCACACACACACAAACACACACACACACACACACACAAACACACACACACACACATTCTTCCTTTCTTTCTTCTATAATCATAATCTATCAACGTCGGTTTTAAAACGATATTTTTTTTAAATATGAAATTCTGAGTCTTAAACGCTCGTCTAGCGTTTCTTCTATGTTCGTTCATTTTGCATTAGTTTCAGATTTTTCTTTGTCGCCGAAGAGATTATACCGATTTTCCACAGTATATTATTACTGTTTTCGGTGTATTGAAACCAATGGTACGACCTTGAAATATGTATATATAGTGTCATAATAAATATTGTATATAATATATATATATATATATATATATATATATATATATATATATATAAACATTTTATCTCTGACAACACTGAGTGTGTTTTTAAGAGAGAAAAAAATTATGTTTATTTGTGCGAATGGAAATTTAACTAAGGTTCTTGTATTCTGCATCTTTGGATTTTACCGTCATTGGAAATTTTATCCATTCACGTGTAATCACTTTTTTATTCACATTATTCCCTCTGCTTAACTTTTTGTTATCAAGTAAGATCTATCACTTACTTGTAGGTTCATTTAATACTTTTGCAAGCAAAATCCGATCCCGCATTTTGCTGAATCCTACCCTCCGATGAGAAGGAAAGTATTTCTTAGAAAAACCGATGATTAATAACTGTCCATTTATTTAGTGTTTCCTTTTTATTATTAAGTATGTTTTTACCTCTTTTTCAAAGTGTTTTTTAACATGTTTTATTAACTATTTGTTCTTATTATAAGCTCTATCTCCTATTTGATTGTATCGAACTTTTACATCTGGTTGAGATTGCTTTATTAATTCTTTAATATTTATAATTTACTTTAGTTTTGCCATCTTGGATCATTTTGGTACACTTAACTGTTATTCTTATTTTATATTTATATATATATATATATATATATATATATATACATATATATATATATATAAATATATACATATATTTATCGCTCTCTCTCTCTCTCTCTCTCTCTCTCTGTCTCTCTCTATATATATATTCCTACATACATATATATATATATATATCAATATATACATATATATATTTCTATATATATATATATATATAAATGTAATATATATATATATATATATTTCTATATATATTACATTTATATATGTATCTATATATATATTTATATGTATACTATATATATTTCTATATGTATATATATATATATTTATATGTATACTATATATATATTTCTATATGTATATATATATTTCTATATGTACATATACATTTATATGTATATATATGTTTATATATATATTTATCTATATGTCAATTTGGTTTCCAGTTCGTGTATATATATATATATATATATATATATATATATATATATATATATATATATATATATATATATATATATATATACTAGCTGTACCCGGCCACGCGTTGCTGTGGTTCAGTTTGTTAAAATGAACACATTCCTCAAGAAAAATTGCATTTTTGTTCGTTTATTTACTTTTATTATTTTTTGCAATGTTTTTAATCAATAAAAGTTGTTATTTTTTCCCAAAAAAAACGATTAATTTTTTACCATAAATTGTTAGGTGAAAGTTGTTTTTTCAGGAAAACTTGCACTTTTTTTTTAAAGAAATTCGTCAGTAAACTTTTCTCTTTGAAAACGGAATTTTTATTATAAAAAGAACAGATGAATTCTTTACATGAACACTGTAAATAGTTATGTGAAAGTAGAGAAAAATTGAATTTTTTTTCAAGAGAATGTACAAATTATTTTTTTAAACAGATGTTCAGAAAATAAACAGAAAAATACTTCCATCATTAATTATGCAAAAAATAAATAAAATGTTGATTTAGTGTTTCAACATAATGCTTATAAATTACGATAAAACTTGCTGAGTATGTGCTGTTTTACGGTTGTTGTAAAAATGGAACAGAAACTTAAATTTAGCTTCGTTTTAATCTTTCTTAATTTTTTAATTGTGCCCCCCCTCAAACGAATATAATCCAAACAGTAACATTCAACAATTGTACTTTATGTATATAAAACACAAAATATTTATAAAAAAAAAAAAAGTTAATAACGAAAGGGAAATAATTCCATTTTTAATCGAAGACATCAGTTTGGTATATCTTTTTGTTATTTTTTACATAAGTCCAGCTTACCATTCACATTGGAAATGTCAACATCTTTAGGTTGTAGGGTACGTTTACAACGAATAAACACTCCAACCTAGTAGATGTATCAGAAATTTTTACACCTTTATCACGAAACTGCGAATAAAATATAAAAATCTCGTAATTTCTCTTTTAAAAGTGGGTTGTTTATTTTCTTTATGGATTATACTTCCAAAATAAACTAATAAAGTTGTTTTAAAAGTAATAGAAATATTTTTTTTATTTTAAAAAAAAACTAATGAATTTTACGAACTCAATATTTTTCAATTTTTAAACTTTAAAAATCTATCAAAATTTTTCTATTGATTCTATCTTTACGATATTTTAAGGGTCAATGTGAAATTTTATGCCCTTTCCAATAAACCGAAAATAAAATGTTTTAGACAAACGTCTTTTTTAATTTACGACCCCCCCCCCCAATTTTCAAGTGTCTATTAAAGAGTAAATAATTAATTTACTCACCAAAGTTTTATATATCACAAATTGAAGAGAAAAGGTCAATAAGTAATATATTCAAATTTAAAACAAAAAAAGTAGTGTTTTTTAGAAATTTACCTGTAAAGTTCTAAGTTTAAAACCTGTTTTTTTTTTAAACAACGTTTTTTGTTTTTTCTTTTGTTTGTGTTTTTTTATGAAACCTTGGTCCTTGCTCCTTTAATTGAAAAAAAAATAGGACTTGAATTACATTTTTCGAGGAGTTATAAGCTTGGAAAGACAGGAGGTCGAATAATTCACGCCTCCCATTTTGAAATGTCTATTAAAAAGTAAATAATTTACTCATCAAAGTGTTATGTATCACAAATTGAAGAGAAAAGTCAATAAATAATATATTCAAATTTAAAACAAAAAAGTAGTGTTTTTTAGAAATTTACCTGAAAAGTCCGAAGTTTAAAACCTTTTTTTTTTTAAATAACACGTTGTTTGTTTGTTTTTTATTTTTTTTACGAAACCTTGGTCCTTGCTCCCTTACTTGAAAAAAAATTAGGGCTTGAGTTACATTTTTCGAGGAGCTTGGAAAAACTGGGTGGAATTATTCACTGTTTTTCACGAAATTTCTGACACACCTACCAATCTACCCATGTTAAGAACAGCTTTCGGAATAGACACCCCTAACCTTGCCAGCATACTCGAAAAGCTATAAAAGTTGATGTGTCGAATGTGAACGATGAGTTGGACGTAATGTAAAAATGTACCGAATTTAAAAGAGAACAAAATTCAAATTTCCGTTCCATTTTTACAACAACCGTAAAGCAGAGCATTCTATGCAAATTTTACCCAACTTACTGTATTAATGCTATTTTTTTAAGCAAAAAAAAAATATATATATAGGTTTGGCTATAAATTCCTAAACTCATTTCACCCTAAATAATTTAGGTGACTGAAATAGGAATCTAATTGAATCTTTAATTTCCTGAATAGTATGCGAGAATTCATTTTTCTTCGAGTTATATCGAATTCATTAATACGGACTTTAGGGGCTTTTTTCGTAATGTTACTGTAAAAATTATGTTTTATTGTTACAAATTACGATGCTTTACTTATATAAAAAAAAGCAAAAATAAATTCTTGCGTTTTTTATTTACTACTGAAAACCATAACTTTAGTAAAGGTATTTTTTGTTTAAACAAAATAAAACATTTTCACTAAGAGTTAAGTAAAAATAATTAGTTCATTATATTCTGCGATCATTATTTGATAAATACTGCAATTTTCATTAAAATTGGCTAATTTCCTGATTTTTGGTGAATTTCTAAGTAAAGGGAGGGATCAAAATTTTTATACACTTTGAGCGTCGGCATTCATTTTGTCTGTACCTAACATTTTTCGATGAATATTTAATAGGAAAGCGACTATGTGTGGTTAATTTATCAATAATCATGTGATTAAACCCATTGAAAATTTACCGATATTGTAAACACATTCTGTTTACATTAAGCATGTAGTGTTTTTTTTTTAGTGATGCACTATGCAGTGTTGGCAACTGAGATTTTAAAA
Source organism: Euprymna scolopes (assembly GCF_053919585.1). NCBI lineage: Eukaryota > Metazoa > Mollusca > Cephalopoda > Sepiida > Sepiolidae > Euprymna > Euprymna scolopes. Next base: position 81,754,205 of record NC_136499.1, read on the forward strand.
AAACCCGCGAGATCAGGAGAAAGAAATGTCCAGAAAATCGCTAGATTTTTAACTTTTATCATCTGAAATTTTCAAAAATCGCTAATTCCCCCCCCAAAAAAACTCCCTATTTTCACTTCCTACCATAAAAAAATTATAAATATGGTATATTCAATATATAAAATGTTCCGTGTTTTCTCACTATATGTTTCTGGAATTATATTGAAGCGGTTAGCTTCCGTATTTTATCAGCTAGTTTTACTGTTTTTTCGGAGAGGGTATTTTTTTTTTTTTTTGCAGGAAACAAATCATAAACTCAAACTTTTTATAATAAAAGTTAAATTAACATATACTGCAAATTAAACATCACAATAATGGTGCAACATATTTTGAAATTAGAAAATAAAAGAACAAAAAAATTTTGTTTTAGCATGTTAAAATATTTAGGTTGGTAGATAATTAAATTCTACTGTATTGATATAATTTTTTTGTTTGTTTTTTTTTTTTGCTGTTGTTTCTTACTTTTTACTATTTTCGACTAAATACTTCTAAATTTCGTATTTTAAACTAAACTTCGAAGGTTGGAATGCCCACCCCCACCTAAAATGTACTTGGAAAAATCGATTTTATTGCGAGATTTAAGAATGGTTAGCCGAAAAAAAGGTGAAAAACAAAACAAATAATCAATAAATAATTGTTACCAAAGACAATAAATGCTACTTTTTTTTTTACTTACATGAATGAATTTATTTTATGTTTTAAAGTATTTTGTGGGTTCAAAATATCTCCAGATTTTCTAGAATTTCCCGCTAGATTGCAAACGAAATCTCCAGATCTAGCAGGAAAACCGCTAAATTAGACACACTGGTCACGTGACAGGAAGCGGTAATAAATAATTGTCCCTAAATAAAAAAAATGGCCTATCGGTACAAAGAAACCCACCTATTTATCATAGAAAAATTAAGTATAATGTTATAATTAAAAAGAAATATATAAAAACACACATGCATATAGTAAACATATTATACCAAAACGTGGAACCATCCGTCCAGTGGTTTTTTTAGACTATTAATTGCGAACGAACCAAGAGTTATATATATATATACTGGTAACTTAATTAAATATTGAAATGCTCATATATTTGGTTCTCTGGGACGAAACTATATGAAAATTGGCAGGCTTTTTGAAGATTATAATACTATTCTATGGTTAAAAATTTATTCCTTGGTAAAAAAGAATTTATATTTTCAAACCAATAAAATATGCCCAAATTTGCCTACATTTATGTATATTTTGTACTGCAGCCGGCTTCGGTTTTGCTGCGGCAATAAATTAAATAACAAAAATAAACTCAATTCATTTCAGTTACACATCTACATTTGAATTATAACGGACATATTTGTTCTAAAAAGAATATGAATTGCATATTTTGTTAAATATATTAATACGACATTAAAAAAAAAATCTTACTCTCTTTCACAATGTTATGCCCCCCCCGCTTTTTTTGAATTTCCAACGACTTTTTTCGTTTCTGAAATGAAACAAGGTCATACATTTCATTATATAAAAAATATGTTTCCAAATATTTGTACTGGTGATTTGTTTTCTTAATTTCATTCATCCAGAGGAAATCTCGCAATGAAGACGATGAACAAATAATTTTATCTTTTTATTTCGTCGAAATACTGTTTTCATTATTTGCCTCATGTATATATATATATATATATATATATATATATATATATATATATATATATATATATATATATATATATATATATACCACCTTTAATGGCAATTTTATAAATTTCAAATCTCAGTGACTATTAATCAGAATTTTAAAAACCTGCAGGTTCGTTGGAAACGTAATGATCTGAATTGTGTAATGGGTTATGTGATAATTTGTCCTGTAGGCCACAGATTAAGGGGACCATCCATCGTCCAGAGCCTATTTTTTGGCATTTTTTACAGACATAAAATTTTTCAATCATAGTCATTTGTTTTCCTAGTTTTGCATATGAATTACAAAATATCTGATATTTCACCAAAACCTCACCCTTGATAGAGGGGAGACTAAAACTTGCTGATATAGTTTCAAATGATCTGAGATAACAGCAAGAAGATACTTGATTCCAAATATTTCTCATGTTATATCTTCCCTTTCATACGTATTAAATTTCACAGTTGGATTAAGGATGATCCATCCGCTTCAGTATTTTATTTTTTTTTCATTTACTGGAGATATTCATAATCGTAATCTATTTCCAAATGACAGGTGATAGAACATATGATAAATATCCTAATTTATCTATATATATATATATATATATATATATATATATATATATATATATATATATATACAGTTTTTATGTTTCTTTATGTAAATACAGTCATATATTGCTATGATGTGCAAACCGTTTCGATCATAATTGATCTCATCAGGCAAGAAAATTAAAAAATTAAAAACGGTTCAAGATCATTTTTAATTTTAGAGAAGAGAAAATATGCTATGCCATAACTGGCATGAAGCAAGGTTCTTATGGATTTAAATTTAATTACAAAAATCAAATTTCAGTTAAAGTAGTAGGAGGAATAAAAGAATAGTCTTGGAGAAGAATTATAAGGATTAGAGAGAGTTACAAGAAAAGAAAGGGTAACACAAGGATATAGAGGGGGGCATGAATCACTGAAAGGGAGAAAGAATATTTATATGTATATTTATATATATGTATATTTATATATACATATTTATATATATATATATTTATATATATTATATATATATTTAATTATATATATATGTATATTTTCATATATATTTATGTACATATTCAGATATATATATATATATATATATATATTTATATACATATATATATATATTTCTCTCTCTCTCTCTCTCTCTCTCTATATATATATATATATATATATATATATATACAGAAATATATTTATATTTCTATATGTATATATATTACATTTATATAAGTATATATTTATATATTTCTATATGTATATATATATATTTCTATATGTATATATATATTTATATGTATATATATATTCATATATATATACTATATATATATACATATATTTCTATATGTATATATATATTTCTATACGTATATATATATATATATTTATATGTGTATATATATAGAAATATATGCATATATATATATTTATATATATATATTTATATATATATATATTTATATATGTATATATATATTTATATATATATTACATTTATATATGTATGTATATATTTCTATATGTATATATATATATTTATATTCATATATATATACTATATATATATATTTCTACATGTATATATATATTTCTATATATATATATATATATTTATATGTATGTATATATATATATATATATATATATATATATATGCCAATTTGGTTTCCAGTTCGTGTATGTATGTATGTATGTATGTATATATATATATATATATATATATATATATATATATATATATATATGTACACTGGTAACCTAATTAAATATTGAAATGCTCATATATTTGGTTCTATGGGACGAAACTATATGAAAATTGGCAGGCTTTTTGAAGATTATAACACTATTCTATGGTCAAAATTTTATTCCTTGGTAAAAAAGAATTTATATTTTCAAACCAATAAAATATGCCCAAATTTGCCTACATTTATGTATATTGTGTACTGCAGCCAGCTTCGGTTTAGCTGCTTCGGTTCTCTCCTATGTGTCCTTGCCAGGCTTTTTTATATATATTATATCGATATATTATTATATATATTTTATTTATAGATATATATTATTATTATTATTATTATTATTATTATTATTATTATTATTATACAGTAATAAATACAATTTAACTTGGAGTCTCGTTGATCGAGTTTGTTAAAGCAATATCAGCCAAAGAAGGTCCTATTTTGTAAACACAAGTTTTAATTATAAGTGTGTTATTTTTTCCTCATGAATTTTCTTATTTTTTCAGCCCCATAGAATAACTATTTGTTTAACAATGACATTATCTATGCAAACATAAGTGTCAACAAAAAAATGCGTTAGTTATTTATAGAGCTTAAACCATATACGGGTTTCAACATTTCACATGAAAAACACAAACATGAGTTTCTCTCCTATGCACGTGTGTCCAAGATAGGTATATTTGCTAGAGACACAACTCTCTATTCTAGACATATGGACCAAATGAATGCACATATATCCTTAAAAAATGACATCTTGAGTTCTTAGAAAGTGTTGTGGAATTGTTGCATGAATGGACATCATTAGTTAATGATACTAAGACTCCTTTATTTTAACTTTTATGAAAAACCTTAAGAGCCATCGATTGTTATATCTAATAGAACCCTACTTAAATTCCTTGGTCTAACGGCCATAGGCAATTTGAACTGGAACAAATATATAGAGAATATTGTCAAGGCTGCTGCAAAAAAGGTGGACTTACTCTAGCATGCTAGAAAACTTTCAGTATCCTATATCTCTAGAAAGCCACCATTTATCCATGCATAGAGTATTGTTGCTGATGAACTAACCACTAGTTTCTCCTTCTTAGTCTGGCACCAAAAAAGAATTTAATTTTATTTAAGAAGTCTCACGAGTTCTAACCCCTGTCCCATCGCTGCAATGTTGCAACCCTATGCTTGTTTTACAAGTTCTTCAGTGGAATGTGCTCCAAAAAACTTGCTGCATTTGTGCCGTCTCAACGTAATTACCACTAACCAAAAGTCATTTAACAAAATCCCACAATATGCTGGAAGGTGTCCCATTCTAATGGCTTCTATCCTCAATATCCTAGCTTTTGAAATTCCCTCCCTATTTCCTGTTTCCCTTACTATACTAACATACAGAAATTTAAATGCAATGTGAATAAACAACTCACTGAACAAACTTCTCACTTTGAATACCCCCATAGTCATGAGCCCTTAATCTACAATAGCTTCTTATGACTCGGGGGCAATGCATGTCTTGTTTGAGATTAATAAAAGATTTTAAAGCATTATTATATATAGATAGATTAATATATTAAATAACCCAAATAATTCTTAATAAATGACATATATATTATATAAAAAAACAATAATCGACTTATAATATATTATTATATATATGTATATATATTGACCAGCAAGAACACGAACCTATCAAAATTGGAACAGAACCAAATTAAGACAGCAGATCTCAGACAAAAATAAATGGATTAATATCCTATTGGAAGAGTTATATCAATTATTTCATGCCAGTTCCACGATATCACCATTAATGATAAGTGTCCCTGACTAGACTCAATGAAAAGCAAAATCAGAAGAATAAAGCAGTATTTATGCATATGACCATGCATTTCGCTTGCTTAGTATTCATATATACTAGTACAAATTTTGTTGCTTTTATTAGCCACTATCTGTACGTTTTCTTCATCCTTTATATTATTATTTACTGTTTCTATTATAACATTAGCTGTTAAACATTTGTTTATTTATGGTCAATTATTTTTATTTTCAAAAGCTTTGCATAAGCGTTACAGAAAATAATTTAAGTATAGGTATAATAATCATATGATGACAATCGGGGGAGAGGGGATATAGAAATAATACGAGATTATCTAAAGAAAAAATTAATCGATTCATCAGACTACTGTTCACATCTTGAATGTGATGTTCACAACGTTTTGGTCGATGTAACCTCCGACCTTCTTCCGGTGTATCTTGTCAAGATGAGAACAGTAGTTCGATGAATCCAAATAATATGAATAACCAATCCTCATCTCAAAAATTCAGAAAAGTTTAACACATTAGTTCTCATATTAATCAGGAAATTTTAAAATGATTACCTCCTTGCAATATAAATAGTACAAACCTTAAATTATGATTAAACTTGAAAAACCAAATTAAATCTCTATCCATATAAAGTTAGGTTTGTTTATGTTTATATATGTGTTCCAAATTTATGATGATCGGTTAATTACTTTGGGAGTAAATACTCCCAAAGTAATTAACCGATCATCATAAATTTGGAACACATATATAAACATCTAAATAAATATTTGCTAAATCAATAAAATCTGATTACAGATAAAGTAAAATAAAAACATTTTTGTGCATAACTTATTATTTTTTTGCAGAATTATAGGTTGTCAGTTAATGAACAAATATTTAACAGCTACATAAAACAACAGTGATTAACACTGAAGAGAGATGCTTCCACTGAATAAGAACACTTCAGGCACGTGTAGTTATTCTTCCGGTTTGCTTTTCAATTTTGATTGATGTAAGTTTTGAAGTAGTACATTTTATTTTCATTTATTATTATACATATATTTATATGAAAAAACTTTCTGTTATAGAGAAGAAAAAAGACAAACACAAAATATATATATAACAGAATATATATATAACATTAATAATATAATGCAAATCAAAAATTCCTATTTATATAGACCATTTGCAAGAAATACCATTCACGTAAACAGCCCTCATTGTTAACAATACAGAAATATCCGAATCTTCAGCATTCCTAGTAAATAGTGGTAGTTTCCTAATATAATATATCACTTCTTATGTTTGAATCCTTGTAATACAAATTAAATCTGCATATTGTATACTTATATATATATATATATATATATATATATATATATATATATATAACAAAACATTTGTTTGTGGATGACTATGGCAAGTAAGTTGCACAGTGATTTAAACATGGATGGCTCTGTACATATATATCATTAGTATGTATGATTTTTCATTTCTTGAATAAAAGTAATCATTTCAAAATGAAAGTCTTTGATCTAAACATATAAAAACAAAATATAAATATTTAAAATTATAAAAGTAACATCTATATTGACAATTGGTTCTTTAAAAAGTGATCTTCCTGATATTAAATTCAGGAATATTCACTGCAGAAATTTAAACATATATATTTATATTGAAAAAATATATTTGTTTAAATAAAATGACATACTGCTGCTAGATAATTGCAACATTTCATTTTGTTTTTAGCCGTATATTGAACAGGCAGTTCAACAATTTGTTTATTTTCATTAACCTTTTATGTTTCTTTATTTCACAAATTTATGCTCTATTGCATCTTTAGGTCATGGAATATTTATCTTTATAATTATTGCAAAGAAAATTTACATTGCTATTACATTTATTAAACGAAACACGGATACTTGCTGTTTTAACTTCAAATTTAACTTAAAACAAATTTTTAAAGAAATTCAACAAAAAGATCTATATTATATATTGTATAGAATTATTATATATTTTCTAGAGAAATGTGATGATAATATGTAATATTATTTCTATTATTTTCTTTTAAACAAAAATAATTTAAATTAGGTATTTTAACAAATATTTTCTATTTATGCAGATGGAGAAGCTGTTCGAATATATTCTAATATTCAAATAGTTGCCTAGCTTATCAAATTTCTTAATATTTTGTTGGAGTGCATTTTTTTCTTTTCATATATATTGTTAAATTCTCCACTTTTCTCTTATATAATGTACTCTCTCAAACATTGTCTCGCTCTTTTCTATTCCACTAAGCCTAAAATATTAGTGAAAATATATGTGATTTTGAGTTACCTTTTGAGTTTGCTCAACTGAGCATTATTTGCAGCCTCCTAGCATATTATCAAACGATACATAAAGAAGCCGCGTTTTATTTCAAGAAGATACATTTTTAAAAGTAAATGTTATTCTTCGTAAATGATGATTTCAGTTTAAACCTAGTTTACAAACCTAAGTGGAAAATTCAGTGCATGTTCATCTTATTTACAATATAATATAAAATTGCCATTACAGAATTTTACCACTCAGTATGAGGAATTATATTAGAACAAAAGGAATTTTTAATAAAAAATAACCATAAGCTACAAATCTAACAGATTTCAAATACTTTTGGGATTATTTTTTGTTTTAGAATGAATAACTTAAATATTTAACTTTCATAACAGTTATAAACGATAAATGTCTTATGTACTCTCATTAATTTGGCAAAATTGGCATAGTAAAAACAAGCATTTCACCAACATATAATATCTAAAAACACTACCAATAAATTTATTTATTTGTATAGTTACCAGATGGGTAAAAGCTACAAATAAATGATCGTAGAATTGATCTAAAAACTTAAATGCTAAAATAAATTTAGTATAACTTACGAATTTACTTATACATTGTCAAAATCGAATAATCTGTAAAATAATAATTGACCTAAATGCTCTTAAAAATCAATAGCATTCAAGTCAGTTTAATATATGTTATACACGCTCATAATCCAAACACTTCACATTTATTATCAATACATGAATATACACAGGAAAAAATATTCAAAACAATAAGTTAAAATTTATACATACTAGCAGTCCTGTCCAGCACTTTTTAATATTTTTTAATAAGACTTTAAAAATTAAATTGAAATGTTTCCAAGTTTTTCTCCAATTTTCAAGGGTCTCAAAACTAATTCATTAATTTTGTGAACTATGAAATAAAGATTAACATGATTGACTTATTAATGAATGAGTTAAAAACCATTCTGATGGACTTAATTTCCTAGACTTTCAATTCATTTCACATCATTTCTTAGCAAAATAAAAAAATTAATCTTTTTTATTATTTATATTTTTTCGTGAAGATTAATTTATTTTATTTTTTATTGGTTAAAATATAATAAATAAAATTTAATATCTTATTTCTTATACTCTTAAATTTTACAATGCATATGTGCATATTACAAATAAATAATATATATATATATATATATATATATATATATATATATATATATATATATATATATATATATATATTAAACAGAATTATATTTTGAAAACTACCCCCTATGATAAAGAATGTACTTTAAATATATTTATTATATTATTTCTAAGATCAACATATCATATATATATATATATATATATATATATATATATATATATATATATATATATTGATCTTAGAAATAATATAATAAATATATTTAAAGTACATTTTTTGTCATAGGGGTAGTTTTCAAAATTTAATTCTGTTTAATTGATGTTTTTAGAAATCTATCTAAATATATGACTAAGTTGTTAAGAACTTGATTTTTAAAAAATACATTAAGGATTGAAATACCTTTAACATTATCTTTGTTTATGCACTGGTTTCCACATTAAAAAATTTTCACTCACAAATTTCTGATTTCAGTTCATGCACTACATATATTTGTGATGCACTTTGAAATGATAATTTTTATAAATAATTTAAAAACTATTTTAGACATGCTTGAAATATTAAAAAAATATTTGAAATATTTTTCTGACATTGACTAATTTAAAGTTAAGTTATTTCCATCCGAATTTTTCTTGTTGCAATATGATTTCGTTATCTAATAAATTAAAAATTATTTAAGATCAAATTAACATCTTAGTTTTGAACATTAATGAAGTAGTGTCGTCTCTTGATGTTGTTCGTAAAATGGGATTTTTTTTATTTATTGTGAAACCCTAATTTTATTTCTAGGGTCTCCACTTAAATAGTTGCAAAACCAAGAAAAGTAAATTGTAGATAACCTGTGTTAATCCTAATTAAAATTGATTTTTCGAAATAAATCAAATAATTTCAGATCTGATTGTCATTATCAGACCTATACGTGATAAATGTTTGAAATACGTTTGAATTTTCAAGTAAAAGTAATGTTCATTGACACGGTAGTGTTTGGCACGTAGCCTTTCAGAAGGCTTTTACTGATGTGTCATAATAGATTATATAATAAATTATGAGATTAGCCAATGAATAGAAAAGAAAAAATCATAATGGAGAGAAGTTGATTTGAAATTTAATTTAATGATTAGCCTTTGTGACTTTTAAATTTAATTTATTGATATGTGTTTATGACTTATTTTAGTTTGACAGTACTGTTTTTGATTTCCTTTTATTAGAATTTGGATTACCAAACTTTTGATAGACATAAGAGAAATGTGTTTTGCATTGGCAAAAAATATAAATTTCATAAAACACTAATTGTATTTAACTTAATTTTTCCAGCTTGAAACTTTTCAAACTTGACGATAGAAAATTACAAAATGTTAAGTTTAGGTTAATTACTCAGTAATATTTTTCATTTTAATTTTATATTTCCAATGTCTGAAATTAGTTTTTCTTTAATTATCTGTTCTTGATTTGTTGCCAGTTGATGATGTTACTTTTTGCTAAATTTATGAGCTGTTATAGCTTTCTCGGTTGCCATTCATTTGTTTAAAAAGGGGCAATAGGTAGTTAGTAGAATAGAAGCAAAAAGGGATTTCCTTTTTAGAATAAGAGTAAATATATCTGAAAATAGCAACAATAAACAAAAAGGAATTAACTTCTATTATATTAAAGTCTAAAATGTTAATCAATGTATCTTCATTCTGTGCTATCGAAAATCAAATGAACATTCCTCTTATCTTACTAAAAATATGAAATAAAAATGTTATCACATGCTTTAAATTTCATAGATTAAAAAAGTAAAGTTATAAATGTTTTACAGTATAAATTGGAGAATAATAGAAGATAAGGATGATAATAGTGTGTTACTTGTAGTATATATTTATTTTTATATTTTGTTATATTTAATCATGGTTGTTCAAGTATTGGAGGAATAAAACCTCTTTATAAGGTTTAGAATTATCTGCTGACTTGCTTTAAAAGAAAAAACTCAGCAGATAAAATAAAAACTTATAGCTAACATATGAAGTTATCCTGAAAGATTTTAAAAGTTAGATCTAAATAGCATTTAAACTGATATATCAAACTTTTAGTTATGGGCACTATAATAATGTACTTTGGTACAGTTTGTTTAAAAATTACATAGTCAAATCCTAACAACTGTTAATATAGAAACATTTTTCGATTACGACTGAAAAATCAAAATCAGTAATGAGAATAATTTATATTTTAATTGAAGAATATAAAGAGGTGTCTCAATTATAACTAAAATTTTATTTTTTGTTCAGTATAAATTTAGAAATGGGCAAATAAAATAATTTCACTTCAAATTGCAACGCCCGGTCATGTAGCTAGTATCATCTTTGTTGTCTTTTATTATCCTTTTTTTCTATTTGCTTTTTTTTTTATATTTTGCATTGTCTACCACACATTGCTCTAACTTTCAAAAAAAATAGTTCATATATAATGTTGAAAATTTAAGTTTTTATAATTAAAAACTCGGAGAAAAAAAGATGAAGGATAATATAAACTGTATTATATAAACAAAAATAGAACATTGTAAAAATGTTGACACAATCTACTTTTTCTCAATCAACATTTTTTGGGGGCATTTTTTCTTGAGAGAAATATTTCATTGCTTTATATTCAAAATTTTAACTGTTATTTTCTCCTAAATTGAAACTCATGCTGCAGTAACTTAACAAATTAAAAACTTTAAATGACAAAAAAGAAATGAGAACCAGTTGGATAAAGACATGATCCAGATTAGGTTTAAAGGTTTTGAAATCTATATAAAATTGAAGAGAGTGAAATGGAATCGGGGAATTAGTAGATGTATAGGCCAATAATGTAAAAAAAAGTTGGCAAGACTAACAGGATATATAGATAAGAGGACATGATAAAGTGGTAAAATTACCTTTCATTGTAGTTTATGCACATAATGTTAAGATTGACCTCATTCAAATTTGCAATTGCAGCAGTTTCACAAAGTGCAGAAGTTAAAAAAAAAACGGACAGAGCATTCGATAATTTAGAAATCAATGATCACACATAATTAGAGATTGTAAAAAGATGCTACGAATGAGGCATATTGTGAGGTATTTTCTTCAGACCCAGAGAAATGAAGAATGGAGAACTTCAATACAGCAAATAGAGCAAGATCAACTTGTACAAATACTAGAAGTTTCAGTATGCAGTATAATAGCAAAACCTCCATGAATACTTGACTTTCTCCTTATGGCAAAATATAAAGGAATCTGACTGGTGGAGAGACATACGTTTGGAGTAAAATGTTATCAGAATGAATACGATAGCTGGAAGACATGATCGTTATGGCAAGGTTAAATTTGCAGACATAAATTGTGCTGACGCCACTTAAGTCACAAACTATTTGTAAAATGAATTAAAAGCAGAGATGGAGTAAAATTGGATGAGAGAGGCTCCAATATTAAAAGAAAGTATTATAAAAATTTCCTGAATGTGTGGAGAGTATTCTCTCAATATGAAATGGTGGAGTGGAAGAGTAATACAATTGATGACAATGATCCAAGCTAAAGTCAGGTCAGTAATTAAACTTTTGAGAATTGAACTGCTATTTCTTGTAACCTAATAGATGAGAAACTATGATAATGAACCTTAAGTTGGCCAACCTACATCAGAAAAAATATGGAAGTACTTTATACTATAAAGGAAAAAAACTTACTGTCAAAGTTTTTTTTTATTTTTAGGCTCATTTCTGTGCCAAAAATAGTAGTAGTCTGAAAATCACTCTGACTAATATATTAATGATATTATGATATATGTTGCAAATAGTGGAGTAAATATAGAACCCTCTTAAAAAGTTGGGGTTAATAGTAGAATCACTTGCTGGGCCTTAACGAAAAGGGGATATCAAGTGAGGTAGTATTTGGAAAGGGCAATAAGGTAGCAAAAGTGCTTGGAAGGATGAATAGATGGGAATTCTTTATGGTTTGTGTCATGCTGGTAGAAAATTATCCAATTGTTGGATGGTTGTGACATGCAACTATATTGAAAAAAGAGCCAATGAGATCCACTGTGAAAAGTCAGTGATAAAATTTTTATGTTGATAGAGAATAGGGATCAAGAGAGAACCCTGTGACCGGGATTTACTAGTCGTTAACTCAAAAACAGGAGTTATATGGTGTGGCACTATCAAATCGCCTATCTCATTCCCTATCACAGATGATTACATTTCCGACACATTTCCAAGATCAGCAAGATCAACATGCTCCACTTCTAGATCTATTTCTGACCACAGTTCCTGATGATTGTGTAACAAATGCCATAGCTCACTTGGAAATGCTAATCACTGTGATAATGGTAGAAAACGCCCTTACTTATCATCCCAAAACTGAACAGCAATTGCTCAAAACGACAAGGTAAGGCTGACTGGGAAGCCATCAGGGATCTCATCAGAGATGCTGCACAGGGAAATATCTTTTCTCTTCCTGCTGAACAGTGCACAAATAAGACCACTGAATGGTTCAAAACAGCAATTGAAGCACATGTTCCTACCTGGAAATTCTATAGCAAACTCCACTTTCCCCAATGGTTCACTTCTACTTGTGCAGCAGCCATTGCACAAAGGCAGCATGCATACTGCAGATTTAACCAACATAAATCCAGTACAAACAGACAAAAGTATATCTAAGCTAGAAGTAATTGTAAAAAAGAAATAGCGACAATTAACAGAGACTATACCGAAACCACCAGAAAATACATCGAAGCACAGAAATTAGAAACCCGTGATTTCTGAAAAATCTACAACAGTGTAGTAAATAATGGGCAATCAACAATTCTCCCAACATCCAACAATCATGAAGTTGCTTGCATGACATTCGAAAAGGCTTACATGCTTGCCAGTCAGTTTACCTCAAATTCCACATTGGACCCAACAAGCCACACCCTTCCTAACTTTTCTTTGCAGACTGACGCCACAGTGGATGGTCTGATAATTACCCCTTTTCAGGCACATGATATCACAAAAAACCTAGACACTCAAAAGCATGTGGACCTGATCTTATCCTGTTGCACTGTGGTAGCTCTAGTTCTCTCCAAACTTTTCAACAAATGCCTTAACGAATCTTGCTTTCCTGACTGCTGGAAAACTGCTTCTGTGGTACCAGTTTACAAGAATTCTGGTGAAAGAACTGACCCAGTAAATTATCGCCCCATTAGCCTCCTCCTACTTTTCACCAAAATATTTGAGTCCATAATTAACCAAGCAATAGTCCATCACCTAACAACTGCTAAACTTCTGACTGACCAACAATATGGATTTAGGCAAGCAGATATCCTAACTGTAATGTCTGAACATATATACCATACACTGGACAAAGCAGGGGAGGGTAGAGCGGTAGCCCTAGATATATCTAAGGTTTTTGGCAAGGTGTGGCACAATGGTCTTCTCAGGAAAATCAGATCATACAGTATCACTGGACGAATACTTAACATAATTAAATCCTTCTTAAATAAGATAAGAATCCAGGTTATCATCGATGGTCATACATCTAAACAATATGATATAAATGTGGGTGTACCTCAGGGATCTTGGACCTTTATTATTCCTAATATTCATAATTGACCTCCCTGATAAAATTGTCTCTAAGATGGGTATATTTGCTCATGAAACCACGCTCTCTAACAGGCACAAGGGGAAAACAAATGAGCATATATGTAAGGAAATGGCAGAAACACTCGAGGAAGACCTCCAATCCTGTAGTGGAATAGGGACGGTCACATTCAATGCTGCCAAGATTAAGCTTTTCTCCTTCAATAATTACAAGAAATTTTCTCAACCACCAATTGCCATGGCTAAAAATATATTACCTAAAAGTACTTTTTTTAAACTCCTCAGCTTAACGTTCACAGGGAACATGAGTTGGAACAGATACATTGAGAGCATTGCCAGGGCCGCTGCAAGGAAGATGGGCTTTCTCTACCGTGCTAGAAAGTTACTTAGACCTGAAAGTATCCTATACCTTTACAAGGCCACCATTCGCCTATGTATAGACTATTGTTGTCACATTTGGGCGGGTGCACCTGCTACTAATCTCTCGCTCCTGGACAGGGTCAAAAAGAGAGTCACCAACCTGATTGGTCCTGAACTGTCATCCAAGTTTCAACCACTGTGCTATCAACGAAATGTTGCATCCATCAGCCTGCTTTACAAATATTTTAATGGTGGATGCTCTGACGAACTACGAGCCCTTGTACCCCCTCAATGTAAATACCTGCAACCAACCCGACAAGCGGCCAAGTTCCACCCTTACATAGTAGAGATCCCTAGATGTAAGAAGGTCTTCTAATCTAATAGTTTCTTGCTCAGAACTGCTAGACTCTGGAACTCTCTTCCAGGTTCATGTTTTCTCAACTGTACTGACATGCAGAAATTCATGTGAATAAACTGTACTGACATGCAGAAATTCAAGTGAATAAACTGTACTGACATGCAGAAATTCATGTGAATAAACTGTACTGACATGCAGAAATTCAAGTGAATAAACTGTACTGACATGCAGAAATTCATGTGAATAAACTGTACTGACATGCAGAAATTCATGTGAATAAACTGTACTGACATGCAGAAATTCAAGTGAATAAACTGTACTGACATGCAGAAATTCATGTGAATAGACATCTTACTGCTCGACTCCCTACATAGTATCCCTGCAACTACTGTCCCTGATAGTAGCCCCTATATCAAAGTGACACTGTGCCTTGTTTAGGGTGAACATGAAGTCAAAAAATGAATGCAGTTTTTGTGTTAAAAAAATAAAGTGCATGCCTTAACATCAGCAAAATCTCGTTGGTTGTAAACGAGCAGGAAGAAGCTTCAATATTTTAGCTTGAAAATGAAGAACTAGAATTGAAGAGGGTCATTCTTGAACGAGTTTATGATTGGCTGTGGTACAGTTTTCTATTCAGAACTTCTCCAAACAATGTTTAAAAAATGGACCATAAGAACATAATACGGGGTGGCATATAGGCCAGCAAGAAATATAATAGTGAAGCGACACCATCGGACTGTGAAAGCAATAGCAGAAAGGGTAGGAATGTTGCTAATAGAAATAATGATTTGGTACAACATGGCTTCCAAGGTTATAAAGAAGAAAGAGGCAGTATCACAAAAGACGATTTTTATGTATAAATGAAGACACCCAAAAGTACCATCAATGAATATAAATGAAGAATGGCTGCTGATGATTCAAATTTTTTTTTTTTTTTTACATGAGGGTCATCACTTATCAAGGCCCGAAGGCCACTCAGGGATAAGGGTTATTGCGTGTACAGTAATCAATGAGATAATATTGCAATAATCATTAGTATTGAGGGTTTTGATAGAGGGGCGGTTAGTATTGAGGGTTTTGATAGAGGGGCGGTTTGTCAGGAGTTTGTTTATGTTGGATTTGAAGACATCCAAGTTGTAGTCAGGTGGGAAACAGGCAAGCGGCAGAGAATTCCACTGGCGTGCAGTTCTAAGAAAGAAGCTTTGCTCATGGAATCTACGTTTTGATTTAGACACAGATAAAGAGTGGGGAAAATTATTGACAGTAGTTTCAGCCAGACGGGTGTTTCTCGTGAAAGATTGGCGAGGGGGGGGTGAAGGGATTGGAGTTAAGACGAGCACCTGCCATGGAAATAACGATAAAACAAAGACAGGCTCGCAACGTCTCTTCTGTGGGAGAGAGGTTGCAGGGAAGAGAAAAGGGTATCCCCCACTAAACCACGAAATCTATTTTGTACTCTGTCAAGGCAGGATAGGCTGTTTTTAGCAGCTCCTGTCCAGATGTGGCAGCAGTATTCCATCCTTGGACGTACTTGGCTTTTATGCATCAGTAGTGAGATATCTTCTGGAGTGGTAGAAGGATCCCACCATTTTTCCAGCGTCCCTGGCAACAGATTTCATGTACGTGTTCCATTTCAGATCAGGAGTAAAGCTGAAGCTTGTCAAAACATGGAGTCTCTCCAAGACGAGAGCCATCCATTTCAATTGATGCCGGATGGGGATCAGAGCGTTAATGATGTAAAGATAGAAGCTTGGTTTTGGATGCATTAGAAGTGACCAGCCACCTCTTCCCCCATTGTACCACTTGCTCAAGATCAGAGGAGAGAGAATTAGAGAGAACTTTGTCATTTATGGCCTTTGATGTGTTGCCATAGATGGTCGTGTCATCAGCAATTGGAGAAAGGTGTTGGTGAAACCGTCCAACATGTAAGATGCAATGGGCAAACTGGATGCAATCACTAAAGAACCTGATAGTTGATGGGATGTCTTGGCATGTTTTGCATTTGAGGCTGGTTACCTCAGTTTATTAAGAACACTGAAAATGAAGGAAACAGAAATGAAACAGTGGAAATACCACATTGCCCTTAACACAAGTTATGGTAAATGATCTTTAAGATTAGGTGAGTCTATGTTTTAAATGAATGAAAATAACAGAAAATCTTACTTTGTGGAAGAAGAGGTAGTGTCAAAAATATTCTATTATGAAGTTATGAGACTTGAGGAAAAAAGAATGAACTATGAGAAGGGGGCGAGAAAATATAAAACTCAAGAAAAAAATAACGGAGAAATTGGGAAAGTGTTTTTGCAAAATGAGATTAGGTTGAGAAAAAGGACAAAAAAGAAGATAATTATTATTTTTTACTGTTATTTATTTGGACAACACTTTTCATATGTGAACAATATTTGAATAATTATCATACAAATAATCAGATAACGGATGGTGTAACCGTCAGGAAAAGGTTAGAAATTGTTATTCAATAAAATCTTGTCTCAGTAGAATATATTTTATTAATTTAAATTTAATTGCCTGTATTTTCTTTGGGGGTTTTTAATGTTGCCTTATCAGTAAAACCAGAACATTGTTTTTGTCTAAGAACATCATAGTAATAAAAACAGATGTAGTGCTCTAGTATTTACAATAACACTTTGGAATTACTGATAAGTATTACTTTTTTTGTAAGTTTTTCTTTTCAGAATTGTTTCCATGTGCAACACTTGCTGCGCAAGTATTGCAACATGTTATAGTTATTATTATATGTATTCACTGTAAAAATTTAGTATTTTGAGGGAAATTAGAAATAATAAATAAAAGTATTTTTTTTTTAAGTACACAGTTTTAGTGGCGATTAAACAATTAAAGAATGGCATGAAGGATAAGCAGGTCCGATAAAAGCAATTATGATAAAATTGAAAAAGAAAATAAAAACTAGTTTCTTAAATTCTTGAGGTATTTTCATGAAATAAAGTATTTCTAAATTATATTATTGCTACATAGATATCAGATGCTTCGAAAATTATATTTCTATATATTATTTTATACAATATTAAAAAATGTTTTATTAATACATGTTGCACATAAAAAATAGTTTTATTTCTTGGGAAACCATTACTGCAAATTTGTTATCTTGAAGGAATTTTAAGCGTAGAAAGAAAGATGTTAATATTGATACAAGTTTCTTTTCAGTCGTTTCAATTTTTAATAGAAAAATTTTATTTAATCCGTATCAAAAAGAAAATAAACTAAGCGAAATCACTGCTAAGTGTGTTATGTCCTTTTTACTTTTTGGTTGCATGGTCCCATTCAGCAGTTCCTTCCTTGATGCCTCCTCTCCACTAAGCAATGAATGAAAACACGTGAAAGTGAAAATGCATGCTTTTAGCTTTATTGCTTTTTGTTTGAATCTTATCTTATAATATTATGACTCATTACAATTTTGGTTTTGATTGGTCGTGTTTTACGCTTTTTATTGCCTTTCTTCTTATCAAACTTTATTCCATCAATTTAGTGAAACCTTCAATCTATCAACCTATTTCTTTTTTATTTTACTTGTATGCAATTAGTCTTTGTTTGTGAAAACAGAAATATATTTTGTATTTATCATTTATTTTCATCTTTTTCAGGATATTTTATTCCATTCTTTTTTCTGTCATTTATTTTTTTTATTTGTTTCTTTTTTACTCCATGCATGTCGGGTGGTTTTTAAATGAACAGAAATGTTTTTGTATTTTTCACCCCTCCCTTCTATTCTTATGAATCACTTAGATAAAATGGTGATGATTGTTTATTGCTTTCTTTATATTCTCTCTCTCTCTCTCTCTCTCTCTCTCTCTCTCTCTCTCTCTCTCTCTCTCTCTCTCTCTCTCTCTCTCTCTCTGATTTTTAGGTCAATTCAAAACAATATTTCCATTCATTATTGTTTTCTGTGGAAACAGAAAAAATGGAAACAAATCACTCCAAAGAATATTTGCCATTGACAATAGATTAACTACATTAGATTGGCTAAAGTAGTGTTAAAATTAGCACCAGTTTTAGTGACATTTTAATGTTAAATTGGGAATACATCAAGGTTCTGTACTGAATCTGTTGCTTTTCATTTGCATCTTAGCAGTGTTATCAGTGAGTTTAGATGGTTCGGATTTTATATGCTGATGATTTTGTACTTGCCTGTGAAAGGTTTACTTATTAAGTTACAGACTTGCATAAATACTATGAAAAATAAAGGTCTGAGAAAATGATGGTCAGTAAATCTTTTAATAAGAGAAGAGTTTTCCTGCTTAGTTTGTGGAAAATCAGGTGTTTTGAAATTACAGGTAGGTTAGGGTTAGGGTTTTGTAGAAGCATTTTGAAATTACAGGTAGGTTAAGAGAGGATAACCAGTTTGTGTGCAGAAAGTGTAAGATAATGAAAACGGACGAGAACCCAGATGTGGAGAAAGTTTAGGCTATTGATGTTGTCTAAAAGTTTTGTCTCCTTGTTGATACTTTGGAGCACAGGGAGGATGAGACGCTAGTGTGATTGCAAGAATTAGGAGTAAATAAAGTAAGTTCATGGAATTTCTGGCATTACTAACTAGCAGAAAATTATCCTTGTTGATCAAGTGAAAAATCTATCAGGGATGTGTATGCAGTGTGATGAGGTATGAAAATGAAACCTGGCCAGTGAGAGTTGAGGAAATGTGTTGCTTAGAAAGAAATGATATGAAATATGATACAATAAACAATAAATTATGACATAATGGATACGTGATGTGAGTCTTAAAGGCAAGCTTAAATCTACCTAAGTATAGGCAGATGTGTGCAAGACAGGAGACTTTATTGGTATAGTCACATGGAAGAATGGATGAACCCCCTAGAGTAAGCAGATGTAGAATCGTTGAGAGAGTAAGTTGGCAACGAAGACATAGGAGGAAATGATAAAAAAGGATTTAATAGAAAGTCGGATAAATAAATACCTGGCTAAGATGGGATAGTTTTTAAATCAGTTTCTAACACTGTTAGCATGTAAAATAGATGTTAACCCAAATATGATGATATACATATTGATGAGTTCATATATGAAAGTAAATACAAATTTGGGTTAATTTACTGATATTTTTCTCAATAAACAAAATTCGATAATGTGGTTATTATTGATTAATTATTATCATCTATTAAAGCAGGCCATAATTATTTATAATATCACTAGATACACCTATAGAAGTTTCATCTAGTTAAGCTATGACAATAGATAACACAGTTGTACTGATATAGGTATGTAGTTTCAATTCTATTAATGTGTAAATGATTCTTCAAAATATAGTCATTACACTAACAACTTGATTTTTTATTCATATACTTTTACTTTTCTAAAGTTGGCCTCAAGTTAGATTAGCTTCCATTTGCCATTGCTTATTTGAATGCTTAAAGAAGATATGGTTAAGAATTCTTGTAGTATTAATTTACATTCAAACTAGTGTAGTTAGACACGAAAATACGATTAGCATGATATTGATTTTATTAATTTATGAGATAACTTGGCGTTTCATGTGCTTATGTGAAAAGAATTTTTCTTAGATGCTTTAAAGTATAGGATTCCTTTGTCAGCAGACGAAATGGTCAAAAAGTCTCTTTTTGTTTCAAATTGTTATATCACATTCAGTTGTTCCTCAATCATTTGCAATCATCCATGCAACAGATAATTATTTAAAATACATTTTTAATCACGTATAATGTGTTAATAATTATCGGTATACTTGATTCCGCTTTACATCTGTTTCCATATTATTTTTAGAATAAATATCCTTGTTAAGCATAAAAATAGTAAAGAGGGCAGATATGCTATGGAGAAAAACACACATAGGAAAATAAGGTGGCGCTGGCAGCCAATTTGCAAACAAAACTTGTTGATCTATTTGGTCAATATTATACAAGCATTTCAAAGTTTATGGCGAAAGTGAATATTTTCTTCAAAAATATATATTTATTCGATGACTTGAACTTTTAAATGAATAGTATTCAAATCTATTTAGTTTTTTATCCTTTACATACCATTAAAACAGCTAAATTGTGAAATGTTTTTTTCCAATGAATAGTTTTCTTTTTTTTCGTTTTATAATAAAAGTATTTATTAAATATACATGTTAATTACCTAAAATGAATTACTAATTATTAATGAATATTGATACAATTGATTCCACTCTCGCAAGAAAATTGATTATTTAGGCAATGTTGTCCTATGTTAAATTTGTGTTTAATATTTTTAGTAATATTACTTGATATTTAAATACGATTGTGTTGTGAGTATAACAACACATTCTTTTAAATCCATTATTCTATTATGAAAAGAACACATGAAATGTCTACGAAAATTTCAAACATTATAGCTTAACTGATATGGGACAAATAATTATGATGTCAACTATCATGTTATAATGTATAAAGAAATAAATTATCCGTTTAAGCATATAATCTATTAAATTTATGTCAGATGTACAAATAATATTTTGATTAAACTAAGACAAATTTTTCGTGCTTTTGCTAGAATTCTTCGTTTTCTTTTATAATGGCTAAAACATCACTAATTATTTAAAATTGTATTTAATATTATTGTTTCTACTTCAATATAAATGAAAAAACTGACATTAAAATGTGTCTTTCATTAATTATATAAAATATAGGATAGATTTCTTGCAAATAAAATCGATTATCAATACACTTTTCATTATAGGTAAAAATTTCTATTATTACTATTTTCTAAGACAATCATAAAAGTTATCTTTATAGTTATCACATAAATCCCATTCAAAATTAATCTTTGCTTACATTGAAACCAAATCATACTTGTAACAAAATCTACTTCTATCCTAAAAGATTTGTATAGAATGAACTTTATCGTTTTGGGTTTTTTTTTTTTTTTTTTTTTTTTTTTTTGCAATTTTTTATTTCAATATTGATATAACACACACTAAACACTAATTGATTCAAGACCTTTTCGCTGTATTTTTCTAATCGTAAGAATATATCAAAATATTTTATGTTAATGTTTTATGAATTTACACCAATAATAGATTCTGATTTTTTATAAAAAACAGTAAAGCATTTCTTTGCAATAATTTCCCTTCTGTTGTCTTTATGTTTATTTATTTATTTATGCAGTTTTAATGAAATTAATATAATTTTAACAATTTCTACTTCTATTCTAGTTTCTTTACAGCTAAGAAGTAACCTTGTATTCTCTGATGATATTATTATTATTATTATTATTATTATTATTATTATTATTATTATCATCATTATCATCATCATTATTATTATTATTATTATTATCATTATCATTATTATCATCATCATCATCATCATCATCATCATCATCATCATCGTTTGCAGAGGTTTCCTCCACCAACTACAGCTGATTATACCATTGCTTGTACTCCTGTGGGCTCTTAATAATCAATTTGTTAAGTCTTGTTTTCTCTACAGGGTCAAGAAAAATCTATCACATACATATATTCTTGTGATTCTAGTCCAAGCATTATTTTATTTCTAATCAATATCTTGGAGCTCAAACAATGATAACAGAATATTAATCTTATATAATATATTCCTGCATTATACCTCAAATTCTATATTATATGTTTTATGCATTTCATTATATAAACTCGCGAGTAAAAAAATTTCTTTTACTAGTTTGTTTGATTTAACCCCCGAAATATTCTGTTGATTTTGAGTCTTTAGCTTTATATTACTAATCTAAACAGATAACGATAGTTATATGATACTTAGATTTACCTTAAACCAATTTCTGGTCAAGTTGGCACATAGTGATATGCAATTTATTGTGTGAAATAAAATGACTAGGAATAATGTATACGTCTAATTATTAAGATGAAGATGAGCAGTATGATTTCACCTACAAAATGGAATGGAGCAATCACCTAATATAATTATATTGCATAAATGATAGGTGAGACTTATATATTAGAAAATTAGTGAACTAGCTTATGGTGTAATGTATGATTTGAAGATGATATTGTGAGACGTTTTGCATTATTTACATAGACATATGATTCTATAATTGACTTTATATTTTAAAATAAAAGTATATATCATCTTGCTAGTTTTGTTTTTCAATAATAACTTTAATATATTGTCAATGAACAATGTTTATCTGAAATCCTAATTGATTTCAGATTACCATTTAAAATTTAAATTATAATGGATGAGTGGTTTCAATTTTAAAACAATAATTTTTCTTTTATTTTCAGATTGTCAAGAGCAATGAAATAGTTTCATTAGAAATTATATATTTTGATTTTTCCAAGAAAAGCTGACTTCTTTGCGATTGTAACTAGAACAAAAAATGGTTTTAATTGTTTTAGTCTAGTAATTAGAATTTTGATGATTTTAATAAGTAAAATTAAATATTTCATGACTCTGGTATATATATATATATATATGTGTGTGTGTGTGTTTTTATGCATGTAACATTGACTTATTAGCCCTTCTCATTGTGCTGTTTTTATAGGTTTTCTTTTAAATATATTTGTGTTTAGTTGTTAATTGAATGTGTTTCTTATTTCTGTGATTTTATGTATGATTTTATTAAAAGCTCAAATTCTTGCAGATTTCAAGAAAAAAGAAAATAGAAATTTAATTAAAAAATAATGTGGGACTAAAACTAAGAATAAATTGAATACTTTAAAGATAATGATGCATATATAGGGTATAGAATGAGCAGTATATTTTTATCTGATCTTTTTCATCTATCGACCCATTTTATTAGTGAAAAAAAGTCTGCTACTCCGTTTTTTCTTTTTTCTTTTTGACAGGTGTGAACGAATGAACGTGGCTTGTGAGAACTGTACCAAAATGTGTGCATGGCAGCCTCCGATTCAGAAGGAAGACTGCAAAGTGACCGGAGATGATGCAGATAATGGTTGGTCACCTCGTCTGCGCGTCTGTTACACTTGCTGCCTCCACACCAAGTGTTCATCCATCTGTGACCGCTATTATAGTAGTCCTTGCAGACCAAAAGTGTAAGTTGGCATATTATCACACATATTTGTAAGTTGGCATATTATCACACATATTTGTATTTGTTTTATAGTTATTTTTATACAACCCTCTATGCAATGCAAAACAAAACATCCCTTACATTTATTTCTTTGAAACTCAATTTAGCAAACATCATGCACTATTTTTTCACTTTCTTTGCTAACATATGAGTGCTTTAGTTTTTTTTTATATAATTATTGCCGTATTTGGTGTTTAGCAGTAACTAGCAGGGATACTCGGCGTTGCCAAGGTTCACAAATAATAAATAGAAGAAATGAAGTTTCGTTTGGACACACCTGCTATACTAAGGATATTGAGCACTTTTTCATTACTTTCTGTCGATTCTATCGTGGGCAACGTCGATACTCCGACGAAAATGTAATCTTTCAAAGAAAGAAGTATCTAAAGGATACAAAGAGATGAAACTATTCTCAGGATGTTGAGCACTTTTTGATGACTACTGTATATGCCAGTTTAAGCGATTTCTTTAATGCTGCCTCAGTCTAGAAAGATTTCTCTGTATGGTTCGTTGCAATGGCTGTGTTACTTTGCAGTCCATAAATTTCACTTTTTAAATAAAAAAAAATAAAAATAAAACAAACTGAAAATAATTAAATTTTAAAAATAACAAAATAGAATTATTTTTTAACTAAAATAAAAGTTCTTATGTTTTTAAAATGGTTACTTATTACTTATTGTGTAATATGTCTGCTTGAATGATAGGAGAGAAAACAACTTAAAAATAAAGCAAACTGAAATTAATTCAATTTTAAAATAACAAAATAGAAAGAATTATTTATTATTCAGAAAAAGTAAGAAAAAACTGTGATTTACGTAGCCCTCGAAATTTACATAAACCTCGAAATTTATGTAACCCTCAAAATTAGAAATTGTTTTTTTTTTTAATTTAATTAACCACCGATAAAAAAATGCCAAATAAATAATACAAATTTCAAAACAAAAAATATTTTAAAATCTTTTAACCCTGTTTAAATGCAAATGACAAAACATGCACTGTAACGTGGGTGCGAACCTAAAACCTAATAGTTATGAACAAACCCACTCGGCTACGATAATCGTCAGAAGATGATGTTGCAAATTTTTGTATTTAACGCATGCAAGAGACGAATGTTGTTCATGCATGCACGAATATTAAAATCGTTTAGAAGGAGACGATTTTACGTGACCTCCCTCCGTCCATCAAATTTTGCAGTCGTTAAGGTAGAAAAAATTAATATTTTTTCTGAATCTTCGATATTACATGCCCAAAAGATTGACGGTTTCAATAATACCATATTCATGGTTGTCCCTTTTCTAATTTTGACATTTAGCTAGACATACATACACACACACACACACACACACACACAGACAACCGTCTTTTATATAATAGACTAGTAGGGCTACCCGGCGTTGCTCGGGACTGTATAAAGCAAAGGGAAAAATGAAGTTGCTTTTGAACATAGCTGTTATCTTTAGGATATTGAAGATGTTTTTATGACTACGATGTATGTATCATTTGCTATCCTGAGCAAAATAATATTTTACCTACCTAGGACGGGTATTAAACAACACATATATGAAATAATTGTACCTTCTTTAGGACGCATGATTTACTGCACATATATCATATATGAAGTAATTTTACCTTTCCTAGGACAGGTAATGTACAACACATATATAAAATAATTTTATCTAAGACAGGTAATGTAAATACATATATAAATAATTTAACCTACTCTATACGGGTATTGCACAACATGAACTAATTTTTCTCCCCACCACTGCCACCATAATTTTAAGAGAAATGATGTCATTTTTAGAAGATAACTCGTTAGGATTTTCAAATTGATACATGAATACATTGTCTTGGTTAGTGATTAGGAAACCCTTGCTTCACCATAAAATTCGTCATTACTGTGTTTGTTCTCCCGCCACCACTGATACTATAATTTTAAGCGAAATGATGTAATTTCCGAAAGATGACTGAGTGGTTTTCCAAATTAATACATAAATACTGACACAATTAGTGATTAGGCAACCCTTGCTTCACCATAAATTTCAACATTATTGTGTTATTTTCTTTCCCAACCACTGATACCATAATCTTTAGAAAAATGTTATTTCCAGAAGATGACTCAGCAGGTTTTCCAAATAAATACATAAATGTCGTGGTTAGTGATTCTCCTCCCATCCAATCACCGACACTATGATTTTTCAAGAAATGATGTCATTTGTGGAAAATAATAAAGCAGGTTTTCCAAATTAATACATAAATACATTGTCATGGTTAGGCAACCCTTGTTGACACATGAATTTCAATGATGCCGTGTTTCTTTCCCTCCTCACCATAGACACCATAATTTTAAGAGAAATGATGTGATTTCCGGAAGAATACTCAACAGATTTTCCAAATTAACACATTTATACATTGTCAGTGTTTTTCCAAATTTATACATAAATACATTAAAAAGTAATTGATTATTTTATGTGATTTTTTGTTCCTCTAGTGTCCGTAACAATGATTGATCAATTTATGTAATTTTTGAAATATAATATCTATGTTCAGTATCGTACATCATAAAGATTTTTTATGTATTTTTTTTAATAAGATAATGTCTGGGAACAAACTACTCTATATTATGGTTACTTGATCTTTTGGCTAAGATAAAAAAATTTGATTAAAGATATTTATATGGAGATGAGACGTGGGAGTTTTGAATTTCTTGCTTTTCTCAATTTTCCTGTATAATGCATAGTAAGTAATAGATATTTGAAACTCTTCCTCTTTGCCAGTACCTCCCCCCCTCAGTGCACGAAAGAGACTGACAAACAATTCTTGTTTCCTGCAATGTATTTATAAGTGGGAAAATGTTACATACACTGAACAAGATCATCACTCTAAAAGAAAAAAATGATTTTGTTCATAGAGAGGCAAGTAAACATGATTTACTTGTAAACAAAGGTGGCCGTTACTTTTTATAACAACATTACTTTCACTTATGACACATATCAAATTCCAGATCCCCCCTTGTTTTAATCACACATTTAAAAAAGTGTGATTAAAATAAGGAGAGGCGAAACACTTTTGCTTACTATGCAAACACCTAAGTAAAAACAAATGTATATTTCCAAAACAGTCTATTGATAAAATTCCATCTGCTGTGTTGTTAAAGTGTCTTTACAAAAGGGATTTTAGTAGCATGGAAAAAATTGTGAAATGAGATCTGATATGAACTTTCTGACAAAACGAACAGAAATCTCATATCATTGATATATTGCAACAAATTCAGAAAATAGAAAATTTAAAGATTTTCAATAAAGGTACCAATAATCACAAAGGTGACACAAGAGAGAAAGGCCACAAACCTCAAAAGTGAAGAGACTACAGTTCAAGTTTAAGCTTAATTCTAATAATGTTATCAATAGATATGTGAAGTTGATGTCACATGTTATTTTCTATTTTTCATATTTTACTCGTGTTTATTGTTACTTCTGGCATCAGATGGGTGTTGTAAACTTCTGACATCAGTTGTTATATTTTCATCACAAGGTATTGTATCTCAATACCAGATAACAACGGTCAGAATAACAAATTTAGTGTATGATAGTAAGAAAGACAAACAGAGTATTAAGTTAAATATTTATTGAAAGAAACGAAATTGTTGAAAATGTCTCTTCTTGATAAGAAGTTTCCAAGAAGAAGAGAATAACAAAGTCCTTATTAAGGTTTGTTAGAGTGAAAATAATTAGTAATGTCTCTTGTTGATAGGATGATCCGAAATGAAGAAAATATTAAAGTCCTTGTTATTAAAGTTGTTAAAGGTGTAAATAATTTGAAATGTCTCTTGTTGTTAGGATTTCCGAGAAGATGAAAATAACAAAGTCCTTATTATTATGGTTTGTTGTTGCCGTCGGTGGGCTAACAGCCTCTGCTACTGTGAGTAGGAAAAGGCAAAGACATTTGTTAGCTGCTGCTGTTGGAGAGAGAAAAAGTAATCCATACAAGTACCTCTGCCACCACTGCAGTGTCGTAAGAACACAGTTGGCCTTGCCATAGGGAAATGCTAGTTTGCCTGATTCCATATTAGTTTTATTCCTATTTAAACATGGTGTATCTGTGAATGAATTTAGACTAAGTTTGTCACTTGTAGGCATTTTATAAATATTTTTATCACATATTTTCGTATCCCATCTGTGAAAATCTCCTGGCCTTCTCTCTCTTAACGTACCTATTACCTTGGGCAATGTGTTTTGTCCAAGAATTCTTTGTTATAATGAACTGTGTATTGTAGTGGAAAGATGGGTACAAAAATTATAGTTTCTCAACTCGATGCATCATTAGCAATCGATCGAATATTGTAGTTAAACACAGGTTGGCACCATTGTTGCTTATGAATCGACGCTGTAGTATCAGTGGCTGCTATTGATGTTTGGGTGTCTCCACTTCCGCTGATGCAATCTGTATTTTGTTTACATAGGGTCGATGGTTGGCACCATTGTTGCTTATGAATCGACGCTGTAGTATCAGTGGCTGCTATTGATGTTTGGGTGTCTCCACTTCCGCTGATGCAATCTGTATTTTGTTTACATAGGGTCGATGGAGATTTTATATTTCACAATATAACACTGCCTCCACAATCTTGCAGGTGTCTTCCTGGCTTTGTCGACCTGTGAAGAATGTTGCCGTTTTTTCTCTGAGTTATTTACTGGAAGGGTCAGTGGCTGTTGATTGCATTCATCGCATAGCGGGAGTGGAAGATCTGTAAAAGGTAGTTGTTGTGGACGTAGGACCAACTATCTGATGTGTGCACAGTGGATCCAGGTTGCAGTGCCATTTTCATTCTGAACCTTGCAATTCATATTATTTGATATGATTATTGTATATTTTCTTACCCATTGTAGGTAAGACGATTGGGCAGTTTTTGGTTGTGACTTGTTGAGTAGCACATTGTCTCCTATTTGTAATGGGTCCTTGAATGAAAAGTAATTAACTTTATTTTCCATTCTATGGTCAGCGTTTATGGGCATACCATATGTACCTTTTTTTTTTTTTTTTTTTTTTTATACAGTGATCACCACTTATCAAGGCCCAGAAGCCACTCAGGGATAAGGGTTATTGCAAGTACATTACGTTAGTGAGGAGATTTGCTGAAATGTTTAATTAAGGGGGCAGTTCATTAGGAATTTGTTAATATTGGACTTGAAGACATCCAAGTTGTAGTCCGGTGGGAAGCAGGCAGACGGAACAGAGTTCCACAGGCGTGCAGTTTAAGAAAGAAGCTTTGTTCATGGAATCCGCATTTTGATTTAGGCACAGATAAAGAGTGGGGGAAATTTTTCACAGTGGATTCAGCTAGACGGGTATTTTTCGTGAAAGATTTGCGAGGGGGGACCAGAGATTGGAGTTCAGACGAGCATCTGCCATGGAAATAACGATAAAACAAGGACATGCTCGCAACGTCTCTTCTGTGGGAGAGAGGTTTCAGGGTAGAGAAAAGGGCATCCCCCACTAAGCCACGAAGTCTATTTTGTACTCTGTCAAGGCAGGATAGGCTATTTTTAGCAGCTCCTGCCCAGATATGGCAGCAGTATTCCATCCTTGGACGTACTTGGCTTTTATATAGATAGAGAATTGCATCAGTAGTGAGATATCTTCTGGAGCGGTAGAAGGATCCCACCATCTTTCCAGCGACCTTGGCAACAGACTTGATGTACGTGTTCCATTTCAGATCAGGAGTAAAGGTCAAACCCAGAAGCTTGTCAAAACACGGGGCCTCACCCAGACGAGAGCCATCCATCACAATTGATGCCAGATGGGGAGCAGAGCGTTGATGATGTAAGGATAGGAGTTTGGTTTTGGATGCATTAAAGCTAACCAGCCACATCTTCCCCCACTGAACCACGCGCTCGAGATCAGAGGAGAGAGAATGAGAGAGAACTTTGTCATTTACAGCCTTTGATGTGTTGCCGTAGATGGTCGTGTCATCAGCATAGATGTCAACGAATGATTTAAGTATGTGTTTAGGGAGGTCATTGATGTAGATCAGGAAGAGAGTTGGGCCCAGGATTGACCCCTGAGGGACTCCAGCATTTATATTGCAGGCCTCCGATTTTTGTCCATCTACCACTACTCTTATGAGCCTATCGGAGAGAAATGATTTAATGATTGAGAAAACATTTCCAGTTATACCGTAGCTGGAAATTTTGTGAAGTAGACCCTTATGCCATACCTTGTCGAAGGCCTTTGATATGTCAAGAGCAATTGCCCTAGAAAGGAAGCCTTTGTCAAGAGATTCACTAATCCTGTGGGATATAACCGTCAGCACATCTGTGGTAGATCTTGCAGAGCGGAAACCATATTGTGTGTCACTAAGAAGGTTATTCCTGCTGAGGTGGTTGACTATTTCTCTATTTAATATGGATTCCAGCAACTTACTCATAACACACAGGAGACTTATTGGTCTGTACTGAGAGGGAGATGACTTATCACCTGAATTCTTAAATACAGGGCAAACTGAGGAGGTCTTCCAGGGAGTCGGAAAGCACTTCTCCTTAAGGCAGCGCTTAAATAGTTTCGTAAGTATGGGAGCAAGTTCTGGTTGAAGCTTTTTTAACACTATAATTGGGATGCCATCAGGGCCAGTTGCTTTACTGGAATCTAGGTTCTTTATTAGCTTGGCGACCTCATGCATGGATATTTGTATGTTACCTAGCTTGTTCTGTGTTATAGGAGGAAATATGGGGAGTTGATGGCCTTCGTTGCATAGGGTAGAATTAGCTGCAAAGTTCTTTGCAAATAGTTTGGCCTTGTCTGACGCTGACAAGATGACCTCTGGTCCATTGATAATGGTTGGGATAGAACGCACACTTCTGTTCAGGATCCTATTTGTTATTTGCCAAAACTGGTGGGAACCAAGCCGCTGATCAGCTACCTTGGATTTAACAGACTGGGCATATAGCTCTCTTGCATTTTTTATTACTCTTTTACAGTGGTTGCTGGCAGACCTGAAAGCAGCTTTAGTCTCAGTGCATCTATTACGTTGGTAGCTATGGAAAAAGTGATTTCTGTGCGCGATAGCAGCAGCACATTCTGGGGAGAACCATGGCTGGCTGTTAGGTTTTTGTTGGAATTTTTTAGATGGTAAGAATTGGTCTATGCCTACAATTAACCATTCGGTCAGATCTGATACTATGGAGGACACATCCTTTTTAAACATGGAGTGCAGAGGTAAATCAGATATGAATGTACGGAAGCTATCCCAGTCAGCCATAGAGTATCGGTATACAGTACAGTGGAGGGGTACATCTGGGGGCTTCTTACATTTCGTTTTTATCTTAACTGATACGACGGAGTAGTCGGAGGATCCTAGAGGAGAATGAACGGAACATGAACATAGCTCAGGGGAAGTTGAGAGAAAAAGGTCTAAGAGGCTTGCATATTGACCGGGTGTATCGGGCACACGGGTGGGTTCACGAACAATCTGAGTGAGATCATAAGCAATGGCAAAATCATGACAAAACCTCCCCTCATCATCTGTCTTATTTGAATGGGTCAGCCATTCCACGTTATGGACATTGAAGTCACCACATATGTGGATGTTAGCCGAGGGATGTGAAGACAGTATGTGGTCTATTTTCTCAGATATGCTCTTAAAGATAGTAACTCCGCTGTTGTGGGGCCTATAGAGGGCAAATATAAATGCAGTGGTGTTAGCAAGTGCAACCCTGAAGCACATATAGGGTAAATTAGGATCTTCTCTAGAGATATCCCTGCCACACGGGAAGCCATCCTTAATGTAGGCACATATTCCATGCCCATGGCGATCTTGGGGGTCAGATTTAGCTGTTAAATTTGAGTATCCGTTAATTATGAACTCATCTAGGGAAGTGGTCGGCCCTATTCCAGTTTCACTTAGAAATAATATGTCCGGTTTCGTCTCCTGTAATTGGGTTTCAACCTCTGGAAGGTTGGAACGTAGACCCCTGATGTTGGAGAAGGAGACCTGGTAGTAGGGGTCTACGTTGGAAGATGGGGTTCTAGATTTAATCGAGTTTTTATTCTGGAGATATTTCATGTTGAGGTTTTGGGATTTGTGGAATAGGTCGGCATACTTGGTTAGAGCAGTACAGAGAGGGAAAGTAAGAGAGAAAAAGACAGGAATTTTTTTTTTTATTTGTGGCACACGAAAAGGTAAAGCCGTAACAATTACCCACTAGTATGGCATCGAGAGGCCCCACCAGAGACTACTGCATGGTCCAGATCCACTCACCAAATGGCAATACAGCAGTCCCAGTACTTTGCGCCTGCTGATAGGGCAGCCTCCTTAGTGGTTAATCCAAGGTTCGGGTCCCTGACTATCAGGCGGATAACGTCAGCCCAGACAAACATTTACCTCCAGCACCCTTACTAGTGACATGGCCACAAGGACAGATAGAGACAGAAAAATTTCCGACATCTCAAACTACTGGTCACCAAGTACTACCGACCTTTAAGCAGCTTTTTCTTCACCCTTTGTCAGAAAAATCACTCATTGAATGAGGACTGAATGAAAAAATAGGAGAAGCGAGAGTTACTGGAGCTGCCGATAACACACCCACTGTATTATCTACTCTCCATTTAAAAAAAAAAAAAAAAAAAAAAAAAAAAAAAAAGTGGGGGGGGGATGGGGACAAGTGACTTATTAATATCTAAGTAGTAAGTCCGGTGCTAAGTTAACAATTCAGGACACTTTTGATGATAATCTCCCCTCCCATATTAATTGGTGGAAGTTTGTCGTTATCTATCGAGTTTAAATCATTAGAGTTTCATCTTATAATTAATTAAAATCCAATAATTAACTATTATCAATTTGTAAAGTCGGCTTAATATTAATTTACATTCGAGTTTAGATAATTATTCAAAGTTTTACTTTAGGAGGTTCGTTTTCATGAGTAACTGGATCATTGCTAGTTATATCTGTTTGATGGGTTGTTGGCAGTCTGATATTAGGGTGGTGGCTTGTAATCGCATAATTTGAGGAAATTCCTATTGTCACATTTGTTGTGGCAGTCATCGATGAAACGATAGATTCGAGAATGTCTGTCCAGACATAGTGTCTGCCTTCACAAAGCATGTAGAGAGTGTTCTTCATAGTCTGATGTTGTCTCTCGATATTTCCTGGGACAGTTCTTGTTTGATAGACATCTGGTTGCAGAATTATCTGTAGACTTCTACCATGAAGTGTGTTCCTCTGTCGGAAGATACGATGCTAGGGATCTCTCTGTGGCAAATAAAAAATTAGTATAAACGGTGGGCAGCGTCGATAGCATGATCCTTTGCACAAGGTATGACTATGAAGTACTAACTAAAGCTGTCCAGTATTGTCAGGATGTATCGTTTTTCTTTTGAATTCGACATTGTAACAAAGTCTATGAAAATAGGTTCAAGGGGTCTGGTTCTTCTTTTGCAGTGACCAATAGGTACGTCTGTCATCATTTCCCTTGCATTTTGTGCAAATATCACAAGAATTGATGTGTGCTTGAATGTTTTGATTCTTGGATCCCCACCAATAGTTGGAAAGAAATTTGTGCATACAAGTTATGCCTAAATGGTTGCATTTGTCATGTGCTTGATATCTGACACAGAGCTTGTATGGCATGACTAGCTTTGGTGAATGTTTATTGTCTCGTATCATTAAAACAGAGGTTTCTGGTTTTAGAAAAAAGTGATGTGACTTCTTTTTGAGAAGTTTGGCCTGTTGGTTAGCGGGATTAATAAGTGGGCTATATGGCTTGGATCACTGGAGGGTGCATATGATCTTGGCTAAAGTCTTATCTTGTTGCTGTTCATTTGCAATGGCGAGATGGTTGTAAATTCTATCCGTTGGAATAGAAGATGTGGAGTGATAAGCAAAAGTATGCATCAGACAAAGCCAAACTCTTTGCCAAGAACTTTGTAACAAATTCTACCCTATGCAAGTAAGGCCACCAACCCCCAGCATTTCCTCCTGTATCAGAAAACATGTTATACAACATACAAATATCTGTGTGTAATATTGCCAAGTTAATCAAAAACCTTGATTCGAGTAAAGCAACTGGCCCTGATGGCATCCCTATTATAGTACAGAAAAGGCTTCAACCAGAATTAGCTCCCATACTAACAAAGCTGCTTAAGCGTTGTCTTATGGAGAATTGCTTCCTCACATCCTGGAAAATCTCATCAGTATTTCCTGTAGTTAAGAATTCAGGTGATCGTCACCTCCCTCTCAGTACAGACCAATAAGTCTCCTGTGCGTCATGAGTAAACCACTAGAATCTATGTTAAATAGAGTAGTAGTCAACCACCTCAGAAAAAATAACTTTCTTAGTGACATGCAATATGGTTTCCGTTCTGCTAGATCTACAGCAGATGTGATAACGATTATATCTCATAAGATTTACAAATCTCTCGATGGAGGCTTCCTTTCTAGGGCAATTGCTCTTGACATATCAAAGGCCTTTGGTCTACTTCACAAGATCTCCAGCTATGGTATAGCTGGAAATATCTTTTCAATTATTAAATCATTTTTCTCTGATAGGTTCATAAGGAGCAGAAATCAGAGGCTCACAGTATTAATGCTGGAGTCCCTCAGTTGTCCATCCTGGGCCCAACTCTCTTCCTGATCTACATTAATGATCTTCCAAATCAGATCCTATGTCGTAAACATTTATGCTGACATCACTACCATCTATGGCAGCACATCAAAGGTTGTAAACGACCAATTTCTCTCTGATTCTCTCTCTTCTAATCTTGAGCACGTGATACAATGGGGAAAAAGGTTGCTGGTTATTTTTAATGCATCTAAAACCAAGCTTCTATCTGTACATCATCAACGCTCTGATCCCCATGTGGCATCAATTGAAATGAATGGCTCTCGTCTTGGGGAGGCTCCATGTTTTGACAAGCTTCTGGGCTTGACCTTTACTCCTGACCTGAAATCCAACACGTACATCAAATCCATTGCCAAGGTCGCTGGAAAATAGTGGGATTCTTCTATCGATACAGTAGATATCTCATTGCTGATGCAATTCTATACCTATATAAGAGCCAGGTAAGGCCAAATGATGGAGCACTGTTGCCACATTTGGACAGGAGCTGCTAGAAGCAGCTTATCCTGCCTTCGTAGCCTAGTGGGAGGATGCCCTTTTCTCTTCCCTGCAACCTGTTTCTCACAGAAGAGACGTTGCAAGCCTGTTACTGCTTTATCATTATTTTCATAGCAAGTGCTCGTCTGAGCTCCAATCTATGCCCCCCCCCTTTGTCAAACTTTCACGAGAAACACTTGTCTAGCTGAAAACACCATTAATAATTTCTCCCATTCTTTATCTGTGCCTAAACCTAAACGCAGATTCCATGAACAAAGGTTTTTCTTATAACTGTACACCTGTGGAACTCTTTTCCGTTTGCCGGATTACAATATAGTCATCTTCAAGTCCAACATAAACAAGTTCTTGATGAGCCTTAAGTAATCCAATTTATTCACTTTTTCATTGCACCAATAATTGAAATAAATCAGTCAACCGTCAATTTGGAGTTTTTGTCCTTTTTGAACTTTGTTTTGATATAGACGCCTGCTTCTTCCAATGTGGTTTCAAGTCAGCCTGCGAAATCTGTTAATTTTTTGCTGTCTCGACGTTCTAAGTCTCTGGTTGAGACGTTGAAAGATCATCATCTGTCTGTGGTGTGCTGCTAGTAGGTACTCTTTCAATTTGATAAATGTAGATGTATCCTGATCGGAGTCGATCATTTGTTGGAATATGCCAAGTAGGTCATTTGTATACTTAACAAATTTACTTTCTAGACTTGGATAAGTATCGATTTCTGATGCGATGGGCATTGCATATATTTTGTTCAAGGCTGTGATGAACTGGTGAACGTCGTTTCCTTGACAAAAAGTCGCTTGCTGCATAATGTCTCGTATGGATTGTTAGTGCATTACTAAGTTGTAATCACCTGTTTTTTATGGTGGTTGTCGACATAGAAATTGCCTTTAGGGCAGTCACCATTGTATCAATGTCCGATTGATTTTCTCAGAGTGCTTTCTCGGATAGTTGTGTTGACCCCGTTTTCAGGTTAAGTAATAATAATTTCTGCTCCTTAATGAGATCGGGTGAAATCTTTGTTGTCTTTTGTTATCATCTTGTAAAGTTTCTGACATTGTTTGATTTAATCTTGTCGAGCGTCTGACACCAATTATTATATTGTTACTTCTGGCACCAGATATATGCTGTAAATTCTGACGACAGTTGTTATATTGTTGTCATGAGGTATTGTATCTCAATACCGGATAACGATGGTCGCAATAACAAATTTGGTGTACGGTAGCAAAAAAGACAGTGTATTAAATAAAATATTTAAGTATTATGTTAAATATTTTAGAAATATCTCTTGTTGATAAGATGTTCCAAGGTGAAAAAAATATTAAGGTCCTTATTGTTAAAATTGTTAAAGGTGTTAGTAATTTGGAATGTTTCTTGTTATTAGAACAAAGTCCTTATTATTAAGGTTTGTTGTTGCCGTCGGTGGGTGAACAGCCTCTGCTACTACAAGCGAAGATGTTCAAGTTAACTGTTGCTGTTAGAGAGAGAAAACGTAATTCAAACGAGTCATCACATTTACCTCCACCACCACCACTGCTGCTTAGCTGATCCAATGAGCTCTTATATATTGAGTGTGTGGATGGAGTTGTAGACACATTTTATAGTTGTGAACAGTAGGAAACTTTTGTTGGCAGATGTGTCGTAAGGACACGGTTAGACTTGTCATGGAGAAATGGTTGTTTCCCTTATTCCGTGTTTGTTTTATCCCTATTTAAACCGGGTGTATTTATGAATGAATTTAGACTAAGTTTGTCAATTTGTAGCCCCTTTTTAAATGTTTTTATCACATATATTCGTATCCAATCTGTTAAAATCTCCTGGCCTTCTCTCTCTTAGCATTGCTTGGGCAATGCGTTTTGCCCAAGAATTCTTTGCTATAATGAATAGTAATAGTAGTGGAAGGATGGGTACAAAAAGTACTTTCTCACAACTTAATGCATCGTTAACAATCAATTAGATATTGTAGTTAAGCACAGATCGGCACGCTTGTCGCTTATGAATCGACACTGTCATATCAGTGGCTGCTACTGATGTTTGGGTGTCTCTGCTCCTGCTGATGCAATCTATGTTTTGTTTACGTGTCGTTATAGGTTTGATGGAGATCTTATATTTCACAATATTATACTCTCAATAAGTTTCCTCTTTGTCATATGTGAAAACAGATGTTCAAAGTATTTTGTGAATGTTAATCGTCTAAAAACATTAATATTTCTGTAAATTTTTAAGCAAGGTTCAAGTAGATGAAAGGCATTTTCTGGAACAAATCAACACTGAAGAGGAAACTTGGATTTACCAATATTGTTTCAATGATCATAATTCAATTTGAATAGTGGAATAAGAAGAGTTTTGCTGATCTAATCTAATTCCAAACGGTGATCATTATATTTTTGAATTACATATGATCATAATTTTTTTAATTACATATGATTATAAATTTGAATTATATATGATTATAGTTTTGAATTACATATGATTACAATTTTGGAATTACAGATGATCATATTAATACATTTTCTTAAGAATCAAAGAACCTTAATGTGAGCATATCACAAATATTTGAAGGAAATTGAAAAATGCATTGAGAAAAAAACCACCAGGCAATTTTCATTGTGATGATTTTCATAATAAAAAACAGTATATTTTTTTCTAGGGTAATAAAAGCTTTTGTACGATAGAATGTCATTTGAAAATATTTATTCATAATAATTATAATCTTGCTCGTTTTACTTTTGACTTTTTGTTCCCAAAACTTAAAAAATATTTGATGAAAAGTTTTTAATGGATGTTTATATTCATTTTCAATTGACATTTTTCCCCATTTTAAAAAAATTTTATAGGTGCCTGAAAGGCAGCGTGCTGGAGTTCATTCTGAAGCCGGTGTTTACGGAGACAATGTACTGCCATGTACAACCTGCCACCCAGAGGACTCTTCTTGAGGTGGATTTCACAATCACTTATGATGAAAGACGATTACACAAGGAAACATTTCAAATAGGAGCAGAACCTGAGTGGTTAAGGGATGGATCAATGAACAACATTGAGTGAGCAGATCTTTGTCTATTTTTGTAGGGAAACTTTTTCAAATGATAAATTTGTGCCTAATTATTAATCATTTTACTTGATTGTTTTTTGTTAGATTTTATTGATATTATTGTTATGTAGTCGGGGTTTCATATTAAGACAACATATAACAGAAGATGATGATGACATTTATATATTGTTTACATCACGACGACGACTGTGACGATTCGTGCGAACTTCATATTTTTAATATGGAGCTGAGATATTTATGCATCAGGTTTTTTAACATCAGAAAGAAGATTCATTACTTAATGATAGCGGAGGGGACACATAATACTTGAAAGTTCGTTTACAAGATGATAGACAAAAACACATTTACCTTTGTGTTGACGACACAAAGACAAACAGTTCACAAAATATACATGGTGATTCGTTATTCATCCAGCCGGCTGATGATAGTGGTAAGGGATTCAAGCCTTTTCGACTACTGGTGCCCCCCCTCGCCTCCAAGAGGTCATCAGCTCCGACTCTGACTCTAACTGTCTAACTAACTTCGAACCCTGTTTCAATATATTGGAAATCTCCTTTCTTGATGACGTGAAAGGCGTAGTGAACAATGTGATTTCCTTACGTTTCAAATTACACGTGCGCTTTGCACATGCATTTACACACCTCTGCTAAACAAAAGAAATTCCTAAATTGAATTGTATCGTTTTTAACCTATTTTGTTAATCATTATTTCTTAACTCATATTGTCAATTCTATTCACTGACATATTTGATATTCAGTTATTTCTAAAGGAATGAACAATCGACTACATTCCTAGGATTGAATATCTATTATCTTTTAACACTTGCCTACTGGGTTCGATTGTTACCTTTTCCTAATATCATTTTCAAGCTTATCTAGTTTGCCTTATTACTTACTGAGGTCTGTCCCTTTTCATAACATTATTAGGTTGACAAGAAAGTTCTCGCGGTTTTTAACTTTTTCGTTCAAATGAACACATCTCGCTCTCCCCTCCCAAATTATTGATCAGAATAAGCATCATCAGAATCAATACACGTTTGCCAACGCAAAACAAAAGTATTTATGCCAATAACGCAAAATTCTTGTTTTCTGCTGGTGATGAACTTGCTGAAGGCGTTTTTGATATCACTTAGGTTTTTGAAGCATTTATTATGCAGAAAGTTATAGAGAGACTTGAAAAAGTGGTAGTCGGTAGGTGAGAGGTCTGAAGAGTATGGCAGATGAGTCAGAGTTTCGTAGTCCAATTTGTTCAACTTCTGCAGAATCGGTTTAGCAATGTGTGGTTGAGCATTGTCGTTGAGAAGAATTGTGCCTTTTCTGTTGACTAATGCTGGGTGTTGTTGATGCATTTCATCCATTTGCTGACAATACTGCTCTGCCATAATGGTTTTGCCTGCATTCAGAAAACTGTAATGGATGAGACCGGTCGCAGACCATCAAACAGCTAGCATGATCTTCTTTTGGTGCAAATTTGGCTTTGCAGGTCATAACTTGGCCGAGAAACAAGTTCTTGTTGTGTAAAAGAAGGTAAGATGACACCACTTTATAACAGCGTTTCTCTTGGGTGTCGTTCAATTTGTGAGGCATACATTTACCAAGTTTTCTTGTCTTTCCAATCTCTCTTAAGTTGTTGGAAATTGTTGTATATATTACGTATAATTAAGAAGCAATTCTCGAACAGTTGTGCATGGATTGGCTTCGACTATGGCTCTTAATTGATTATTGTCAACATTCAATGGCCTACCACTACGCTCATTATCCCATCGCCACCACGAAATTTCTTAAACCGCTATTGTGCTGTGTGTTCAGTAGTGTTTTATCAGCCAAGCACTTCATTGATATTGTGAGCTGTTTCAGCAGTTTTCGGCCTAGCTTGAATTGAAATAAGAAAATTGTGCGAATTTGATTTTTTTCTATCTTGTATTCAACATTTTGAAGACGACATAATTGTTTTAAAACGATTGTACTTTAAACGCTTAGATAAAGCGAAAAACGTTCTTTAAAATGATATATAAAGTAAAGGTTTGAAAATACATCATTTGAAATCAAAATTAAAAATACCGCAAGAACCTTCTTGTCAACTTAATATTTGACTTTTCAATAATAACTCAACTATATATGAATATGATACATTTAACATACAAAATAAAATGTCTTTCTAAATGTAATTGAACATATCAAAAATATTTTTTAAGATTCCAATAATGAGAATGTAAGGATATAACTTTAAAAATGTTTACTGAATAAATATACTCAATCTATCTAATTTTGTAGCCCCTGGTGATCTTTTTCAGTATTATAAAGTTTATGTTTAATGTTTTGTCTTATTATTTATGCATGGTTAATTATTGAAATCGCATGCACAATTTTCGTCTAATAGATCACTAATAAATTTTATTTAAATCATTTAAATAAATAAAAATTTCTAAATGGTTCATATTTGAATATTTTTTCTTAATTTTTGTTACTGGATTTGAAAACCGTACCGATAAATTACAGTAAAAGCATATTTACTGTTAATTACACTAAGAAATATTCTTGTATTCATATTTACTGTTAATATATGCTGACAATATTTTTATCATCACTGTGAAGAAGATGTGTTGATTTTGCGTTATGTCATGTATGTTAGAAAAAAAGATGTGAAAGAAATGTAAAATATTGATGTTGGTATTGTATAAATGTGGAACACCAAGAATGTTTCTTAACAAAATTCAACAATTCCACTCTCATACAATTCTAATATTTTTATTGATTTTTTTACAGATATAAATTTTTACAAATTGATATAAGTTCTGGAATTGAAAAAATGCCTGACGTGGTGGCGATGGATCAGACAACAAAAAGCTTAAAGGCTGGATTACACCGAAAATCAGGAGACAATTTGTCGCATGCTGTGGTAGAAGGTGATAAACTTTTTATCCATCCACAGGAAATATTTGGAGTCAGCCTTCAAAACTGGGGTGAGTAACTAATGTATAATTATGTTGTCATGAGCTTCTTTGTATGATGATTAAGTATGTCCATAAAATACTTAGGAGACATGGTGAATAAGAAAAGTGTAGCAGAGCAGCATTGTTTTTAGTAAGTGGTTTGTAAAAAAATAGTAACAACTAGCAGGACCTCTTTCATATGTAATATATTGATGTTGGCATTTTGTAGATGTTCAGCATAAATGAAGACGCCCTGATATTATTGTAACTCTTTTGTTAAAACTGTAAAAAGTATTTATCTAAGCTAGCAGGGATGCCCAGTGTAGCCGGTCATAAAATACAATATGTGATATTTTAATTCATGCATATTTCGTATAAATATATATATATAGAGAGAGTCAATTTTCTATCGATTCTTATATATTATAAAGTTGTAATGTCAAAAATAAAAAAAATATATCCATATGATTTAGGTGCATCAGCTTGAATTGAAACCAAAAACAAAAAAAAAACATGTAGATATATAACTTGAGTTCCTTCAGCTATAATCGAAACCGAAACCAAAACTTATGAAGACTTCATGGTAAAATTATTCATAAAAGAAAAGAGATGGCTTGAATACCATCAGCTCTAATCGAAACCGAAAACAAAACTTATGAAGACTTGTTGGTAAAATTATTTACTACAAGGTTATAACAATTAAATGACAGAAAACAGAAGAAAAAAGATGTAAGCGTGACACACACAAAAATGAACTTCATAAAGCCATCTTCAGAAACTGGAACAGAATCACCCGCACCTTAATGGAAACCTTTATTTCTAGCATGCCCCAACGAATTTTTGAAGTCATCAAAAGCAGTGGAGGTAGAACGCAAGATTAAGTTTGATTGTGAATGTTTTCATACACTTTGATACACTTTTTGTACAATTTAATAAAAATTTTGTCTCTGGTCTTATAATTTTGATCATGTGTAAAAAGCCTAATTTAATAAAAATGTAAATTTAAAAAATAAATCTTTGGAATGTAGCTTTTTGTTTCCATAATTTTTTAGGTTATAGTGTTGGTAACCTTGAGTCGGAAGAGTTTAAAATATATCCTTTAAAAAAAGTTGTTTTTTTTTTTAAAGATTTTTAAGTGGTCTTAAATTTTTTATCAGCAGTGTATATTAGTGATGGGACGATTCTATATTTTTCCCGATTCCGATACAAGTATGGATTCCAATTATTTTTAAATTTCTCAACATTTAATTAAATATTCGATGCTTTTTAAAAATGTTTAAATGAATGTACCCCTCCACCTGTGTAATGTCCGCATATATGTTGTATAATGTACAACACGCGTAAATATGTTTCACTAATGTTTTCTTTGTAATTGATTGAAAATTGTGAAATAAGATTTGTTTTTTTTTTAAACAAAGCTTATTTGCATTTGGTCGTATTAATGCTATTTGAAATTTTCAAAACGATAAAAAAAAATCAGTGATTGGTATACAAAATAAGAAAACTGTTTGGGAACAGAATAGTTAACAATGCTTGTTCTACGTCAAGAATGAGTTTCTAGATAATAATATTGCTATTTGGAAAACCATTCTTAACATTTTGACTGATCTCTGTTAACTATTCTCTACCTTCCCTCTATGAAGAAATGTTCATGTTTTTTCTGGCAATTACAAAAATTTGGTCAGCTATTAGATTGATTTGCATTACTGAAAAGAAAAAGCATCAGCAACAACAATATCAACAACGGTAGTAATAATAACAATAATAATAATAATAACAACAATAACAACAATAATAATAATAACAATAACAATAATAATAATAATAATGATAGCAGCAACAGCAGCAAATAGATTAACACCTTTATCTAAATCACTCCTCCAAAATGAGATTCTACTTTCTTTTTAGATGATTACGTGGTGGAAAGAAAAAAAAACAATTACTGTAGAATTTCGAGTAGGAAAGCAGTTTTGCACATCAATTTAATGTAAAATGATAATCATTTCCAGATCATTTTAACTTTTTAAATTGTGTCTAATCGCTCAAAAATTAAACAACATTTTTGTTCGATTGCTGAAATTTATTTGATGTGTTTCTACCAGCATTTGTTTAATTTTCGATTTTGAGCGTTTATCAAGAATCCTTATAAAGGACTCCTGGATAGCTATTTTTTTATTTTGATTTGACAGTGAACACTAAGTTATTTTTTAACTAAAAACATGATTTAGAATAGGTTTAAACACA
This sequence comes from Euprymna scolopes, assembly GCF_053919585.1. NCBI lineage: Eukaryota > Metazoa > Mollusca > Cephalopoda > Sepiida > Sepiolidae > Euprymna > Euprymna scolopes. The sequence goes on from NC_136499.1 coordinate 81,797,605, forward strand.
AATAAACTTTTCCAGGTAGGTAGAAGAGTCTTCCATTTGGTAATATTTATTTGTTTTTCATCTCTGTTTTTGTTCTGGTACTTACAGTAATAAATACTTGAATTTCTACTCCCCCACCCCTATATGCACAATCTTCTGCTAAAAGACTACCCTCCCACCCCTATATACACAACCTCCTGCTAAAGGACAATCACCTCTACACTATGGCCAAATCTTTTAAATAGGAGATTCCGGTTAGTCAACGCGTGTAATCGAGTTTTTTTTTGTTTGTTTTTTTACCCCCAGCATATAAAGATGGTGCAGGAAAACTGAATTTCCCTAGGACTTAATAAGTTTTTATTTTATTTTTTGAAAATATTTTAATTTCTAAGTATTGCAAACATGTTGTCTATTGTACAAAAATGTTAACTCTTAATTGCTCCACATTTTAATTTTTGTCGTTCTGAAATTTCCTTTTTCTCTTTAATCAAATGTGTTCTAAAGAAAAACAGGCCTAAAAGATCATGTTTTTATTTTTTTCTTTTATTGTACTGCTTGCAATTAAATTCCGGCACCCCCTAAATGGAAATAATCTTTGCTAATTTGAAAATAGAAAATTATTCTAGCCCAAGACACTATATCTGCATTAATCTTAACTCGTTTAAACCTCTTAATCATACCTTAACAGCATTTTTTAAATCTAATATACATTAATACTTATGAAAATTAGTTCGAACCATTTCTTCTAATTCAAATTAATACAAAAAATAAGTTGCTACTCATGTTTATGCACAATTTGCGAATTTTAAAGAATGGAGGATTTACCTTTAAACATTAGAAGCTAGAAGAACTTTATTAAGTAATATACTATATATCTACAAATTCTATTTTTTCGTATCTAATGTACACATGTCCATATTGCTATTATACCTAATTATGCATACTAAAATTTCTATAGCTTATACTTTATTTCCAGTGATACTGTTACATGATAAGGGCTGTCCCCTTTTCATGTAAGTATAAAAATAAAGAGATTAGTTAAAATGAAATAGCAATAGATGAAATTCGAACCTCGTAATTTAGGTTTAGAAGTAGATTACGTGTGAGAATTTAAAAATGTAAATCAAACGATTGTTTAGAATAGAAATAAAATATTTCAAGAAAAGAATGTGAACTGTCAAGTTTGTTATGAAATTTTAAATTGAAAGAATGCAGCTTATAAGATAATGTTTTTAACATATTGGAAAAATAGGTTACTGAGTATAGGAAAAGTTTTGGACACGCATGTCCAGAACACGTGAAAGAAGGCACATGTTTTAACATGTGTATGACGTCACGGAAAATAGAAAGTTCTAGTTATAGAAAAAAAAACTTTAGAGTAAAAGAAGACAGTCGGTGAGACAGTCGGAGGAGAAACTGAGAGAGGGTCTGGGAAGCGTCTAGAAGCGAGACGATCACTTTTAAAATTAATATATGAAGCTTTGAATTCTTGATGATGGAAATCACGGCCGGTCGTGTGAAGAATAAACTCATCTGTATTCTGGTAGAACGTCGTCTTGTGTTTGTGATTCCTACAAAAAGGTAAATTAAATTGTATTATATATCTGTGTTATAAAATATCGTTTCATACACATCTCGACATGTCATATCCATAATGTGAATCAACATCAGCATATCTACACTAAGACTGTCTGAACACTATGTCCTCACTCAAAGAGCTTCTTCTTCGATTCTACACATCTAAGGAATGAAAATTTAAAATATATAGGAATCATTATAAACGAACAATCTCTCTAAGTCTCTTACAACAACATACATCTCTCTCTCTCTCTCTCTCTCTCTCTCTCTCTCTCTCTCTCTCTCTCTCTCTCTCTCTGAGTCTTTCAACATTCCTCTTAAACACTCTCTCTAAGATATAACATCATATGTAATAAAACTCTCTCAACGACAAACACTATAATAAGACTCTTACTTTAGTCATAACATGAATAAGTATATGTAACATTTTTGTGTCCGTGAACCAGTTTGCATCAGCGATGCATTTTGGTGTCCGTGAACCAGTTTGCATCAGCGATGCAAAAAACCGAACCTGGGGTCGATACCACGAAAAAAAAAAAAACGAACCTGGGGTCGATACCACAAAAAAAAAAAAAAAAACACACAACGTTTACTAGACGATCACAGAATGCGAAAAAGAAAAAGAAACACAACGTTTTAAAAGGGTCCAAGATAATTAAAAAAATGAATAAATAAATAATACCACGGGAAAAAAAATTACACGATCACAGAAATGCGAACAAAAAAAGAACAAAAAAAATTGAACACACATGCACACAGAGAACAAAAGATACAAGAAATATTAAAAAGAAAAAGAAGAAAAGGCCGATATGCCGTAAAAGAAATCCGTAGTAATGAATGGAAATATAGTAAACACAAGTCACCGTGCATAATTCATTGAAATGAATTCTTTTGTTTATGTAGCACAGAAATATTAAAAAAACAAAAAGAGAAAAGAAAAGGCCGATATGCCGTAAAAGAAATCCGTAGTAATGAATGGAAATATAATAAAAACAAGTCATCATGCGTAATTCATTGATAAATGAATTGGTTTGTTAAAAAACACACACACACACACACATACACGCAAATGCAGAGATTGGGTCACTGATTATTGTTTTGAAATTTGTATGAAGTGTTAATTAGAAAAATTGTGTCAATATGAAATCGTTTGGACGAATTGTTGAATTTAATCTGTCAATCAAACAGGAATTTTTCAAAGGTCGCATGTAGTCTCTGAAACAGCGTGTAAATTCTGTTTGGAAATGCATTTTTGTGTTCATAGTTGAACTTTTCGGCTTTTTGTGTGTTTCATTTGTTTTGTTTTTGAAAAAAAAAAGGGACAATTGTTTTGGACAGATTTGTTGAATTGTTGTTTGTTACAGATAACTTTTTTTTTGGAAAAAAAGTTATAACTGTTGATCATAGTTTTGTGTAAATCATAGTTAAATGTATTAAGGTATTTTTTTTTTTTAAATGTTTTTATGATGTTGAACAAATATTGTAAATTGTCTTATGTATGTAAATGTTATTGATTTTCACAGCAAGAATTCAAAGTTATCCGTAAATATACATTAGATTTAAACAGTCTAGGTGAAAATAAAACTAGTTAAGACGTATGGTTGGCTTACAGATTCAGTTAGAATTTTAGAAGGGGGACAAGAATTAAAATTACGTAAACGGGTATTTGGAGAGTTTTTAGATGTGATAAGCCGTAAGAAAGATGGTTTTTTTTAGCAATTGGTTTTTGTTGTTTTTTTTTAGAGATCCTAAAAATTTTTCTCCAAGAAAAGTGACTTAGTAGGGATTGATAAGCACAAGATGTGCCCCTATACAAAAAATTTGGGAACCTGGTTAATTAAGTGCTTAAAATAAGCTGGTTGCACGTAACGACTCCAAGCAAGTGGTAAGTCTTGGCTTAATTAATAAACAGGCGTTGGAAAGAATACGAAAATTCTTAAGGGGACCAGTAAACCGAGGATAGGTAGTCCCGAGGCAATCACATATAGCTTAATGAAGTAAGAGACAGGCAAAAATATGCCGTAGATTACGTAAGAAAGATATAACCTTGTATTTTTTTTAGAGACGCATGAATGTGGGATATATCTGCTGGATCTTGGAGGCTCTGGTGAGAGAAAAGAAAAATCACAAAAAAATCGGGCTATTAGATAGTCTTTAGAGCGTAATTAAGGTGTTGGGTGCAGAAAAGTGTTAGTTAGTTAGGGGTGATATTTCTAAATCCTCGTCGAAGTTTCAAGAATCCAAGCAAGGAAATCCGAGTGAATCCGTATGAGAGAAAAAAAGGTATATCTTAAACTTCTGAAGCCAACCACAAAGATTTAAGTATATGAGCTTTGGTATGTCCCGTATAAGATAGTTATTGAATAAAAAAAAACAAAGCCATACTTGATAAGACTAACCATGTGGAAAGAATTGATCAGAACACTTTTGGGACGAAGGAAGTCGTCCATTTCGAGAAAGGTGAAAACCTCTAGTCTGTGGCATATGGGTGACTGGAAAATAGCTGATGTGAATCATAGGTAAAGACCCTACACCCAAAAAGTAAATGCCACGAAGATCAGAAAGGTTCTGATCTTATAAAAAATAAATAACTGTGAAGTCGGCCGTGGAGGGCTGACTGAAAGAGATTTTTTTTTTTGTTGTTTTTTAGCCTGATGTTTCTAGCCGTGTGGTTGTGTAGATGTAAAAATAAAAAATGTACTAAATTTAAAAATGCATAGATTTTTTTTTTTTTGTAAAATATGGAAGGGAGGGATGTTACATGATAAGGGCTGTCCCCTTTTCATGTAAGTATAAAAATAAAGAGATTAGTTAAAATGGTTACTTTATGGATTTACTGGAGAATGTACCAGAAGAAAACCCATTCAACAAGCTTAAGGAGGCGATGTTGAAACAGACTGGCTCATCCCACGAGATAAGGTTGCACAATCTCTTCACAGCTCGAATTAGGAGATTATATCCCCTCACAATAATTATAACATATGCGAACATTACTGGGTGACAACAAAATATCCGAAAACATCATGAGGAGTCTATGGATGAACAAACTATCTGATTCAATGATACAAATTCTCATACTCATGGCGGAAGAAAAAAAAACTGAAAAACTAGCGGACATGGCAGACCGAATACATGAAAATCTTCGGAACTGCAAAGTGAACTCTGTGCAATTATAACCGTTACAAACAAAGGTGAGGAATTTAATGAACAAGTCTACGGTTGAAAAACTTTCATGGCAGTTACAAGATTTGCTACAGACAGACCGTCGGTACCCACTCAATAAATGACCGAGCTATAGAAGATGAAGTCTTAGTAAAGGGGCGAAACAACACACGGGAGAGAATGAGTAAATATTGCTATTATCATCAAAAATTCGGTACTGAAGCGAGACGTACTTACCCTTGTACCTTTAACAATAAGAAACAGGGAAACGAATATTCCAGCCAGTAGAGACGACAACTGTTGCTGGATTTTCTACTAAAGGTCGTCTATTTTATATTCGTGATAACAGTGAGTGTTGTCTTCTTAATAGACACTTGAGCGGAGATAAGCGTGATACCACCGCCGCCAAATCAAAAAATTCCTCCAAGCAGCTAACAGCACAAAAATACCAACATATGGAGAGAAGTCCTTAAATAGTAATCTCGGCATGCGACGGATTTTTTTGTAGAATTTTACCATAGCCAATATGATGACACCAATATTAGGGGTAGATTTTCTAATCAGGTTTAATTTGTTTGTAGACATGACTAATCACACTAACAGACAATCAAACGAAGATTGTGATTAAAGGTATCACCACAAGATATCAGTCTACCGGAATCAGTTCTGCCTTACCCAATAAATGCAGGATAACGAAAGATGAATTCCAACGCATGTTACAGCAAGGAATTATTCGACCGTCTAAAAGCACTTGGTCTTCTCTACACATGGTACAAAAATCAGGCACGGCAACATGGTGTCCTTGCAGCGATTTTCGGAGATTAAATGTACAAATCGTACCAGATAGATACCCCACACATTCATGATTTTGCAATCGGATTACAAAATGCCACAGTATTTACAAGTTGGATCTAGTGAAGGCATATTACCAAATTCCAGTGGCAGAAGAAGACATCCATGAAATAGCACTGGCAACACTATTTGAACTTTACAAATTCGTTGAATGCCTTTCAGACTGAGAAACGCTTGTCAAACCTTCCAGAGGTTAATAGACAAGGTTTTTTGGGCCCTACCATTCGTATTCGCATACATGGATGATGTCCTAATTGCTAGTAGAAACCTCAACGAACATAGACAACACTTAGAACAAGCTTTCCAAAGACTGTCCTATTACAGACTAAAAATAAACATTAAAAATATATCTTCAGCCAACAGGAGATTAACTTCCTCGGACACTCAATCGATAAGGGACACCATTATCCAAAAAAGTAAGTGCCATTTCAAATTTTCTACAACCTATGTCTGTTAGACAAGTTCGTCATTTTATAGGTGTAATTAACTATTACAGACAATTTTTACCCAACTGTTCTACGATCTTTACATCGACACTATTGAAGAACAAAACGAAAAAGCAACAGTTAAAGTTGGAAGGATCTGCTTTAGCTTTCAATCAAGCTAAAACTGCTTTAGTCAATTTCACGAAATTGAACTATGTTAAGGATAGTGAAAAAACGAAACTCACACTTACAACAGATGCGTCACACATAGCTGTAGGAACAGTTATTCACAAACATACCGAAGATACAATGACTTATATCGTTTTTGTTTTCAGCCAAACTGAGCAAGACACAAAGTACAGTACCTTTTCAAGAGAACTATTAGCGATTTAATTGGCAATTAAACATTTCAGACATCTGTTGGAAGGAAGAAACTTTTGCGTTTATACTGACTATAAACCTTTAACGTATGCACTAAATACACATATGGCCCATGAGAAATCTTGATTTACCACCGATATCAGATAGGTCAAGGGACAAGAAAACATTGTAGCAGACGCATTATCATGAGTTACAATCACTTCGCTAAATTCCAGTTCACTTAGTATGGAATTGCACAAGAACAAAAGACGGATGAAACACTCGCAGAAGAAATACAACAGAAAACGCCTTTACAACTGAAGGAAATACTCGGACCCTTTAGTACAGCAACATTTTATTGCGACAAAAAAAAAAAAAAAACACGTCCATACATACCACCAAACATCAGACGACAAGTTTTTCACCATTTCCACAATTTATCCCATCCAGGCAAAAAAGCCACTGTAAAAATAATAGCAAACCATTTTGTTTGGCCAAATGGTACAAAAATCGAATATTCGAAATTGGATTAATATGTGTGAACCTTGTCAAAAGAATAAAATTCACAGGCACACAAAGTCATGACTGTGCACTTTCAGCACGCCTGATGCCAATATCCACGTCGACTTGGTAGGACCATTATCCACCTAAAAAGGACACACCCACATCCTCACCATAGTCGACAGATTTAGCAGGTGGCCTACAGCTATAGCCATCAAGGACACATCGGCTGCAACAATAGCTAGAGCTATACTACAGGATTGGCTAGCAATCTTTGGAGTACCTTCAGCGGATAGAGGCTCACAATTCCAATCGACTCTCTTTACAGAATTTAATCAATTATTAGGAACAAACTACATAGAGACTACAGCTTATCACCCTTGCTCAAACGGCTTTGTCGAACGCTTGCATGAATAGCTAAAAACTTCTTTGGCTACGAGTCTTAACAATGCAGACTTGATGGATAATTTACGATTAATTCTTTTAATGATTCGAAGCACGATAAAAACAGACTTGCAAAGTATGCCAGCAGAAGTAGCTTTTGGATCAGCAGTGACATTACCTGGACAATATTTTAATGAGAACACAGACATTGCACCCACAACTACATTTGTGGCAGAGTTAAAACAAAAAATGTCTTCTCTCAATTTTACCTCCAGCAGGAGGGCTGACAGGCAAACTCATATTCCGAATGACCTTCACACTTGTAAATATGTGTTCATCAGGATTGATGAAAAAAAAACACTTTGTCTATATTACTAAGGACCTTATCAAGTTTTGGACAGGTGTAAAAAATATTTTACTGTCCTGTGGAAAGAAAGGAAGGATAACATCGCGATCGACCAAATTAAACCAGCATACGTTGAGGACAATTTCTCTACCAGAGCAAACTCCCAAAAAAAGATACAAATGCCAAACCCATGACAAAAATTGGTTGGAAAGTCCACTGACCGAAACATTTGAAGGAATACATTACATATTGAAAAATATTTACATCTTTTACAATCTGGGGGAGTATTTGTGTGGCTAAACACACCTAAAAAATAGCATTCACTTCTTGTTCAATAACAAATAAATAAAAACACAATTACACGCACAAACAAAAAAGATAAATTTCAGAGGTGTAAACATTTTTAAAAATATGCCCACGCAAATTCTACGTGGAACAAAACTTAAAATGTGTTTTGTTCAGTGGACGTAGTTGAAAGCATACCACATGACAAAAGAGTGCACTTCTCGGCCAATCAACGCTCAGAGAAAGATTTAATTTTCAAAACCTTTTTTCTCACATCTCCTGGGAGCCGATCAACAAATACTTAAATGAATTCACTCACTTATTCACTCTCAATCAGCACTTCGCACTATGCATTCCTCACTCTTCGCTCACTTCTCTATTCATGTCAATGACTCAGTTGCTACGTATTTTTCCGCCAGCATGACAAAACACGATTATCCACATTCATGCACGCACACAGAGAAACGTTTATCCACATGCACGCACATGCACTGCGAATAATGCAGATATTCAGCCGCATGCAAGGACATTTACCTTCTTCTTTATTTCTCCTAGCATACACAAAAATTAAGCCTGTTTTCTCACTGAGAAAACAAAGGATACTCTCTGCTTTTTCTTGCTAAAACAATGAATAGTCTCAATAACTTTCATATTTGCAAGAACTGTCTATCCAGACACATCTTTTGGACACAAAAAATGATTCACTTGTTACTTATTATTTTTGTGTTATTTACACCGTTTATTTCACGTTTGATTTTTTTTATTTTGTGGTGGAAAAAGGGATCTTATGAGACCTGAGTACCACTACAATTCTTAGAACTTGACAAAGAAATCGGAAACATCACCCTTAACTAAATAAACCCCCCTTCCCTGCACCAAATTCTATTGTGCATATGGAATCCATAACTATGACGGTAACTTTATGCGATTTTTCCTTTCTCTTCCATCATGACGTCCAAGATCCCAAAACAGGCTTACCCCTACATCCATACATCTCTAAAAACAAAAAGTTGTATCTTGTTACATCCTTATTCTTGTGAAGTATTTATGACATATTTTACCTTTCTCTTCTAATTAATCTGAGTGATTTGCCCTCGTACTGACTTCTAGTTATGCATAATATTTAATCACTTTAGATGGGTTGCTAGGAATTGGCATATATGTATGGTATTTGATACACAAAATGAATTAATCCCCTTTGAAAACATTTATTATTTTCTATACAATGACCAGATTAAAAACAGAAAAGGTTACATGTTAATTATGCTGCTGCATTGGTCCATGATTTCCTTTTTTCCAGAATCAACTATGTGCTTCATCCAGAGAAATTCTACTCAGACCCCTTGAAAAATTGATTTGAAAGAGTAATATTCAATGAGTGTTATAAACCATGTTTAAACTTGACTCCATTGGATTGCTTAGTGCCAAAGAATTATCCACCTTGGATAAAGAGAAGGTAAAACAGTTCAGAGATTTCATCACATTCAATGACAGTCTTTATCATGTACACCTTCAATGGTATGAAAGATAAAGTAAAATCATTACCAAAATGCTGCTCTCAGGACCCTAGACTAGGTAACTAAGAATCCAGAAACAAAAAAACTTACATAATTACTATCTACAAGATTTTGAGCAGCAAGTAGACAAGGGTATTATCGCAGAAATAATTATGCCCTCCAAACTACATCTGGATTCACTATAGGCTGGTACTAAAGTTGATAAACCAATGTACTATTGTGTTCAATTGTTCAAATAAACATAAAAAATTAGTCTCATTAAACAAAGCAGCATATGCCTGAGTAAATCTTATGGCAAACATGTTAGAACTGATGATGTGATTCAGAACAAACCAATATGTCTTGTTGGCTGAAATAAGAAAGGCATTTCTCATGATTCGCCTAGTGTCTGAAAAGGATCATAATCGTTTTTTATTTTCTGAAAAAGGTGAAAACTTGCATTGTTACTGGTACAAACCAGTAGATTTGGCTCAATGTAAGCCTCTTTATTTTAAATTATGTAGTTTCATGTAGACAAATTCCCTTGGAATGAATGTTCAGAAGCACTGAAGTCCAATTTTTATGTAGACAACCTTGTGAAGGTAATAATGCAGCAATTCTATCTGCACTTGTAAGTAAGCATCTGCAGAAAGGGAATGTTGATTTACAGTCTTTCAATTTCAACTGTGCACAGCTTGAAAAGAAAATAGAGCTATATGGAACATTATCAGGATTCGACTCTGGTTAGAAAAAGGTCTTGAGATATGTTTATGACTCTGTTCAAGATTCCATAAAGGCTTCACCCACCACCACATATGCAATATGGAGGCAACAACTAAGAGGAAGATATTGTCTGAGACCTCTAAGTTATTTGATGTGCCAAATCCCTCCTAATATTAGAGCTCCTGTCGGTGTTTTTAACTGACGTTAAATTTGAACTCAACCTCAGATCAAAAGTCTCAAACTCAAATCCAACTGTTCTCTTCTCTCTGCACTTTCCACACTGACGCCCAAAATAAAGAAGACAGCTCTTTTATAGAGAGACCCAACCACATCTCATTTGCATACCCCCTCCCCCCTCTCGTCACATCACGTGATTTTCAGTCCATAAATACCAGGGGGCGGCTATTTTTATTTTCTCTTTTTTTCTTTCCTAACATGAGCCGCACGATGCATGAGGTAAGGTTCTTTACTTTTAACCACACGTCCCCTTGATCTCTAAGATCAATAATTAGTATCATAGTCCGCCATCCATGCTGGGCGTCTTCATTCAGACACTTCAACATCAGCATCAACCTCCCCTTCCTCTGATGGCAAGGAGACTCTCCGTATATCTAAAATGTGACGAGACATTCCGTCAATCGCTACCTTGTTTTTGGAGAGTATTTCAGTCACTGTACCTTTTCCCCAGCGAGTCGTGCAACGAGAATTGGGTGGTTTCACTCACACCTCTTCACCAACTGCGATATCCATGCAGGCCTGTTCTTCTCTCTGTGTTACAGCCAATGGATGTCGCCATTCATGAGAAAAAATAGACCGGTGCGGCACTAAATTTTCGTCTTGACCAGCCTTCAGCGTCATATTGTACCAAAAAACTGCTTCTTGGGGCGAAATCTGGCTTCTTGATGCAACAGCTTTTATAGTGCGATGGTGCCTCTCTATAATTCCATTTCCACTTGGACGGTATGCAGCTCTAAAATATAGCCCCACATTCCACTTCGCACATAAGTCTCTAAAAACTTCAGAGCGGAAAGACGTACCATTATCTGCCAACACCTCTTCTACTGGCCCCCTTTCCATAAAAACCTCCTCGACAACTCTCTTTACCTCTTCTGCTGTTTCATTCTTGATTTTCTGCCATATCGCTACACTCCCAGGCCCATAATCAATCATAGTTACATGCGGTTCATATTGATAATGTGTGATGTCAATGGCCAATCTCCGCCAATTCTCTTCAACATGCAGTTCCCCTTTTTCATGTCTAGCCGGTGCAGGGTCGATTGATTGGCATTCCCTACATTGTTCCACCACCTTTTGGACGTCTTGCATTGTGACGTGTGAGTTTACTTTTCTTGCCAAGTAAAGGGCCCGTTCCTTTCCAAAATGCAGGTTATGCAGGTCTTTTAAATTCTCTACTGCACAACATGCTGGAGTCCCGTCTCTTTCCTTGTGTAGCCAGGCTTTCTTGACTCTTATCAGCCCATCTGCTTTATTTTTTTGTGACAGAACTAAGGTAATAGTTACCTTTAGTTCAAATTCTCGAACCAAGTCTCCCAGCGCTCCAAGTCTACGCTTGATAAGCATCTCCGCTGCTCCTTTTGTTTTGATCCGCTTATCACCGAACAACTCCGATTTAATCCACGACACCACTACTGCAGAGTCTGTTTTAACGTTCACTATCTGTAGCCCCCATTTTAGAGCCAGATTGATGCCTTTCATCACAGGATCGAGTTCCGCAACATTGATATGGGCGCTATCATCCTTTTTGCGTAGCCAAGCAGCATCTTCAACACCCACTTCTCCTATTTCCAATAATACCCCTAATGCTATACTGCTAGCATCAGTCCATATCACCCCTTCATGGCCCTCCTTTACATGCCATTCTCCTCTCACAGGGTCCATTTTTTCACTTCTGCAATAACTTCTTGTATCATGAGAAGCACTTTTTGATCAACTGCATCTTCCCAACTGTCTGTCCCAGTCTGCCTTTTAATAAAACTGCACGCAGTTCGCAGCCATCCAGCTATTGGGTAGTGGCCAACCAGTTTTCCACATATAGAGAAAAGCTCTCTCTTGGCTAGGTCAACCTTGACTTCAGGGATCTCATTTCCTCGTCCAAACATCAATTTTCCTGTCTTATTGTTCTGTAGTCGAAATCCTAAAGCCATTCTGTTTTCCAGTGACTCAGGCGGTTTTGTCATCAGTCCATATGCTTTGATATTCTCTCTCACCCTTTCCGCAGTCACCTCTGTTTCGTCCACTAGTACATCGTTGATGTAAGAGCAAGTGCCTCTCTTCACTGCATCGTCTTTGGCCAACACTGTCTTAAGAACTGCCGTCATTATCTTTGGTGCGGAGTTCAGACCAAATCCTAATCTGGTCAGACAATAAACTTGATACAAGTACATTGGTACAAGGGACATGAATGGTGTCACATAATCGCTGTGTTAGATTATGTGTTTTAGAAAGAAAATATTTTAAATTTTAAATCTCATCTTTTTTAGCCGATGGAAGATTTATCTTGCTTTTTATTTTGTTTTAATTATCGCTAGGTGAGAGAAAAAGAGGCCAAACCTGTAACGAGGAAAATAGAGAGGAAAATAGAGAGGATGAGAAAGGCTTAACAGGTTTCAACACCCCTTTACCTTATAAGGATGAGTCAGCTATTTTATTAGGTCACTCGGTTGCCTGACCCAAAAATAGACTAAGAAAAAAAAAGAGAGACAAGCAAAATACGGATGAAAAGGGAGAAAAGAGAAAAAAGGAGAAAGATAGAAAAAAAATTTTTTTTTAATACACTTTTTAGCAAGCAGTCATGGCGATCAGATGATGAAACCCTGTTCTGGGTAGTCAACAAAAATGAAGCTTTTATGGGTATGGAATACCCCTCCCTCGATGAAAAACTAAACTGAGCAAACTTGTTTACAATGGATGCATACGAAATAACCCAAAACAAAAACACAACCTGCAAAACTTATAAGTTAACATTTAAATAAAGACCACTTTTGTCAAAAGACATTTCACTGGTGAATTTAAGCAAAATGTGCCAGTGCGAGCTAAAGGCTAAGTGGAAGATCGAATTTATCAATGAAAATGGCTGTGGATCAAGCAGCGAAGGAGATATTCCCCAGAGTTGTGGATGTATGTTTTTGAATACGATAAAGCCAGGCTGTAAGGGACTAGGATATATAAATCCTTATCCCCTTACAAAAGAAAATAATGAAACGAATGAAATTGAAGGAAACAAAAACTCAATTGATGGATAAGATAAACGTGTCGTTTATTAACTGTTGAAAAGAAAGAATGTTTTAGATATAACATGTGTTCATGTCCGCGTGGGTGTAAACATCATTTGTTGCAGGATTGGTAGTATAGAAGAAAAAAGGAAATTTGTGTTCATCTCACGTTCGGGTCACTATCGTTTGTTCGCGCGTGGGAAGAGAAGTGAGTAATGTAATAGAATGAGAAATGGCAGTCCATCGTGTAGACAAAGAAAAGGATAGAGGGTTGACATCAGTTAAACTGTGTGCCATGTTAGCCGTCAGCTACGAGGTGGTGTTCTCTGGCACAAGTAGTAGATAGAGAGAGAAAGAGTGAGAATGAGAAAAAGTCAATCCAGGCCATGGAGAGAGAAAGCGTATAAAATGTACGTACGGTCTGACAGCTTTTTGTCCCACATAGTAGCAAGTGGTGTGAGGTATGCGCGTGCACATGCCGAAAAGGCACGCTGTTGAAAGCTGGTCCTAAAAAGAAAGGGTTGGAAACAGCTTGTCTCTTCCTTTTATAGGTGTTTCCGGTGTGTCTTTTGCGCATGTGTGGATTTCCTTTGAAAGGGGAAGTGACGTTGTCCATGCGTGCATGTATGTGAGTACATGTGTGTATGTTAGCGTGTGTGTATATACACGTGAATGTGAGTGTATGTACACGAGCGTGAATATATGTACGTGTTTGGACGTGGGCGCGTATGTTTGTGTGCGCGTATGCATGCAACAAGTAATATAGCTTGAAATGTGAACGCGTGTTTTTGTGTGAGACTAGAAAAGGCTCGCGCAAGGCTAACCAATAAGCCCAGGACGAAAAACTAAAATAACTAAATCCCACATACAAGAAAAAGAACGAACCAAGTCTTCTCTCTCCCTTGTGATGAACTAATGTTTCCTTTTGTTTTACTCTTTTGTTGATATATTTTACGCTCTGCATTTCAGGCATTATCATAGTACCCCCCCCCATCTTTGTAATTGTTTTTTTTGTTTGTTTGTTTAATCTCACCTTCTTCTTCCCCCTCTTCTCCCATAGTCTATTTTTGTAATAAAATTGATTTAAACTTTAATATTCATATAAATATATATATATTTAATATTCATGTTTGCATCCCATTCATGTGCTGTTCATTCAACATTCCATATTTTACAGGTTTTTGAAAGAGCTTCCCAATCTCCTTTTGTTTGGCAAAATATATCAAACCCAGAGGACCTTTTCTTATTTTTTCCTTAATTTTTAATTTTTTTTATTTTGTTACATGAGTGCCTTTACGTAGTCCCAGCGTGGGGTATGATCATAACAATAGATACAGGAGTCCTTCTGGTGCCATCAATAGCTGGTTTGCCTTTCCAGGGTTCAGATAGAACAAGTTCATTTTGCAGTTAGTTATGAGGCCGCAGAAGTCAAAATAGAAAAGTTTTTCAGCTTAAATAAGTTGATCACTGTGATTTCACTAATCTTTAAGTTCATCCACAGGCTAAGTAAGCAAATGTCCACCTGCTCCAGACTATGCAAAAGCAATCCTTTCCAGTGGAGTTGGAATTTTTGTTAGACTCTGGTGGCAAAAGCATGTTTAAACTGGTGAGGAACTTTAACCTTTTCTTGGACCCCAAAGACATTATACAATCAAGAAGGAGAATAGGAAGGTTATATATTATACTAAGTCCAGAATCCTGCTTTACTGGGAAAAAGGCATCATCTGACAAAATTGATAATTCAAGATTACCATTAGAGAAGCCAACATTTAATGAAGTAAGATTGGCAGGATATTGAATATTGCAAGCCAGAAAGACATTAAGAATGCACAAGCATTAGAACTGTTGATCTAGAACTCGTTCCTAATATTACAGTAAGATTGTTCCTTCCAGCGTTTATTAGGTTTACGAATGCATATGGAATCCCATTGCACCTTTATTCAGATAATGCCTGCATGTTTAATGCTGCTGCTAGAATCATCAACAAGGGGGTGATAATGGTTGAATTCAAAGAGAGGTTCAGTCCATATAATTTGAAGCATTGTACCATTCTACTACTTTCTCTTTGGTACGGTGGAAGTTGGTAAAGGTCTATCAAGACCATAAAATCTTGCCTATATAAGACTATAGGAAGAGGAAAAGTAGACTATTTTGGTCTACTAACAATTTTATGAAACATACAAAGAGCATTAAATAGTCGCCTCCCCCTTCGCATATAGGAGCTCTGATGATGCTGATTGGATGTCTTGACCCCTAATTCACTCATGAATACAAATATTGGCCAGGGAATGATGATGAGATGTGATCACCAGTACCTGGAAACAATCAACCCACTCAGTTGAATTGAATTAATTCAGACTTTTCATTCTCGTAAAGAAAACCTAACTAAATTTAGGAAGGTTTGGCATGAAAGCGATTTGTTGAGTCTTAGAGAAAGGTCCCCAAGACTAGCTGCATGTTTGTTTGAAAATAAAATAAGCTAAGGTAAAAAATGCTTAATAAATGCTCCCTGAAGCCAAGGCCTTTCTGGTTCCTAGGTGAAGTTTTTGAACTAATCCAAGGATGTGACCATTTAATGCACATGGTAAAGGTGAGGAAAGGGAACAGAGCTATAGACACACAATCCATCAAGCATCTCTTTCCTCTGGAATTTTCTCAACAGTCTGGAGAAATTGACCTTATAGACATGCAACCTTCAAGTTCTCAAGACATAAATCAAAGCCCACAACAAGAAGAGAGTGTAATAATTTGGATCTGCCCGACTTGTAACAGACCTGAGGATATCACATCTATGATAGCCTGCAATGAAGGTGCCGATGTTTGATTTAAATTGTGTGGACCTAAGTGAAGCTCTACCGGAAAATGAGCAATGCTTCTATTTATACTTGCAATCCTCAAAGAATAGACCCAGTTTATTGGTGGTTTGAAAAGTTGATTTCTCTTAATTAGGATTTTTTCTTTTTTCTGATTAATCTCAATATTTTAAACTGACAAAGAGACTTAAGTGTCATGCAAAACTAAACTACCCATCATTGTACAGATATTCCTTCAGACAATGACACCCATTTAGTGCAAAAGTCTTGTAGTAATGAAAAGATTGTTATACATTTAATCCTGACAGGTGAGGAGCATGTAATTACTGATCAGCATACAGATAACATTAGGCCTATCCTAACACCACTTTTCATGACAATAATTATGTACTCTGTGATATAGCCACTTGATTATGTAACATGTTGATGTGGTGATCAAAAACACTTTGGTAAAGCCAAAGTAATGTGTGTTGATGTAGTCAAAGCTAATTTCAACATTTCTACTCGTCGGCAAGTCATTTCAATTTATGTTTCCAAGTTGAAAGGTTCAGTCATAAGAAATACCTGTCTTTTACCAGGTGGATTTCTCTGATTACAACTGGGAGAAAGTAAGAGATACCATGCATGAGAAAGATGTTGAGACATTTGGATTGAGAGTTAACTCAAATAAAACTCTTGGACTAAATGGCAATCCTGTCAAGCTGATGGAACATGATGGTATGATTATTCACTGTTCGATCCACCTTTTAGTGTAGTCAGTATAGCAAGATGATCCAGTTGCTCAAGATTGAATAGATGCCATCCTGAATATGTTCTATAAAGGAAAGCATAAAAATGTCAGATTGTAGAAATTACTGTGGTACTTCTCTTCTAACAGCAGTGGGAAAAGTATTTGCTCTTGTTAAACTGGATAAAGAAGTATATCCGTCCAGATATGCTTCCTAAGTTCTAGTCTGCTTTTAGAGGCAGGCGAAAAAAGTGTATTGAATAGTGTGTACGACTTTATCAGTTGTTTATGGACTTAACCAAGGTAATAGTCAACCGTAAAGCTTTCTGTAAGGTGCTTAGAAAATTTAGCTGTACACTTGCTTTTTCTCAAGTAACTTCATTGTATCTCAGATGAACTACCCATTTGATAATTGATAGCTGTAGATTCTCAAAACAGTTTTTATGCTGAGTTTCTTTTTTGCAAAATCTCAGTACAAGCCTAAAAACGATTTCGAAATAGTGAGTTTGGCATCCTTTGCTATTTCAGCAAACAATTGGCAGTCCCTAGCATCTGGTTGTAGTCAATAGAGGGCATAAATTTACAAGGGTACTAAATGTTTTTAAATAGTCAGGGTATACCGTGCAAAACTCAAGAGAGCATGTAGGAAACATGAAACCTTTCAATTGTGACAAAAACATTTTTTTTTTAAAGTTATATAATTATGTTCTTGTTATTCGTTATGTGTTTCAAGGCATCTATGTATCTCTTTGAAAGTACAGTTTCATAGGGCTGAGTAACTGCAACTGAAATAACACCTTGTATGAAACCTTTTTTTAAAATCTGTATCTTCATGTTTGTAATTCTTCAAAATTGTGCCGGTGGTAAAATTTGAATGTATGCCAGTTGCGAATTTTAGTCCAAAACTGAGGGCTTCAATTTCGATGTTTGAGAGTTCTTTGAGAGTAATTTTGTATTACATCCGGGCATCCTATGGTTCTCCATTTGCTGTTTGAGATTAATTTTGTAAGTTTAATATCCAGTTTGTAACAATGGTGGGTGTTGAATCTTTGAACTGATATATATATATATATATATATATATATATATATATATATAGCTTTAAGTAAAAGGAAAAGAGAAAGATCAATTCCATAAAAGGAGACTTAACCGGATAATGTCAAGCTCAACAATAATTTTTGGAGCTTATATAATAAGACAATAGTATGAAATGAAAACACAAAACTATATATAGGTAGATATAGAGTGGATCATTTATTTAATAGTGGAATACAGGCAAAATTTGGGGGATAGATGGGACTCTTTATGCCAGGGCATTTCGAAGCCTAACGCTTCTCATCAGAAGAGCAGAGAAGGTGCTAGGTAGCATGGGAGAGATGCGGCGTCTAGCGTAAGGTTCGTTAGGGATGAAAAGGATAAGAGGAGTTATAGAGTGCTGGGGGAAGCTTTAATGGATTCTAAGTAAATAAGGAGAAGCTTATTATATATAGTATGATATATAAGAATATAAATTGTCTTTAGCATAGTATAGAGATTAAGTGGTATATGTATTTTGGTTGAATAGGGAATGTATTGCTGCTGTGTGGTAATTAATTTTAACGGTTTATGTGGTGTCAATCTTCTATGGAGTGGGTAATTTTTTAATTAATTGGGGGGGGGTTAAGTAAGATTGTAAAACGGAGAGGTAGTATGCGGCAGTATATTTATAATTTTCTGCTGTTATGATATAGTGAATATGATCATGAGGGGTCGGTCAGGGATTAGGAAGGCAATGGCTATGATTGCTTATAATATGAAGTAAAAGGTTAAGTATAAATATTGATGTTAAAATGGGATAGTAAGGGAACCATATTTACTTATGAGAGTGGTAAAAATATACCAAATAGTAGTAGGGTGATTATAATAGTATGGGGGATAATAGTAATGATAGTTATAATAATAGTCGCAATAATAGATTTGGAAATAAATTATATGTAAGATTAAATATGAACAAAAAAAAATGTAATATTAAGAAAAATACAATAAATTGAATAAAATAAAAATAAAGGCAAAATTAAAAGTAAACTTTAAATTTAGACATTAAATATAATGTTACCAATCGTTATGATAAAGTTAAATTCAAAATACTATAATAACATTGAAGATGGAGATAATGGTAGCAGTATTGGTAATAATGATATCAATTATAATGAAGATTATGATAATAATGATGAACAAAAACAATGATAATAATAACAATAGTAATAGCTGTTATGGCGAGATGAGCAATTCACCGCTGGAACTTTTTATCGAAAGAACGTTATCACCGGTCACCGGTTGTGAGAGCCTTCCCTGGGCGGGAACACTTAAAACGTAACATGCTGTCTCTGTAAATATTCTCAATAAACTTCTCTATTTCTTTATTAACTTCAGAACCTCTTTATCCATTTATTTTCCTTGTGGAATACCTTTCTTGAATATCCTTTTATTACGGCTACCCACCGCAGGATATATCAACTGGCGACGAGGATGAGATACGAACTATAAATTCATCTAAAAAAAAAAAAAAAAAAAAAACACGTGGTAACCGAGAACATTCTGAAAATTGTTGTTCACAAAGTTCACTTTTAATTGAAGAAAAACCTTCTGAGAAAGCGAAAGACTGGTGTCTGCCACAAATTTCCGCAAGTAAAAAATAATTTTTATATTATTTACGAGTTAAACTCCGTTTTTCTCTTTTTAAACTCCCAAAGAGTTGACGTTATATAACGTGTGTGTGTGTGTGTGTGTAAATTGTGACTTTCTTCATGAGAGATATTTTTACGTGTTTTTTGTATTTGGTTAATACGATAAAAAAAACAACAAATGAACAATACTGAGGAATCTGTGTTTATTTAATAAAGAAAATTTTTAAAAGAAGTTTACGTGTGTCTGCTGAAGTAGACGAAAAAAGAGTCTCTTGAAATTTTGTCAAGTGTTATTTTAACAGTGATTTTTTTTTTTTTTTCGGAACTTTCCTATGTGTTGACAATTTTCTGTGAAAATAAGCATCTTGTTTTTGAACAATATTTTTTTTTTCTCTGTGGTATACGTTAACTTGCTATTGATACATTTAAATAGAAAATGACATCGGAACAAATAGCAACGTTGATGAAAACGTTAACTGAGAGTTTAATCGCTCAACAAAAAGCCCAAATGGATTTTCAAAAACAAATGCTAATTCAACAAGAACGTTTCGAAACTCTTGTAATACAACAAACGACGGATAATCGCTTATTTTGTTAAACGATTTTGTCAGAAAAATCTAAGGAGGGTGCATCCAGATTTTTTTCGGCTGAGGGTATAGCGAACTCGCTTTCAGAGTTTAAATATGACCCAGAAAAAGGTGACACTTTTCCAGCCTATTATCGTAGGTTTGAAACGATATTTACAAAACGATGCGAGAAGTGGTCGGATGAGGAAAAAATAACACTATTACTACAAAAAATGGGCACAGAAGAAAATACTAAATTCACGAATTTGATATTGCCTAAAAAACCGGAAGAGATCTCTTTTTCTGAAACGGTGAAAATTTTGTGTGTTATATTCGGTGAAAGAGATAGTCTTTTTCATACACGGTATAGGTGTTTAAATATGTCAAAAGACGAAACTGGTGACATTGTCACATATGCGGGCAAAGTCAACGCCCAGTGTGAACTGTTTAAATTAAAGGATTTATCAGTGGACATGTTTAAGTGCTACATATTTGTCCAGGGACTGACAGCACCGAAGGACAAGGATTTAAGGTCAAGGATATTATCAATCATGGAACAAGACTCGGAAATGAACTTGCAAAAAGTGACAGAAGAATGTCAAAAATTGATAAATGTAAAAAGGGGCACTACGAGGATAGAGGGAAAAGTTACATCCCAAGTCCAGGTAGTAAAACAGAAGACATTTCCAAAAGACAAAGGGAAAAGTTTTGAATGTTGGAGTTGTGCGGGTCTGCACTTAAGAAAAAACTGCCCTTATAAAGACCAACGTTGTACCAAATGTGGCCTAGTGGGACACCGGGCATCCCACTGCCGAACTAAACAAGACAAAAGACGGAAATGGAAGCCAAAAGTAAATGTGGTCTTGTCCAAAGAAGAAATAAAATAAGGAGGGAAACGGAAATTCGTTCACACACAAATAAATGGTCACTCAGTGAAGCTACTTTTAGACACAGGTAGCGATATATCAATTATCTACGAAGTGACCTGGAAGAGAATTGGTGGTCCAAAATTGAGAAAAACACAAAAAATTGCAAAAGGTGTTTCCAGAGAGCGATTAAAATTCATGGGAGAATTTAATTGCAGTGTTTCTCTTGGATCGAAAACTTTTTCCTCAAACCTTTCAGTTGTTCCAGGAATAAATTCTTGCCTTTTTGGAAGTGATTGGATTATTTTGTTTGATTTATGGGAGCTACCCATAAATTCATTTTGCAATAATGTAAGAGCGTTGGAAAAGAAAAATTCCAAACAAAATAACCATTTTCTGGCAGTGTTAAAAAGTGAATTCCCCAAAGTTTTTTCAGAGGGATTAGGAGTGTGCACCAAAACTGAAGTAAATTTTGAATTAAAACAGAATGTGAAACCTATTTTTAGACCAAAAAGAAATGTGCCTTTTTCTTCAAAAGAAGATATTGAAATTGAACGAAAAAGACTACAGAAGAATGGTGTAGTCAAAAAAGTTGACTATTCTGTGTGGGCGAGCCCCACTGTGTATGTTAAAAAGAAAAATAAGAAGGTTCGGGTATGTGCCGATTTTTCTACAGGCCTTAATGACTGTCTGATGGATCATAGTTATCCACTTCCATCTCCTGAAGACATTTTTACAAAGCTGAATGGAGGTAGAATTTTCTCCAAAATCGACTTATCGGAAGCTTACCTTCAGGTAAAAGTCAGTGAAGAATGTTCTAAGTATTTGTGTATCAATACACATCTAGGACTTTTCCGACTAAAAAGACTTCCTTTTGGATTAAAAGTAGCCCCAGCACTATTTCAGCAAATAATGGATATGATGCTTGCTGATTTAGATGTTGCAATCGCATATTTAAATGACATCCTTGTCAAAAGTAAAAATGTACAGGAACATAAGGAACACATCAGAGCAGTTTTCCAAAGAATTGAGGAATTTGGTTTCAAGTTAAGTGCCGAAAAATGTGAATTCTTTTTAAAACAGATAAAATATCTTGGTCAAATTATCGACAGCCAAGGCAAAAGACCGGATCCTCTGAGAACAGAAGCAATCGAGAGGATGACAGCACCCAATAATGTTGCCCAATTACAATTTTTGGGGGGGTTTGGCTCAATATCATGCTATTTATATTCCAAACATGCATAAGTTGAGAGCAGCATTGAATGATTTGTTAAAAAAAGGACAAAAGTGGATTTGGTCAAAAGAATGCCAAAATGCGTTTGAAGATATTAAGAAATACCTGCTATCAGATTTAGCTCTAGCACATTGGTATCCACAGAAAGAATTGATTGTTGCATCAGATGCAAGTAACTACGGAGTAGGAGCAGTTCTTCTCCATAAACTTGAAGATGGATCAACAAAGCCAATAGCCCATGCATCCAGATCACTTTTGCCCGCTGAAAGAAACTATTCTCAAATTGAAAAAGAAAGCTTGGCGATTATTTATGCCATTAAAAAATTCCATAGATTTATTCATGGAAGGATGTTTACTTTGCAAACCGACCACAAACCCTTATTGACTATTTTTTGGCTCTAAAAAAGGCATACCTACGCACACTGTGAACAGGCTCCAGCGATGGAGCATCATTTTACTAAATTATAACTTTAAAATGGAGTACATTTCATCCAAAAATATCGGACATGCAGATGGACTGTCCAGGCTCATCCAAAAGTGTGCTTAACCTTTGGAAGACACAGTAATAGCTGCATTGACAGAGGAAAAAGAACTCTCCGGATTACTGTGCAACACAATCAGAGAGTTACCAGTGACTCTATACGAAATAAATAAGGCAGCAGAAAAGGATGATTATATTGTGAAAATGAAAAAGTTGGTGCAACTAAATGGAAAATCAAAGAAAGACCCTAAAATTTTACCATTTTCAATTTGTGCTGAAACCTTGATGTACGCAGACAGAGTCGTCATACCGACTATGCTTCAGAGAAGAATTTTAAAAGAATTTCATAGTGGTCATCCAGGCATGTCGAGAATGAAAGCTTTAATGCATGGATATACGTATTGGCCTAGGATGGACCAGGACATTGAAAAACTCGTAAGAGAGTGTCAAGGGTGTCAGCTAGCAGCAAAGGCACCACCTGTGCAGATACAACCGTGGCCAAAGACTGATACACCGTGGACTCGGTTACATATCGGTTATGCAGGTCCTTTAAATGGACATTATTTCTTAGTGGTCGTCGACAGTTTCACAAAATGGCCAGAAGTGTTTAAATACAAACACCCTACTTCGATGAGTACAATAGATGCACTAAGAGTTCTCTTCAGTCGTTTTGGAGTGCCTAAGGCTATTGTCAGCGACAATGGCACCCAATTTACCAGCAAAGAATTTGAAGAATTCTGCAAGGCTCTAGCCATTGAACATTTAACAATGGCAATCTACCACATAAGATCAAATGGCCTAGGTTCGTCGATACATTCAAAAGAGCCTTGAAGAAAAACCAAGGCATGGACACTGAAGAGTCTTGAACAATTTTTATCGGTGTACAGGATAACTCCGAACCCAAACACTGATACCGGTTCGTCACCAGCCGAACTGATGTTTGCACGGAAAATCAGATCTGTATTTGACAGAATTTTACCAAGTGCAACCAGAGTAACAACAACAAAAGAAAATTTTCCAACAAGGTTTTACAAACCTGGTGACAGAATATTCTTCCTGAATTACAGGAGTGGAAAAAATTTTTGGGAGGAGGGGATTATCATGAAAAGAATCGGACACATGCTATATTCTGTAAGAAGTAATAAATTCGACTGTCGCAGGCATATAAATCAGCTAAAACCTCGACACACTGATGACTACAAACAGGCAGAAGAAAATGACCTGCCCCTAGAGGTTTTGTATGATTCTTTTAATATTCCCCAACCCTTAACAGAACTTACTCCAGATTTGAGAGTTCCAGCTTCTCCACCAACTCCACCCACTCAAACGATATTGAGGAGAAAAAGTACATGGGCGAAAAGAAAAGTTAACCGGCTGAGCCCCAAGCCAAAAACAAACGATATTAAGCCAAATTCTCT
Organism: Euprymna scolopes; assembly: GCF_053919585.1. Lineage (NCBI taxonomy): Eukaryota > Metazoa > Mollusca > Cephalopoda > Sepiida > Sepiolidae > Euprymna > Euprymna scolopes. Next base: position 81,821,700 of record NC_136499.1, read on the forward strand.
TGGGAGAAATTGTCTTAGGGGGAGGTGTTATGGCGAGATGAGCAATTCACCGCTGGAACTTTTTATCGAAAGAATGTTATCACCGGTCACCGGTTGTGAGAGCCTTCCCTGGGCGGGAACACTTAAAACGTAACATGCTGTCTCTGTAAATATTCTCAATAAACTTCTCTATTTCTTTATTACTTCAGAACCTCTTTATCCATTTATTTTCCTTGTGTAATACCTTTCTTGAATATCCTTTTATTACGGCCACCCACCGCAGGATATATCAATAGCGATAAAAGCAGTGTAGTAATAATAATGGTAATTCTTCTGCTGCCACCTTCAAATATCACCACGACCAACACCAATAATAATAATGTAAACACTACATTATTACAGGTGCGTGAAAGAAAGGGATACAGACAGTTAAGGGGTTAGAATAGCAGGAAATAGGGTTGAGGGGTGATGGCTTAGTGGACTCGTATAAAATAAAATACAGTAATATAGAGAATGTATATATATATATATATATATATATATATATATATATATATATATATATATATATATACACACACATATATATGCGCCCACATAGATATATCCGTAAAAAAAAAAAAGAAATTTGAATAATAAGTCGGTTAAACGTGATAGTTCGGTGGATAGAGGCCCGTTGGGTTAAATTAAAAGATTGCTTCACTAGGAGCGGTAGTATCAAGCGTCCACCTTAAAACTTATAATTTTCTTGAAGCTCGATTAGATGGCCATCAGATTTATGTTTAAATAGACAGGCCAAGCCTAGAGAGTTGAATACATACTTTCTCGCTTGTGAACATGAGGTAAGGTCCATCGAATTGCCATAACTACTTTCTGTATTAGTATTAATCTCTGAAGGATTCAGAAGTATAGTTGTTAGCAGTCCTTTAAGTATCCATTTTTCTCCAAGTATTTTTTTTGGGTTGGTCTTTCGTGGATACTTTTAGTCTGGTGAATTCTATTCCTCCTAATGTGGCTAACAAAAAACTGTATTTTCTCAACAAAGGCTCCGATGATGGTAATTGCCTAAAGCAGGAGTAATTCAACTGAGTTCAAATCTAGGTCATATTATCAGTAGGAGTCTGCGACTAGATGGGACGTTTTGCTGGTAGTCGGAGGGGTATGATAGTGAGGATATATGTCTGTATGGGTGACGGGGGTTGGCTGGATTTAATCAGGGGGAGCTTTTCTTGGGTTATATTTTCGGTACATTTAAAAGTTTTAAAGTAATTCTACTGGGTGGAAGGTTTAGTTTAAGTCTACTACGCTGATGTTTACATTATTTCTTATTGTGGGGGGGGGGCTTAATCTTTTCATCCCTAACGAACCTTACGCTAGACGCCGCATCTCCCCCATGCTACCTAGCATCTTCTCTGCTCTTCTGATGAGAAGCGTTAGGCTTCGAAATGCCCTGGCATAAAGAGTCCCGTCTATCCCCCAAATTTTGCCTGTATTCCACTATTAAATAAATGATCCACTCTATATCTACCTATATATAGTTTTGTGTTTTCATTTCATACTCTTGTCTTATTATATATATATATATATATATATATATATATATATATATATATATATATATATCTTGCACTATTACTGAGCTCCCACACAATCCTCCCATAACAGACACTAATATTTCGTCTTTAAGTTATTCTTCTTCCCATCCTCCATCTGATATAGTTACTAATCCAATACACCATTCGAGCAGCCCTTCCATCTACAATCATACAACTAGTAATAATGATGATGATAATAATAATAATAATAATAATAATAATAATAATGATAATAAAAATAATAATAATAATCATAATATTAATGAGAATAATAATATTTCTCCTAACAGCCATCCTAACACTAACAACACTCATTATCCCCTCCAAAATAGTCCTCATACAGACATTGTCCCGCCATTTGTTGAACACTATGAACAAAATTCAAACCATTTAACTAATACAAATCAGCAAATTAATATTAATACCAGACCTCGAGCTTTTAATAAAGTACATACATATATTGGCGCTACTTCAACATCAATTAAGAAAAGAATATCAAACCACATTTCTTCTTTTAACAACCATAATTCTAATAATAACCAAGGAACTTCTCTAACCACTTTAATTAAAAAAACTTAACTCTAACAATTATCCCTTCTCAATCAAATGGACTATTATAAAAAAGTTAAGTCTTATACTCCAGGCTCTAAGTCATGTCGCCTCTGCACAACCGAAGCTATAACTATAATTACTTCCCCTCAAAGTAACAATATAATAAATTCTAAAAATGAACTGATCTCTTTCTGTAAACATAAGTCCAAATTTAATTATGGCAATTTTGAAATTACATAGTTATTACTTTTACCCTTTATATAGATATAAAATATTTTTTCTTTAACTTTATCGTTTTTCGACATACTTCTTAATACTTTATGATTTAATAATCCTTTATTTTAATTCTTTATCTCTTCTTTGCATGGCCGGTTTTTTATCTGCATTTTTCGTTTTATTCTTTAAACTTTCCTATCTATCTAATATATCAATCTACCCACACTTTCATATCTTGTTTGTATATTTACTTAAATTTTACTATATGAATTTACTTACTTTTTTTTTTCCTGAAATTGCAGATACCGGCCATCTTCTCCCCTTAAATAATTGTTATTTTTTATTTTTATTCTTATTTTATTTTATTTCATATTATATATTATATTTTATATCTTATTTTTTATTATATTTTATATTTTATTTTTTTATTTATTCTTTATTTTCTATTTATTTATTATATATTTATTTATTTATTTATTTTTATTTTCCATTTAGTGTCGTTTAACAACTCTTGCTGACATTTTTTAAGTGATGACCTGTACATTTCAGTTGACCTATATTATTTTGCCCTATATATATTTTCGCGCCTTTAACATTTCCTGTCTGGGTCATTTTGACTTTTGTTTCCCTTTATTTTATATTTTATATTTAACTTTATCATTTTTTTTTCTCTCTCTCTCCTTTCTCTTCCCAGATCTTTTTTATTTATAGTTATGTCTCGGAAGTAGAGTGAAAAGCACATCTTATTTTTCTTTTATTAATATTATTTTTTTCCTTGTACACATTTTTGTGAATTATTCCATGGATTTCTGCCTTTGGATTATTATGGACCATCTTCTTCCAATTATGGGATTTCCTTGGATTTTACTTGTACAAATGGAAAGTCTTTTAACTTTCTTGAAGTTTTACATTTGGATTTTACCGTCACTGGATTTTTATCTTCCACCAGACTATCCATTCATGTGTAATCACCTTTTTCTTTACCATATTTCCTCTGCTTAACTTATTTTGTTTTCAAGTAAGATCTTTGACTTACTTGTTGTTTCATCAAATACTTCTGCATGCAAAATCCGATCCCGCATTTGGCTAATTCCTACCCTCTGATGAGAAGGAGAGTATTTCTTCGAAACTTTGCGGATTAAGGACGATCCGTTTATCTAGTGTTTCCTTTTCAGATTAAATATGTTTTTAACTCATTTCAAAGTGTTTTTTAACGTATTTTATTAACTGTTTGCTCATATATATATATATATATATATATATATATATATATATATATACACACACACAAAGGTCAATATTTTCCAGATGTAAAGGAACTAATGGAGTTTAACGAGGTTAATAGAAGAGTGTTCAATACTGGAGTATGACAAGGTATACTTTCTATTTGTTTTTACATAAGCAATATGTCACTACACAATCATGAGCATGTTCTGGTCAGCTACTTACTAGCAACTAGAGACCTCTTCAGGTGATACAGCTTATATGAAAGCAAAGTTTGTAATGAAAATAGCAGGTCTAGTGTCATAGGGAATTATTATCAGGAGGTTTTGTCACATATTGTTAAAAATAGGAATAAGGAACGAAATTTAGGTGTAAGTAAAGACGACAAAGTAGGGATGTGGATTATTGTCTGTCTATATAGGAATAAAGAGGGAAAGATGAGAGGTTAAGAAACTAGAGATAAAAATAATAAAAGATTAACAAGGAAGATATATCTATGTACTTGTGATAAACGCCTTAAGAATTGCATTTTCATTAGCAGAGGTATGTAAAGTTAACAATTTTTTGGAATATCTATGTGAAAAGGGCTATAAAATCAATCTCCATTACTCCAACAGTGTCTGTCCATGTCTGACTACTTGTTCCAGCATCAGATCCCATCTACACATCCTGAATCAACCTGAGGCGCATCATCATACTTCCTTAGTTGTATGGTCGATTAGCACCTCACCTATTAACCCCCTACAACACAGTATGTCATGATACAGTTTCCTTTAAATTTAATTTTTTTCTCTATTGTGGTTTTTGCTCTAACTTTGACTTTAATCAGCTGACCTTTTTTCACTAACGTTTTTTCCAGTTCATACATTTTTATTTCCTTTTACTTTTTTAATACAGTTATCTTTTTATTATTTAATTCTTTTCTCCTCTGTTTTGTTTTCTTTTTTGTCATCCACATTTAAAAAGATTTCTTAATTAATTAGTTTTGTTTTACGTCTTAGAATTAGCAGAGTTATTTGCTTCACTTTTATTTACTTCATGCTCTCCTGAATTCCTACTTTTATTACCTTTATAAATCTTTTGTAGCTTTGCAGAATTGTAGTCGTGACATCCTGGAGAAGTTGATGATGGTATCAGAGAAGGATGAACCCTACATTGAAATGTCTGATGTTCTCACCTCCCATATGCGTGAAATGACCTACATGATTGTTAATAACAGTGTCACGCCCAAGGCTGTTTTCCGTGTCCCACATACAATGTCTTTACTGCAGTGGGTTGCTCCTTATGGTAGAATCAAACACGACTCCATAATTGGTTCCATTCAGCATTCCTCTTCAAGATGGGTGGTCATGCTTGAGGGAAATCTTGAAGCTTGCCCAGGTAAATAAGAACAATTTTACTGATCATTTTGGTGTTTATTCATCATGAAGTGGAAATTATTTTATGAAATTGTAGTTTAAAGAGCAATAATTTTAGAGAGAAATAATTGTAATGAGAAATAATTTAAAAGGGAAATAGTCGAAATAATTGATGGAAACAATATCAATATTTGCTGTAACAACTTGAAAAAAATGCTTGTTTTTGAATTTCTCAGATTTTAAACATTATAGTTTCAATTTGAAAAAATAAACTGTAAGTTTTATTTACATTGATTTTCACACCTGTGAAATTTACAAGGAAAGGCTTCTCACCAGCACATATGGGGTAAAACAGCAATAACACGTTTGAAAACATCTATGTTGTCCACGCATTATCAGTCAACTAAGTATAGATAGAAATTTGTTGTGGCTTTTAGTAACAAAAGCAAATGTTGCTGAACAGAGGAACAATATTATTGAATGGAATTAACTTTAATATTTTTAAGTCTACTTGATTTCATAATTTAAAAATCAGGTCAACATACAGTGAAGAAAGATAAGTTAAAACGACATGTAGTTTTACAACTGCAGCATATAAATGTCAGCTTGCATTATCATGAATTAAAAATTAATTATTACAATGTTTTTACCGTCGGCTTATTTTCAATCATCTGCATGTTAGAGGTGTTCAGTGAACAGTCTACACCAACTCCTGATTTTCTGTCTTTCTAATCATTGACTCAAAATCTCAACAGCAACTGACGTGCCCGCAATGAAGACTAGCATTTCCCTCTGTCCATCTAAGGACAATCCTGCTCTTTTTAGGGCAGTTTATTACATTCTTATACGAAAAAACTCAATAACTACACTTTTTTACTTCTTTTATTTGACAAGTTTATAAGAACAAACTTCTTTGTTTTATGGCAACTCAACCTAAAAAAGTCAAGAACTACATTTCTCACTTTTTTTTACAAGTTTATAAGAACAAATTTATTTGTTTTAGGGCAAGTCAACCTAAAAACTCAGTAACTGCACTTTTTCACTTTATTTTTACAAGTTTATGAGAACAAACTTATTTGTTTTAGGGCACTCAACCTAAAAACCTCAATAACTACATTATTCACTTTTTTTTACTAGTTTAGAGGAACAAGCTTTTTTTTTATGGCGATTCAAACTAAAAAAAACTCAATAACTACATGTTTATATTTTTTTTTTACAAGTTTATAAGAACAAACCTCTTTGTTTTAGTGCAACTCAACCTAAAAATACACAATACCTACATTTTTTCACTTTTTTTTACAAGTTTATAAGTACAAACTTCTTTGTTTTAGTGCAACTCAACCTAATAAACTCAATAACTACACTTCTTACACTGTTTTTTACAACTTTATGAGAACAATCTTCTTTGTTTTAGGGCAACTCAATCTGAAAAACTCAACAACTACACTTTTTTACTATTTTATACAAGTTTATATGAACAAACTTCTTTGTTTTAGGGCAACTCAACCTAAAAATCTCAATTACTAACTTTTTGACTTTTTTGTTACAAATTTATAAGAACAAACTTGATTATTTTGGGCAACTCAACCTATAAAAATCTTAAGAAAAACACTTTTTCACTTTTGTTTTTACAAATTTTTAAGAACAAACTTATTTTTATTTTTTTTTTTTTAAATCGATTTTCACCCCAAACAAGGCACAGTGCCACTTTTAAGTACTTTTATCAGGGACATAAGTTGGAGGGGCATTATGAAATAAGTAGCAAGACATTCACATTACACTTTAACTTCTGCATGTCAGTACAGTTGGGAAAAGTCTTGCAGTTCTGGGGAAGAAACTATTGGAGTAAAAGACTTTCTTATACCTAGGGATCTCTACTGTAAAGGGGTGGGGCTTAGTTGCTTGTCGGGTTTGTTGGGGGTAGTCACGTCGAGGGGGTACAAGTACTTATAGTTCGTTAGAGTATTCACTATTAAAGTACTTGTAGAACAGGCAGAGGATGCAACATTTCTTCGATGCGACAGAGGCTGAAGCTTAGATGTCAGTTCAGGACCTATCAGGTTGGAGACTCTCTTTTGAACTCTGTTCAGGAGTGAGAGGCAAGCAGCAGATGCACCAGCCCAAATGTGACAACAGTACTCCATACATGGGCGAATGGTGACCTTATACAAGGTACTTTCAGGCGTAAGTAGTTTTCTAGCACAGTAGATAGAGCCCACCTTCTTTGCAGCAGCCTTGACAATGCTCTCAATGTATCTATTCCAGTTCATATTTCCTGTAAATGTTAGGCCAAGGAGTTTAAAGGAAGTACTTTCAGGTAATGTGTTCTTGGCCATTGCTATTGGTGGTAGAGAAGGTTTCTTGTAGTTATTGAAGGAAACAAGCTTAGTCTTGGCAGCATTTTTGTCCCCATTCCACAACAGATTGGAGGTCATCCTCCAGTGTTTCTGCCATTTCCTTAGATATGTGTTCATTTGTTTTCCCCTCGTGCCTATTATAGAGAGTGGTGTCATCAACAAATATACCTATCTCCAAAACAATTTGATCAGGGAGGTCATTTATGAATATCAAGAATAATAAAGGTCCAAGGATAGACCCCTAGACATTTATATTATATAGTTTAGATGTACGACCGTCGAGGACAACTTAGATTTTTCTCTTACTTAAGAAGGATTTAATTACATTATGTATTCTTCCAGTGATACCAGATGATCTAATTTTCCTTAGAAGACCATCGTGTCATACCCTGTCAAAAGCCATATCATATCGAGGGATATCGCTCTACCCTCCCCTGTTTTGTCCAATGAATGGTATATATGTTCAGAGATTACAGTTAAGATATCTGCTGTTGAATGGGCTTGCCTAAATCCATATTGTTTGTTGGTCAGGAGTTTAGCAGCTGTTAGGTGTTGGGCTAGGGCTTGATTAATTAAGGATTCAAATATTTTGGTAAAAATCGGGAGGAGACTAATGGGGTGATAATTTAACGGGTCAGTTTTTCCACCAGAATTCTTGAAGACTGGTACCACAGAAGCGGTTTTCCAGTAGTCAGGGAAGCAAGATTCGTTAAGGCATTTATTGTAAAGCTTGGAGAGAACTGGAGCAACCTCAGCAGAGCATTTTTTTAATAGCACAGTCGGAATGAGATCGGGTCCACATGCTTTTGAGGTGTCTAGGTTTTTTATGATACCATGTACCTGAGACCTGGGGTGATTTTCAAATCGTCTAGTGTGGCGTCTGTCCACAAAGGAAAATCAGGGAGTGAGTGGTGTGCCGAGTCCAGTGTGGAGTTTGAGGCAAACCGACTGGCAAGTAGATTAGCCTTGTCAGTTGCCGTGCAACTAACCTCATGATTGTTTGATAGCGGGGGAATCGTTGACTGCCTATTATTTACTGTTGTAGATTTTCCAAAAATCACGAGTTCCTAATTTCTGTGCTTCGATGCGTTTTCTGGTGCTTTCAGTGTAATCTGTCTTAGCTGTCACTATTACTCTCTTACAATTACTTCTAGCTTTTATATACTTCTGTCTGTTGATACTGAACTTTTGCCGGTTGAATCTGTGGAACGCATGCTGCCTTTAAGCAATGGCAGCTGCACAAGCAGAATAGTAAACCATTGGGGAAAGTGGGGCTTGTTATAGAATTTCCGTGGAGGAACATGTGCTTCGATTGCAGTTTTGAACCATTCACTAGTCTCATTCGCACACTGTTCTACTGGAAGAGAAAAGATATTTTGCGATGGGGCGTCTTTGATGAGTTCTTGATGGCTTCCCAGTCAGCCTTTTTGTAATACCTCATTGTTTTAAGCAATGGGTCTTTAGTTTTAGGGCGAGAATTTAGGGTGATTTCTACTATTATCACAGTGTGATCAGCATTCCCGAGTGGGTTGTGGGCATTTCTTGTACAATCATCGGGAACTGTTGTCAGAAATAGATCTAGAAGTGAGGCATGTTAATTTTGCTAGTCTGGAAAATGTGTCAAGTAGCTAATATTATGTTGGATGTTTAGCCTGAAGGACATAAGGGCCCAGGCGTCTGATTCTAGTTTTGTTTCTCTAGTCAGGGAGAGGGTGTTACGAACATAGACTACAAGCCCATGCATATCTCTGTCCGAGTCCTTACAGCAGAGTGGGAGATAACCAGGCATGTTAAAGTGATAAGAGGGAATGGAGGAGTGTAGATTAGTTTCACTTAATGCAACTCAACCTAAAAAAACTCAATACCTACACTTTTTTTTTACAAGTTTAAGAGAACAAACTTCTTTGTTCTAGGGCAACTCAACCTAAAAAGACTCAATAACTATACGTTTTCACTGTTTTCTTATTGCAAGTTTATAAGAACAAATTTCTTAGTTTTATGGTGACTCAACCTAAAAAAACTCAATACCTACATCTTTTCACTTTTTTTTACAAGTGAAAAAGGACAAACGTCTTTGTTTTAGGGCAACTCAACCTAAAAAAAAAACTCAATAACTATATTTTTTTCACTTTTTTTTTACAAGTTTAATAGAACAAACATGATTTTTTTGGGAAATTAAATCTATAAAGAAATTAATAACAACCGGCTTTCATTGTTTTTTTTTTTAGAAGTTTAATAACACAAATTAGTTTTAGGACAACTCAACCTAAGCAAACTAAATACCTACATCTTTTTCATTTTTTTTAATAATTTTATAAGAACAAACTTCTTTGTTTTATAGCAACTTAACATAAAAAAAACTCAACAACTAGACTTTTTATATTCAGATCATTATGTTTATTTTTTTACATATTCAGATCATCATGTTTTTTTATATTCAGATCATAATGTGTATTTTTTATATTCAGATCATTATGTTCATTTTTTTATATTCGGATCATCACGTTTATTTTTTTTATATTCATATCATCATGTTTATTTTTTTATATTCAGATCATCATGTTTATTGTTTTATATTCAGATCATCATGTTTATTTTTTTATATTCAGATCATCACTTTATTCTTTTTATATTCAGATCATCATGTTTATTTTTTATATTCAGATCATCATGTTTATTGTTTTATATTCAGATCATCATGTTTATTTTTTTTTATATTCAGATCATCATGTTTCTTTTTTATATTCAGATCATCATGTTTATTTTTTTATATTCAGATCATCAGGTGTATTTTTTTTATATTCAGATCATCATGTTTATTTTTTTATATTCAGATCATCACTTTATTTTTTTTATATTCAGATCATCATGTTTATTTTTTTTATATTCAGATCATCATGTTTATTTTTTTTATATTCAGATCATCATGTTTATTTTTTTATATTCAGATCATCATGTTTATTTTTTTTATATTCAGATCATCATGTTTATTTTTTTTATGTTCAGATCATTATGTTTTTTATATTCAGATCATCATGTTTATCTTTTTTATATTCAGATCATCATGTTTATTTTTTTTTATATTCAGATCATTATGTTTATTGTTTTTATATACAGATAATCATGTTTATTTTTTTTATATTCAGATCATCATGATTTTTTTTTTATATTCAGATCATTATGTGTATTTTTTTATATTCAGATCATTATGTTTATTTTTTTATATAATCAGATGATTATGTATATTTTTTTATATTCAGATCATAATGTTTATTTTTTTTATATTCAGATCATCATGTTTATTTTTTATATTCAGATCATCATGTTTTTTTTTATATTCAGATCATCATGATTATTTTTCTTTATTCAGATGATCATAATGTGTTTTATATTCAGATCATCATATTATTTGTTTTATATTCAGATCATCGTGTTTATTTTTTTTTATATTCAGATCATTATGTTTATTTTTTTATATTCAGATCATCATGTTTATTATTTTTATATTCAGATCATAATGTTTTTTTATATTCAGATCATCATGTTTTTTATATTCAGATCATCATGTTTATTTTCTTATATTCAGATCATTATGTTTATTTTTTTTATATTAAGATTATCATGTTTATTTTTTTATATTCAGATCATCATGTTTATTTTTTTATATTCAGATCATCATGTTTATTTTTTTTATATTCAGATGATCATGTTTTTTTTTATATTCAGATAATTATGTTTATTTTTTTATATTCAGATCATCATGTTTATTTTTTTATGTTCAGATCATTATGTTTTTTATATTCAGATCATCATGTTTATCTTTTTTATATTCAGATCATCATGTTTATTTTTTTTTATATTCAGATCATTATGTGTATTGTTTTTATATACAGATCATCATGTTTATTTTTTTTATATTCAGATCATTATGTTTATTGTTTTTATATACAGATCATCATGTTTATTCTTTTTATATTCAGATCATCATGATTATTTTTTTTTATATTCAGATCATTATGTGTATTTTTTTATATTACGATCATCATGTTTTTTTATATTCAGATCATCATGTTTATTTTTTTATATTCAGATCATCATGTTTATTTTTTTTATATTTAGATCATTATCTTTATTTTTTTATATTCAGATCATCATGTTGATTTTTTTCATATTCAGATCATAATGTTTTTTTTATATTCAGATTATCATGTTTATTTTTTTTTATATTCAGATCATTATGTTTATTGTTTTTATATTCAGATCATCATGATTATTTTTTTTTGTATTCAGATCATTATGTGTATTTTTTTATATTCAGATCATTATGTTTATTTTTTTTATATTCAGATCATCATGTTTATTTTTTTATATTCAGATCATCGTGTTTATTTTTTTTTATATTCAGATCATTATGTTTATTTTTTTATATTCAGATCATAATGTTTATTTTTTTTATATTCAGATCATCATATTATTTGTTTTATATTCAGATACTCGTGTTTATTTTTTTTTATATTCAGATCATTATGTTTATTTTTTTTATATTCAGATCATCATGTTTATTTTTTTTTTTATATTCAGATCATAATGTTTTTTTATATTCAGATCATCATGTTTTTTTATATTCAGATCATCATGTTTATTTTTTTTATATTCAGATCATTATGTTTATTTTTTTTATATTAAGATTATCATGTTTATTATTTTATATTCAGATCATCATGTTTATTTTTTTATATTCAGATCATCATGATTATTTTTTTTTTATATTTAGATGATCATGATGTTTTTTATATTCAGATCATTATGTTTATTTTTTTATATTCAGATCATCATGTTTATTTTTTATATATTCAGATAATCATTTTAATTTTTTTTATGTTCAGATCATCATTTTTATTTTTTTGTATTCAGATCATCATGTTTATTTTTTTTATATTCAGATCATCATGTTTATTTTTTTTATATTCAAATCATCATGTTTTTTTTTATATTCAGATCATCATTTATATTTTTTTATATTCAGATTATCATGGTTATTTTTTTTTATATTAAGATCATCATGTTCATTTTTTTTTATATTCAGATCATCATGATTATTTTTTTATATTCAGATCATCATGTTTATTTTTTTATATTCAGATCATCATGTTTATTTTTTTATATTAAGATCATCATGCTTTTTTTTTTTATATTCAGATCATCATGTTTATTTTTTTATATTCAGATCATCATGCTTATTTTTTTTTTATATTCAGATCATGTTTATTTTTTTATATTCAGATCATCATGTTTATTTTTTTATATTCAGATCATCATGATTATTTTTTTTATATTCAGATCATCATGTTTATTTTTTATATTCAGATCATCATGTTTATTTTTGTATATTCATATCATTATGATTATTTTATATTCAGATCATCATGTATATTTTTGTATATTCATATCATCATGTTTTTTTATATTCAGATCCTCATGTGTATTTTTTTTATATTCATATCATGTTTATTTTTTATATTCCGATGATCATATTTATTTTTTATATTCAGATCATCATGTGTATTTTTTTTATATTCAGATCATTATGTTTTTTATATTCAGATCATCATGTTTATTTTTTTATATTCAGATCATCATGTTTATTTTTTTATATTCAGATCATCATGTTTATTTTTTTATATTCAGATCATTATGTTTATTTTTTTATATTCAGATCATCATGTTTATTTTTTTATATATTCAGATCATCATGTTTCTTTTTTTATATTCAGATCATTATGTTTTTTATATTCAGATCATCATGTATATTTTTTTATATTCAGATCATCATGATTTTTTTTTATATTCAGATCATTACGTTTTTGTATATCCAGATCATCATGTGTATTTTTTTATGTTCAGATCATCATGTTTATTTTTTTATATATTCAGATCATTATGTTTTTTATATTCAGATCATCATGTTTATTTGTTTTATAGTCAGATCAGCATGTTTGTTTTTTTTTATATTCATATCATCATGTTCTTTATATTCAGATCCTCATGATTATTTTTATATTCAGATCATCATGTTTATTTTTTTTATATTTGTATCATCATGTTTATTATTTTTATATTTAGATAATCATGTTTTTTTTATATTCAGGTCATTATGTTTATTTTTTTATATTTATATCATCATGTTTATTGTTTTTCTATTTAGATCATAATGTTTTTTATATTCAGATCATCATGTTTATTGTTTTATATTTATATCATAATGTTTATTGTTTTTATATTCATATAAACATGTTTTATATATTCAGATTATCATGTTTATTTTTCATATTCAGATCATCATGTTTATTTTTTTTATTTATATCATAATGTTTATTGTTTTTATATTCATATAAACATGTTTTTTTTTATATTCAGATCATCATGTTTATTTTTTTATATTCAGATAATAATGTTTTTTTTTATATTCAGATCATCATGTTTATTTTTTATATTCAGACTATTATGTTTATTTTTTTCATATTCAGATCATTATGTTTTTTTATATTCAGATCATCATGTTTATTTTTTTTCATATTCAGATCATTATGTTTTTTATATTCAGATCATCATGTTTATTTTTTTTCATATTCAGATCATTATGTTTTTCTATATTCAGATCATCATGTTTATTTTTTTATATTCATATCATCATGTGTTTTTATATTCAGATCATCATGTTTATTTTTTATATCCAGATCATCATGTTTATTTTTTTATATTCAGATCATCATGTTTATTTTTTTATATATTCAGATCATTATGTTTTTTTATATTCAGATCATCATGTTTATTTGTTTTTATATTCAGATCATCATGATTTTTTTTTATATTCAGATCATCATGATTTTTTTTATATTCAGATCATTACGTTTTTTTATATCCAGATCATAATGTTTTTTTTTATATTCAGATCATCATGTTTATTGTTTTATATTCATATCATCATGTGTTTTTATATTCAGATCATTATGTTGTTTTTATATTCATATCATCATGTTTTTTATATTCAGATCCTCATGATTATTTTCATATTCAGATCATAATGTTTATTTTTTTTATATTTATATCATCCTGTTTATTGTTTGTATATTTAGATCATCATGTTTTTTTATATTCAGATCATCATGTTTATTTTTTTTATATTTCTGTCATCATGTTTATCGTTTTTCTATTTAGATCATCATGTTTATTTGCTTATATTCAGATCATCATGTGTATGTTTTATATTTAGATCATCATGTTTATTTGTTTATATTCAGATCATTATTTTTATTTTTTTTATATTTATATCATCATGTTTATTGTTTTTCTATTTAGATCACATTGTTTTTTTATATTCAGATCATCATGTTTATTTTTTTATATTTATATCCTAATGTTTATTGTTTTTATATTCATATAACCATGTTTTTTCATATTCAGATCATCATGTTTATTTTTTATATTCAGATCATTATGTTTATTTTTTTTATTTATATCATAATGTTTATTGTTTTTATATTCAGATAATTATTTTTTTATATTCAGATCATCATGTTTTTTTTATATTCAGATCATTATGTTTTTTATATTCAGATCATCATGTTTATTTTTTATATTGAGATCATCATGTTTATTTTTGTATATTCATATCATTATGAATATTTTATATTCAGATCATCATGTATATTTTTGTATATTCATATCATCATATTTTTTATATTCAGATCCTCATGTGTATTTTTTTATATTCATATCATATTTATTTTTTATATTCCGATGATCATATTTATTTTTTATATTTAGATCATCATGTGTATTTTTTTATATTCAGATCATTATGTGTTTTTATATTCAGATCATCATGTTTATTTTTTTATATTCAGATCATTATGTTTATTTTTTATATTCAGATCATTATGTTTATTTTTTATATTCAGATCTTCACGTTTATGTTTTTATATATTCAGATCATCATGTTTCTTTTTTTATATTCAGATCATCATGTTTATTTTTGTATATTCATATCATTATGATTATTTTATATTCAGATCATCATGTATATTTTTGTATATTCATATCATCATGTTTTTTTTATATTCAGATCCTCATGTGTATTTTTTTTATATTCATATCATGTTTATTTTTTATATTCCGATGATCATATTTATTTTTTATATTCAGATCATCATGTGTTTCTTTTTTATATTCAGATCATTATGTGTATTTTTTTATATTCAGATCATTATGTTTTTGTATATTCAGATCATCATGTTTATTTTTTTATATTCAGATCATTATGTTTATTTTTTTATATTCAGATCATCATGTTTATTTTTTTATATATTCAGATCATCATGTTTCTTTTTTTATATTCAGATCATTACGTTTTTTATATCCAGATCATCATGTGTATTTTTTTATGTTCAGATCATCATGTTTATTTTTTTATATATTCAGATCATTATGTTTTTTATATTCAGATCATTATGTTTATTTGTTTTATATTCAGATCAGCATGTTTGGTTTTTTTTATATTCATATCATCATGTTCTTTATATTCAGATCCTCATGATTATTTTTATATTCAGATCATCATGTTTTTTTTATATTTGTATCATCATGTTTATTATTTTTATATTTAGATAATAATGTTTTTTTTATATTCAGATCATTATGTTTATTTTTTTATATTTATATCATCATGTTTATTGTTTTTCTATTTAGATCATAATGTTTTTATATTCAGATCATCATGTTTATTGTTTTATATTTATATGATAATGTTAGTGTTTTTATATTCATATAAACATGTTTTTTTATATTCAGATTATCATGTTTATTTTTCATATTCAGATCATCATGTTTATTTTTTTTATTTATATCATAATGTTTATTGTTTTTATATTCATATAAACATGTTTTTTTATATTCAGATCATCATGTTTATTTTTTTATATTCAGATAATAATGTTTTTTTATATTCAGATCATCATGTTTAGTTTTTATATTCAGACTATTATGTTTATTTTTTTCATATTCAGATCATTATGTTTATTGTTTTTCATATTCAGATCATTATGTGTTTTTTTTATAATCAGATCATTGTGTTTTTTTTATATTCAGAACATCATGTTTAGTTTTTATATTCAGATCATCATGTTTATTTTTTTATATTCAGATCATCATGTTTATTGTGTTTCATATTCAGATCATTATGTGTTTTTTTTATAATCAGATCATTGTGTTTTTTTTATATTCAGAACATCATGTTTATTTGTTTATATTCATATCATCATTTTTTTTTATTTTCAGATCATCATATTTATTTTTTTTATATTCATATCATCATGTTTATGTTTTATATTCAGATCATCATGTTTATTATTTATATTTAGATCATCATGTTTATTTTTTTTCATATTCAGATCATTATGTGGTTTTATATTTAGATCATCATGTTTATTTTTTTATATTCATATCATCATGTGTTTTTATATTCAGATCATCGTGTTTATTTTTTATATTCAGATCATTATGTGTTTTTATATTCAGATCATCATGTTTATATCTGTATATTCAGATCATCACGTGTATTTTTTTATATTAAGATCATCATGTTTATTATTTTTTATATTCAGATCATCATGTTTATTTTTTGTATATTCAGATACTCATATTAATTTTTTTATATTCAGATCATAATGTTTATTTTTTTATATTCAGATCATCATGTTTATATTTTTTTTCAGATCATCATGTAAATTGTTGTTTATATTCAGATAATCATGTTTATTTTTTTTTATATTCAGATCATCATGATTATTTTTTGTATATTCAGATCATCATATTAATTTTTTTATATTCAGATCATAATGTTTAGTTTTAATATTCAGATCATCATGTTTATTTTTTATATATTCAGATCATCATGTTTATTTTTTGATATTCAGGTCATTATGTTTTTTATATTCAGATCATCATGTTTATTTTTTTTTATATTCAGATCATTACGTTTTTTATATCCAGATCATCATGTTTATTTTTTTATATTCAGATCATATTGTTTATTTTTTATATATTCAGATCATTATGTTTTTTATATTCATATCATCATGTTTATTTTTTTATATTCAGATAATCATGTTTCTTTTTTATATTCAGGTCATTATGTTTTTTTATATTCAGATGATCATGTTTATTTGTTTTTATATTCAGATCATCATGATTTTTTTTTATATTCAGATCATTACGTTTTTATATCCAGATCATAATGTTTTTTTTATATTCAGATCATCATGTTTTTTTTTTTTATATTCATATCATCATATGTTTTTATATTCAGATCATTATGTTGTTTTTATATTCATATCATCATGTTTTTTATATTCAGATCCTCATGATTATTTTCATATTCAGATCATAATGTTTATTTTTTTTATATTCATATCATCCTGTTTATTGTTTTTATATTTAGATCATCATGTTTTTTTATATTCAGATCATCATGTTTATTTTTTTTATATTTCTGTCATCATGTTTATTGTTTTTCTATTTAGATCATCATGTTTATTTGTTTATATTCAGATCATTATTTTAATTTTTTTATATTAATATCATCATGTTTATTGTTTTTCTATTTAAATCACATTGTTTTTTTTATATTCAGATCATCATGTTTATTTTTTTATATTTATATCACATTGTTTATTCTTTTTATATTCATATAAACATGTGTTTTCATATTCAGATCATCATGTTTATTTTTATATTCAGATCATCATGTTTATTTTTTTTTATTTATATCATAATGTTTATTGTTTTCATATTCAGATCATTATGTTTTTTTATATTCAGATTATCATGTTTATTTTTTTTCATATTCAGATCATTATGTGTTTTTATATTCAGATCATCATGTTTATTTTTTATATTCAGATCATCATGTTTATTTTTTTGTAATCAGATCATTATGATTTTTTCATACTCAGAACATCATGTTTAGGTTTTATATTCAGATCATCATGTTTATTTTTTTATATTCAGATCATCATGTTTATTTGTTTATATTCATATCATCATTTTTTTTTATTTTTAGATCATCATATTTATTTTTTTTATATTCATATCATCATGTTTATGTTTTATATTCAGATCATCATGTTTATTTTTTATATTCAGATCATCATGTTTATTTTTTTTTTATTCAGATCATTATGTGGTTTTATATTCAGATCATCATGTTTATTTTTTTATATTCATATCATCATATGTTTTTATATTCAGATCATCATGTTTATTTTTTATATTTAGATCATCATGTTTATTTGTTTTCTATTCAGATCATTATGTTTTTTTTATATTCATATCATCATGTTTTTTCTATTCAGATCATCGTGTTTATTTTTAATATTCAGATCATTATGTGTTTTTATATTCAGATCATCATGTTTTTTTCTGTATATTCAGATCATCACGTTTATTTTTTTATATTCAGATCATCATTTTTTTTTTTTTTTATATTCAGATCATCATGTTTATTTTTTGTATATTCAGATACTCATATACATTTTTTATATTCAGATCATCATGTTTATTGTTGTTATATTCAGATCATCATGTTTATTTTTTTTTATATTCAGATCATCATGATTATTTTTTGTATATTCAGATCATCATATTAATTTTTTCATATTCAGATCATAATGTTTATTTTTTATATATTCAGATCATCATGTTTATTTTTTGATATTCATATCATTATGTATTTATATTCAGATCATCATGTTTATTTTTTTTTATATTCAGATCATTACGTTTTTTATATCCAGATCATCATGTTTATTTGTTTATATTCAGATCATCATGTTTATTTTTTTATATATTCAGATCATTATGGTTTTTATATTCAGATCATCATGTTTGTTTGTTTTATATTCAGATCATCATGTTTATTTTTTTTATATTCATATCATTATGTGTGTTTACATTCAGATCATCATTATTATGTTTATATTCAGATAATCCTGTTTATTTATTTTTATATTTAGATCATCATGTTTATTTTTTTATATTCAGATCATCATGTTTATTTTTTCATATTTATATCATCATGTTTATTGTTGTTATATTCAAATCATCATGTTTATTTTGTTTATATTCAGATCATTATTTTTGTATATCTAGATCACCATGTTTATTTTTTTATATTCAGATAATAATGGATTATGTTTATTTTTTACTATTCAGATCATTATGTTTTTTTATATTCTGATCATCACGTTTATTTTGTATATTCAGATCATCATGTTTATTTTTTATCATATTCAGATCATTATGTTTTTTTATATTCAGATCATCGTGTTTATTTTTTTATATTCATATCATTATGTGTTTTTATATTCAGATCATCATGTTTATTTTTTATATTTAGATCATCATGTTTATTTTTTTTATATTCAGATCATTATTTTTTTTTATATTCAGATCATCATGTTTATTTTTTTATATTCATTTCATCATGTTTTTTTATATTCCGATCATCATGTTTATTTTTATATTCACATCATCATTTTATTTTTTTTCATATTCATATCATCATGATTATTTTATATTCAGATCATCATGTTTATTTTTGCATGTTCATATAATCATGTGTTTTTATATTCAGATCATCATGTTTATTTTTTTTATATTCATATCATCATGTTTATTTTTTATATTCAGATCATCATGTTTATTTTTTATATTCAGATCATCATGTTTATTTTTTTATATTCATATCATCATATGTTTTTATATTCAGATCATCATGTTTATTTTTTATATTTAGATCATCATGTTTATTTGTTTTCTATTCAGATCATTATGTTTTTTTATATTCATATCATCATGTTTTTTCTATTCAGATCATCGTGTTTATTTTTAATATTCAGATCATTATGTGTTTTTATATTCATATCATCATGTTTTTTTCTGTATATTCAGATCATCACGTTTATTTTTTTATATTCAGATCATCATGTTTATTTTTTTTTATATTCAGATCATCATGTTTATTTTTTGTATATTCAGATACTCATATACATTTTTTATATTCAGATCATCATGTTTATTGTTGTTATATTCAGATCATCATGTTTTTTTTTTTTTATATTCAGATCATCATGATTATTTTATGTATATTCAGATCATCATATTAATTTTTTCATATTCAGATCATAATGTTTATTTTTTTATATTCAGATCATCATGTTTATTTTTTATATATTCAGATCATCATGTTTATTTTTTGATATTCATATCATTATGTATTTATATTCAGATCATCATGTTTATTTTTTTTTATATTCAGATCATTACGTTTTTTATATCCAGATCATCATGTTTATTTTTCTATATTCAGATCATCATGTTTATTTTTTTATATATTCAGATCATTATGGTTTTTATATTCAGATCATCATGTTTGTTTGTTTTATATTCAGATCATCATGTTTATTTTTTTTATATTCATATCATTATGTGTGTTTACATTCAGATCATCATTATTATGTTTATATTCAGATAATCCTGTTTATTTATTTTTATATTTAGATCATCATGTTTATTTTTTTATATTCAGATCATCATGTTTATTTTTTCATATTTATATCATCATGTTTATTGTTGTTATATTCAAATCATCATGTTTATTTTGTTTATATTCAGATCATTATTTTTGTATATCTAGATCACCATGTTTATTTTTTTATATTCAGATAATAATGGATTATGTTTATTTTTTACTATTCAGATCATTATGTTTTTTTATATTCAGATCATCATGTTTATTTTGTATATTCAGATCATCATGTTTATTTTTTATCATATTCAGATCATTATGTTTTTTTATATTCAGATCATCGTGTTTATTTTTTTATATTCATATCATTATGTGTTTTTATATTCAGATCATCATGTTTATTTTTTATATTTAGATCATCATGTTTATTTTTTTTATATTCAGATCATTATTTTTTTTTATATTCAGATCATCATGTTTATTTTTTTATATTCATTTCATCATGTTTTTTTATATTCCGATCATCATGTTTATTTTTATATTCACATCATCATTTTATTTTTTTTCATATTCATATCATCATGATTATTTTATATTCAGATCATCATGTTTATTTTTGCATGTTCATATCATCATGTGTTTTTATATTCAGATCATCATGTTTATTTTTTTTATATTCATATCATCATGTTTATTTTTTATATTCAGATCATCATGTTTATTTTTTATATTCAGATCATCATGTTTATTGTTTTTTATATTCAGATCATTATATGTTTTTATATTCAGATCATCATGATAATTTTTTTTATATTCACGTTTATTTTTTTATATTCATATCATCATGTTTATTTTTTTTATATTCAGATCATCATATTTATTTTTGTTCATATTCAGATAATTATGTTTTTTATATTCAGATCATCATGTTTATTCTTTTAGATTCATATCATCATGTTTTTTTATATTCAGATCACCATGTTTATTTTTTATATTCAGATCATCATGTTTATTTTTTTTATATTCATATCATCATAATTATTTTATATTCAGATCATCATGTTTATTTATTTATAGTCATATAATTTTTGTTTTATATTCAGATCATCATGTTTTTTTTTATATTCATGTCATCATGTTTATTTTTTATATTCAGATCATCATGTTTATTTTTTATATTCAGATCATTATGTGTTTTTATATTCAGATCATCATGTTTATTTGTTTTTATATTCAGATCATCATGTTTATTTTTTTATATTCAGATCATCATGTTTTTTTTTTATATTCAGATCACCATGTTTATTTTTTTTATATTCAGATCGTCATGTTAATTTTTTTATATTCAGATCATTATGTTTTTTATATTCAGACCATCGTGTTTATTTTTTTCATATTCAGATCATCATGTTTATTTTTTTTATATTCATATCATCATGTTTTTTTATATTCAGATCATCATGTTTATTTTTTATATTCAGATCATCATGTTTATTTTTTTATATTGATATCATTATGATTATTTTATATTCATATCATCATGTTTATTTTTTTATTCAGATCATCATGTTTATTTGTTTATATTCATATCATCATGTTTATTTTTTTTGTATTCAGATCATTATGTGTTTTTATATTCAGATCATCATGTTTATTTGTTTTATATTTTATATTCATATCATCATGTGTATTTTTTTTATATTCAGATAATCATGATTATTTTTATATTCAGATCATCGTGATTATTTTTATATTCAGATCATCATGTTTATTTTTGTATATTCAGATTTTCACGTTTATTTTTTCATATTCAGATCATCATATTTATTTGTTTCATATTCAGATCATCGTATTTAATGTTTTTATATTCAGATCCTCATGATTATTTTTATATTCAGATCATCATGTTTATTTTTTTTATATTTTGATCATCATGTTTATTTTATATTCAGATAATCATGTTTATTGTATTTATATTCAGATTATCATGTTTATTGTATTCATATTCAGATCATCATGTTTATTTTTTTATATTCAGATCATCATGTTTATTTTTTTATATTCAGATCATCATGTTTTTTTTTTTTAATATTCACATCATGATGTTTATTTTTTACATGCAGATCATCATTTGTATTTTTTTACATTCAGATCATCATGTTTATTGTTTTATATTCAGATCATCATGTTTATTTTGTTATATTCAGATTATCATGTTTATTGTTTTATATTCAGATCATCATGTGTATTTTATTATATTCAGATCATCATGTTTTTTTTTTATTTAGATCATCATGTTTATTTTTTTATATTCAGATCATCATGTTTATTTTTTTATATTCAGATCATCATGTTTTGTTTTATTTAGATCATCAAGTTTATTTTTTTATATTCAGATCATCATGTTTTTTTTTATTTAGATCATCATGTTTATTTTTTTACATTCAGATCATCATGGTATTTTTTTTATATTCAGATCCTCACCTTGTTTTTTTTATATTCAGATTATCATGTTTATTTTTTTATGTTCAGATTATCACGTTTATTTTTTTGTATTCAGATTATCACGTTTTTTTTTTTTTTTAATCAGGAATCTTATAAATTTTTACAATATAAGATTACCTATTTTGTTTCTTGTTTTGTATATTTGTTCTATATTTCTAGAAATGTTTATTTTCTTATCATGAATATTCATACTTATTTTTTGAAAATGGTTGCAGAATTTTCATATAAACTCCTTTCTAATAAAATGTATGCTCATTTTGTCCTTTTATTTTGGGCCTATAGGATTCTTTTCTGTGAATCTCACTGACACCACTTACTATGACCAGCCACTGTTCCAATATGATTTATTGGTAGAATGTCCGCCCACATTCCAGTTGACCTTCAGTATTCCAACGTCCGATGCTGCCAATGTGGAGAAAGCATTTACTGCCTCCATCAGGGATGCAAACGTCACTTATCATTTAACCATTCACAGGCCTCCTCAGGATTTTCCCCAGGAACAACCACTGAGTCCTGAAGAAGAAACTCCAGGTAATAAATCATCTTGTAAAAAATAGATATATTTTCCTGATTTTCTTAAATAAATTGATTAAAATGTTATTTTAAACTTTTATTAATATAAGTAAATATGTGTTTCTGAATTAAATAAAATGTTGCATCCTTTAAATAATCATTTTATAATACAGCTGTTATACTGTAAACGGTTGTTGTATCAAACTATATAAAATTAAATATGAAAGTCAATGTAAATAACAATAAGCTTGTCTTCTTGTTAGACATTGTATAAATTCGATTTTTCTTCTGTAAACAACCCATACGATATTATAAGTTGTTGTTTGTCCAGTTTTTTATCTTAATTTAAATATGCCAATATTCTCTGGTTGCTATTTTACACAAGGAAATATTAATTTTAATTTCAGGAATTGAGCATGTTTAAATATTATCATAAACTTTTAGAAGCAAAAACATAGCATAGAATACCCTATTATTTAAGAAGTATTGAACTCATTAAAACAATTATTATTCATAAAATAATGATAATGATGGTATTCTTGAGAACCATTTCTGATTGAGATAAGAGAGCTAGAGGCATATTTTTATGATTAAAAGAAAACAACCTTTAAAAGTGTATTAATTTTTTTATGCCTAGTATCATCTAGTTTTTCACAATTTTCGAATTCACCCATTGTCCATAACCTTACAGCCTTTTAAACCTACATACAATGCTTCAAACAAACTACAAATCCTCCAATTGGACACAATTTTCATGTAATTCAAAAATAATGAATATTATAAAACGTTTGTACTTTTTTTTTTTTTTTTACATAGGCATCACCACTTATCAAGGCTGATAGGCCACTCAAGGATAAGGGTTAAAGAGTGTAGAGTGGTCAAAAGGACAATATAGTAATCGATAGTAATGGAAGTTCGGTAAATTTGTTAACTTAAGTGGAACGGCTCATCAGAAACTTTTTCATGTTGGACTTGAAGACAACCATATTATAGACAGCTGGAAAGCAGGAAAACGGAAGACAATTCCACAGGCATACAGTTCTAAGAAAGAAGCTTTGATCATGGAATCTATGTTTAGGTTTAGGTACAGATAAAGAGTGGGGAAAATTATTGATAATGTTTTCAGCTAGTCTAGTGTTTCTTGTGAAAGTTTGGCGAGGGGGGGACCATAGATTGAAGCTCAGTCGAACACTTTCCATGAAAATAACGATAAAGCAGAGACAAACTTGCAACATCTCGTCTGTGAGATAGAGGTTGCAGCGAAGAGAAAAGGACATCTCCCACCAGGCCACAAAGTCTATTTTGAACCCTATCAAGGCAGGACAAGTCTTTTCTAGCAGCTCCTGCCCATATGTGGCAGCAGTATTCCATCCTTGGACGTATCTGGCTCTTATATAGATAGAGAATTGCATCAGCAGTGAGATATCTTCTGGAGCAGTAGAAAGATCCGACCATTTTTCCAGCATCCTTGGCAACAGACCTGATGTACGTGTTCCATTTAAGATCAGGAGTAAAGGTCAAGCCCAGAAAGCCTGTCAAAACTTGAGGCCTCCCCAAGACGAGAGCCATTCATTTTAATTGATGCCAGATGGGGATCAGAACGTTGATGATGTAAAGATAGAAGCTTGGTTTTAGATGCATTAAAAGTAACCAGTCACTCCTTTCCCCATTGTACAACGTGATCAAGATCAAAGGAGAGAGAATCGAAGAGAACTTGGTCCTTTATTGTCTTAGATGTCTTATATAGCGCCAGGACCCCTAGGTTGGGAACGGTCGTTGTTAGTTAGTTCCCCGCTGCAACAAAAACCAAGTAGCCATCTTTTATTGATCGTCTAGTTGTTTAGTTTTCTGGTTGTTATGGTAACGGCTAAGACGGCAGAGTTATTTCCCCCTTGACTGTGCATTCTTTCTTCTCGGCTTTTCTTCGGCTGTCATCCCTGTCAAAATAACGATTCCGACTAAAAAGAAATTAACATGCACACAAAGGTCAGACGTAACTCAGCTTACCAAATCAAGACGTAAGACACGCTGGCTTTTTATATGAAAATATATTTTGTTTTGAAATTATTTTCTCGTTTTACATAGAGAATTTTGATAGTTCAAAATTTAACAGTGTGGCTTACTGTTCATTTCAGTGATGGAGAGGGGTGTGTGGAAACGTTATGCTCTCGACAATCGCACGTTTCCTATCGGCGTCTCTCTCTTCTTCTCTTCTTCTTCTCTTCTCTGCCTCTTCTCTCTTCTCTCCTCCTTCTGGTTAGACTTCAAAAATCACCTCTTATATTAGCATGTTTTTGCTTGTTTTTTTTCCACTCACGTTACCTGTTGATCACTCTGCTCGATACCGGTGCGCGTGTCTGCTGGTCACGTTTTGACAGTCTTTCGCCGCATCTTGACCTAGAGACATCGTGACCGATTTCTCTTCAGCTGACCGACTATTGACTTTATTGATACACGTGAATTTATCTCTCATGCTAAATTCATATATTCCATAATATAGATTCCAAAGTTACAAGGAATGTCACGTTCCCTTGTTTTGTAAACAAAAAAATCGTCGTCCAATTTCTCTGTTTACGACGTAATCACTTTTTCGTTTCGATTGGTAGACAATCGATTATTCGATGCCCACCCTTTTAAATCTTTTATTATCTTGTTTTGAAGAAGTTTTTTCTTTTCAGTTATGTATCGGATGGTTCCAGCCATCCATTACATAACACCCCTTCATTAACCATTTTTTTTTTTTTTTTTCAATCTTGTTTTGTCTGTCGGTCCATTGATATTTCCAATACAATGTCACAATTTTTTCGATGGATTCCATACAGACACACAAAAAAATTTTTTTAAAATAATAACCAAAACATAATAAAAAACAAACAAAATAGCAACACAAGAAAGCACAAGGTCTCCCTTCGGTATAAGTGCATCGTCCGCACTTAACAGCAAAATTTATGCTGCAACTTTACTCGTTTTACCGAAGTGGTCGATTTGTCCAATATTCTCCACTGCCTCGGCCCTTTAATTAATTGACTAATTAATTAAATGTGAGACTAACATTTTAATTACTTTTTTAAAATGTGGGCAGCATATCGTACAAAATTTCGACCAGAACGCCAGGATCCTAAATGTTGGTGGCAACTCCGAACTCCCTATGAAAAGGATTTTGCCTAACATCGACAGAGTAACTTTCTTACCCAGTCTAAACATCCTGTTCCACGCTCCCGACCCGCAACTTGATTATAATTTGAGTTCCCAACCCTCGTGATAGCCCTAGCTACGTTTGGCTGGTCCCTATCATCATAATCAACACCGCACAGCCTGGGCACTAAGTTTAATATATCGTCCTCCGATATCTCATTAATTTCCTTAGCCCTTTCAGCCGTCATGCTGCGTGTTATTATTTTCCGTTCCATCAACGGGACCCTGTTTTCCTGACTTGGGGATTTCCGTTGGTGGCGATAGCTCTGTTGGGGATAATTTTCTTCCTCCCCACTAGAGGATTCCCTATCGGTACTACTATCCTCTACCGGTGCTGACAGGGTAGTTTTTTTACAGCCTTCTTGCTCGTTGGGGATATCCCATTCCTCCAGTTCTGCTTTTCGGAGGTGTTCCCCATGGGCTTTCGTTACTGCCCCTGTCAGTTGACTCCTAATCCTATACGAGACTGGCCCCCTCTTTTCTATGACTACATAATATGGAGACCATCTTACGTCTAGCTTTCCCTTTTTTCCTATTATTTTTATAATAAACTAAATCGCCAACTTGAAAATCGACTGCTTTCGTTTTCTCGTTGGCCCTATCTATCATTTTCTTCCTAGCTCTCTTTACATTGTTTCTGACTAATGTAAAGGTCCGATGCATGTCCTGCAGAGCGTTCTCATGATCCTCTTCCCCGTAGTAAATTCTACGCGGCCTCAGTATGTTGTCTAACGGCAAGACAACGTCTCTATTATAGAGCAAGTAATAGGGGAAGTACTTCGTTGTTTCGCTGACATGAAACCTTACAGCAGCCAGCATCTGGTTCAAGTACATGTCCCACGAACGGTTATTGTCCCCTATTTTCTTTGCTAGTACGTCATGCATCGTCCTATGGAATCTTTCTATTTTCCCCTTACTTTGCGGGTGGTAAAATAAGGTGGTCACGTGATCAACATTAAGCTCTTCTAACGCCCTTTTCATGATCCCATTGATGTTCTCCGGTCCGTTATCCGTAAGTAACTGCAATGGTGCACCAAATCTGGGAAATATTTCCTCAATTAAGAGGTGCACCACTGTCTCTGCCTTTTTACTAGGCACAGCGAAAGCCTCAGGCCAACCACTATACATGTCGATGAACGTGACTATGTATTGATTGCCTGACAAAGTCCTCGGATAGGGTCCGGAAATATCCAATGCAATCTTAGCAAAAGGAAAAGAAGGCATGTCGGTCTCCTGCATTTGAGGTTGTTGCTTCCTCAAATTTCTGGTCTGGCATGGGACGCATTTCTCTATGTGTTCGTTCACCTTCTTGACAAACCCGGCCAGAAATACTTCTGTTTAATGGCATGGAACGTTTTCTCCACACCCATATGACCATTCTCATCATGGTATTGATTCAATACCTTTATCTTCAAATGTGACGGGATATATAATCTAACTAATGGATCGTCGTCGGGTTGCGATAAATAATATACGATATCGTCCATTATGATGTACTTTTTTTCTTCCATCTTGGACGTTTTACCGCCCCTCATCCGTTTCTTTAATTCGACGATCTGACTATCGGCGTCTTGTTCTTTACACATATCCAAACCTGATAGTGTAGGACGCTCGCTTTCTACTGGTGAGTCTTTGTCATCCTTATGCGATACAAACTCTCTTGGTTCAAAACGATTCGAGTTTATCGCACTCATCGTGTAATTCCTATCATCTATTTCTACTAGAGGATCGTCTTCATCCCGACTCGCATTTACTGCACGGGATAAGAGATCCGCACAGACGTTATCCTTTCCTTTCAGGTACTGTATGGTGCAATCATAGCCAGCCATACTCAAAGCCCACGTCTGTATTTTTTTATTCTGTATCGGAGATTTCAGCAAGTACTCCAATGGTCTGTGATCCGTGTAGATGGTGAACGTAGCACTGTGCAAGTAGTGATTCAACTTATTTAAGGCATAGTGAATCGCATATGCTTCCTTCTCTATCATTGACCATCTAGTCTGGGTATCTGACAACTTATGAGATAGAAAATAAATGGGTTTCTCTATCTCCCGACCCTCCTCTGGGTCGTAGACCATTTGAGACAAGGATGCTCCGATCGCATAATCGAAGGCATCTGTGTATAGTCTGTATCCTTTGTTAGTGTCCGGGTATGCTAGCGTCACCATCTCTGCAAGCTTCGATTTCAATCGATTAAAAGCAGACTGACATGCATCGTCCCAACAGAAACGTGCATGCTTCCTAGTTAACCGAATTAACGGTTTGGCGATTACGGAAAAATCCTTGATAAACCGCCTGTAATAGGATGTCATGCCTATAAAGGATCGAACCTGCTTCACAGTGGTCGGGGTCGAAATTGCTTGAATCACTTTAACTTTGTCCCCATCCAGCTGGATACCTTTCTCACTCACTCGGAATCTCAGATATTGCACTTCCTTGCCGAAAAACTCACACTTCGCCACCTTTAACCTTAAGTTATGCTTACGTAAGCTACCTAGCACCTTTTCTACATGCCTAACATGTTCCTTCTTTGTTTTGGAGAATATTAAAATATCATCCAAATAAGGCACGGCGAATTCTTCCTGTCCCTGTAATACTACGGACATTAGCTCCTGGAACACTCCTGGAGCGTTAGCAAGTCCGAATGGCATTATATTAAATTGGAACAGTCCTCTATGACAGGTGAACGCGGTTTTCTCTTTATCCTTTTCGTTCAACTTTACCTACCAATACCCTGATTTCAAATCCAACTTTGAGAAGTATTTTGCTGACCCAAGCGAAGCTAGTATATCAATTACTGGTAGCGCTCGGGCATACTTCTTTGTTATCTTGTTCAGGGCCCTAAAATCTACACAGAACCTCTTCGTTCCGTCCTTCTTTTTTACTAGTACTATCGGGAAACTCCACGGACTGTTTGACCTCTCTATAACCCCTGCCTGTAGCATTTCCTCTAGTGCTATATTAACTTCCTCCCGCTGCTTGAGAGGTGTTCTATAAGGGTTTTTCTTTATGGGATCGTTTTTTCCTGTATCGATCCTCATCTCTACTGTGTCAGTCCAGCCTAAGTATTTATCCTCTGTGACGAATAAATCCGTGTTTCGTCGCAGGACTTTATCTACATCTTTTCTAAATTCCTCCGGCACCTTTATGCCGTCGAGGTTACTCTTGTTTCCCGACTTCTTTTGTTTATTTGGCTTTGATATCGCCATTACTACTTCTGTTCTGCTACATGTACCTATCTTGTAACCTTTCTTTAATTTTACTGTCTGATTTGTACTATTCATGATTAGTAAGGGAAAGCTTTTCCTACCTTTTATTGTGACTACTGTGTTCGCTACCGATACACCACTTAAATCACTTAGGAAGCCCTTATCTATCTGTACTACTTCGTAGTCCAAACCCTGACCGTTTTTCATTCTGGCACGAGCTGTGCACGCATGTAAATGCTGCAGTTTTAGGGTGACATCATGTCTTAATCTAACTATCCTAGAAATATGAGCCTCTTCTTGCAGCGCTATGTACTCGCCGCCTAATCGAATTGCTCCTAAATCAAAGTACATTCTAACACCATTTTGCTTGAGCCAGTCTCGGCCCAATATGACGTTCCTATTTAGGTTTTCTGTCACTATGAAATCATGTCGAATGTACTGGCTTCCTACTTTAATCTGCAAACGCGCCACTCCTTGCACTAAGCGAGGTGACCCGTTTGCAGTCCTTAAATTCATCTCTATTTTCTTTATCTCAGGCTTCTGTCTGAGCCCTTCTAACACGGTACTTTTTATTACCGAAATTTCTGCGCCAGTGTCTACTAATGCTCTAAACTTATTTTTCTCTATTTTAATAGGGATACAATTAGCGGCGCCCATATGTCCTACTATCTTCGTCTGTTCACCCCCCTTCCTCTCGCTGGGCGTCTTGCGAGTGGGGGTGGCTCGTTTCCCGACTTAGGGAAAACACAGTTCCTGGCTATATGGCCTTTTCTGCCGCAATTGAAACACTTAATCCCCGGCCAAGGGCTCTCCGTTTCTCTTGCCTTGAAGCCGGGTCCCCTATTAAATCCTCTATAATTCCCATGCCCCCTATCTGGTTCTGGGAATCTCTTTTTCCCTATCGCTTCTACATTCTTCTGGCGTCTACTATAATTAATTTCCATAGGTTCTTCTTCTCGGACATTGCCTTTTATACGGGTTTGCCACCGTTCCTCGATTAGGTTCCTCCCTCATGACAGCGATTTTGACTTCTCTGTCATATAGCCCCTTGCTGAAGAAACCTATCACTTGGCTTTTTACTACCACATTGTTCGTATCTAGGCTTCCATATGAACCTTCAGCCAAGCGCACTAACCTCTGCATGTAGTCCTGCAGAGTTTCGCTCCTACCCTGTCTAATATTTGCCAACTCCCTCATAAATTTGGTAGGATTTGCCTGAACTCCAAAATAATTATCTAAAGCTTGTTTCAAGTTTACCCATGCCAAACTCGCATTGTTGGTTAGCAGACTTGAAACAAACTGTCCCACTGGGCCAGCCGTAGTTAATAATGCTAACTGACATTTCTCTTCCTCCGTTTGTCTAATTATTCTACTATACTTATCTATATCACTAAGCCACCTACTGTATTCGTGCGATTGTCGAGAGTCTAAAGTTTTTATTTTCGCTAATAACGCCTCCCCCCTCAGAGAGTTCGAAATGGCCTTCCCTACGTTGTGTAGTTTAGCCCCTAGGATCTGCGCAAAATCTGTAAAAATATGCTGTTCCATCTTCGAAAATTATTTACTCGATACCCTAATTATTATGAGAAAAAAGTAAAGAAAAACAAAAAAATTTTTTTTTTTTTTTTTTTTTCAACACAACTTTTAGAGCCGAGGTTATGAAAAATATTGAAAAAAAATCACTGACCTTGCCTTTTCCTTGCGTGCGTTTTTCTCTTCGTTTTGGTCGGATTAGTCTTTTGTTGTTTGTGTGGTAACCGTTGTTTTTGTGTAAGAGTTCTTTCGTGTAATAGTTTTTCGTGTAATAGTTTTTTTGTGTAAGAGTTTTTTTGGGTTTTTTTTTCTTTATATAAGAGTTTTTTTCGTGTAAGAGTTTTTTCGTGTAAGAGTTTTTTTTTTTTTTTAAAGGTATGAGTGAACCGGTCATAGGGCACCAATTAGTTTTATTATATATACCCCAGGTTCGGTTTTTTGCATCGCTGATGCAAAACTGGTTTACGGCACCAAATAGATTTTGTTATATAGCGTCAGGACCACTAGGTTGGGAACGGTCGTTGTTAGTTAGTTCCCCGCTGCAACAAAAACCAAGTAGCCATCTTTTATTGATCGTCTAGTTGTTTAGTTTTCTGGTTGTTATGGTAACGGCTAAGACGGCAGAGTTATTTCCCCCTTGACTGTGCATTCTTTCTTCTCGGCTTTTCTTCGGCTGTCATCCCTGTCAAAATAACGATTCCGACTAAAAAGAAATTAACATGCACACAAAGGTCAGACGTAACTCAGCATACCAAATCAAGACGTAAGACACGCTGGCTTTTTATATGAAAATATATTTTGTTTTGAAATTATTTTCTCGTTTTACATAGAGATTTCTGATACTTCAAAATTTAACAGTGTGGCTTACTGTTCATTTCAGTGATGGAGAGGGGTGTGTGGAAACGTTATGCTCTCGACAATCGCACGTTTCCTATCGGCGTCTCTCTCTTCTTCTCTTCTTCTTCTCTTCTCTGCCTCTTCTCTCTTCTCTCCTCCTTCTGGTTAGACTTCAAAAATCACCTCTTATATTAGCATGTTTTTGCTTGTTTTATTTCCACTCACGTTACCTGTTGATCACTCTGCTCGATACCGGTGCGCGTGTCTGCTGGTCACGTTTTGACAGTCTTTCGCCGCATCTTGACCTAGAGACATCGTGACCGATTTCTCTTCAGCTGACCGACTATTGACTTTATTGATACACGTGAATTTATCTCTCATGCTAAATTCATATAGATTCCAAAGTTACAAGGAATGTCACGTTCCCTTGTTTTGTAAACAAAAAAATCGTCGTCCAATTTCTCTGTTTACGACGTAATCACTTTTTCGTTTCGATTGGTGGACAATCGATTATTCGATGCCCACCCTTTTAAATCTTTTATTATCTTGTTTTGAAAAAGTTTTTTCTTTTCAGTTATGTATCGGATGGTTCCAGCCATCCATTACATAACAGATGTGCTACCATAGATGGTAGTGTCGTCAGCAAAAATATCTACGAATGATGTAAGGATGTGATTTGGAAGATCATTAATGTAGATCAGGAAAAGAGTTGGGCCCAGGATGGACCCCTGAGGGGCTCCAGCATTTATACTGTGAGCTTCTGTTTTTGCCCATCAACTACTACTCTCATGAACCTATCAGAGAGAAATGATTTAATAATTGAGAAGACATTTCCAGCTATACCATAGCTGGAGATCTTGTGAAGTAAACCTTTATGCCATACCCTATCAAAGGCCTTTGATATGTCAAGAGCAATTGCCCTAGAAAGTTTGCCTCTGTCGAGAGATTCGCTAATCCTATGAGATATAACTGTAAGCACATCTGCTGTAGATCTAGCAGAACGGAAACCATATTGTGTGTCACTAGAAGGTTATTTTTGCTGAGATGGTTGATTACTTCTCTATTTAACACAGATTTCAGCAACTTACTCATGACGCACAGGAGACTTATTGGCCTGTACTGAGAGGGGGATGAGCGATCACCAGAATTCTTAAATACAGGGCATACTGATGAGATTTTCCGGGGTGATGGGAAGCAATTTTCCTTAAGACAACGTTTAAACAGTTTTGTAAGTATAGGTGCTAGTTCTGGTTGAAGTTTTTTGAGTACTATAATTGGAATACCGTCAGAGCCGGTTGCTTTACTGGAATCAAGGTTTTTGATTAGCTTGGCAACATCACATACAGATATTTGTATATCACATAGTGTGTTTTCTGATACAGGAGGAAATATTGGGGGTTGGCAGCCTTGGTCGCAAAGGGTAGAATTGGCTGCAAAGTTCTTGGCAAAGAGTTTGGCTTTGTCTGATGCTGACGAGATTAACTCAGGTCCATTGATGATAGTTGGGATAGAGCACACGCTTCTGTTCAGGATTCTGTTTGCAATTTGCCAAAACTGGTGGGAAGCAAGCCGCTGCTCAGCTACTTTGGATTTGACGGACTGAGCATATAACTCTCTTGCGTTCTTTATTACTTTCTTACAATGGTTGCTGGCAATCCTGAAAGCGGCTTTAGTTTCCATACATCTATTACGTTGGAAGCAGTGGAAAAAATTATTTCTGTGCGCAATAGCAGCAGCACATTCTGGAGAAAACCATGGCTAGCTGTTAGGTTTTTGCTGGAACTTTTTCGAGGGTATAAAATTGTTTATACCTACAATTAACCATTCTGTTAGGTCTGATACTATAGACGACACATCCTTTTTAAACATGGAACGCAGAGGAAGATCCGATATAAATGTACAGAAGCTATCCCAGTCAGCCATAGTGTATCGATATACTGTACAATGGAGAGGTACGTGTGAGGACTTATTACATTTCATTTTTATATTAATTGATACAACTGAGTGGTCGGAAGATCCAAGAGGGGACAGAATGGAAACTGAACATAGTTCAGGGCAAGTTGTGAGAAAAAGGTCTAGGAGACTTGCATACTGGCCGTCATTGTCGGGCACACGGGTGGGTTCACGAACAATCTGAGTGAGGTCATAGGCAATGGAGAAATCATGACAGAATCTCCCCTCATCATCGGTCTTGTTTGAGTGGGTCAACCATTCCACATTGTGAACATTGAAGTCTCCACATACGTGAATGTTAGCTGAAGGATATGCTAATAGAACTTGGTCAATTTTCTCAGATATGCTTTTAAAGATAGTAACTCCGCTGTTATGGGGGCGATAGAGAGTAAATATAAATGCCGTAGTGTGAGCTACTGCTACTCAGAAGCACATATAGGGTAAGTTAGCATCTTCTCTGGAGATGTCCCTACCACATGGAAAGGCATCTTTTATATAGGCACATATTCCATGCCCATGGCGATCTTGGGGGTCAGATTTGGAAGTTAGGTTAGAGTATCCTTTAATTACGAACTCATTTAGGGAAATAGTCTGTCCAATTCCAGTTTTGCTTAAAAATAAAAGGTCTGGTTTAGTCCCTGTAATTGGGCTTCAACCTCTGGAAGGTTAGAACGTAGACCCCTGATGTTGGAGAAGGAG
Source organism: Euprymna scolopes (assembly GCF_053919585.1). Lineage (NCBI taxonomy): Eukaryota > Metazoa > Mollusca > Cephalopoda > Sepiida > Sepiolidae > Euprymna > Euprymna scolopes. Next base: position 81,857,010 of record NC_136499.1, read on the forward strand.
ACATGGTAGTGGGGGTCTACGTTGGAGGTTTCAGATCCGGGTTTAATCGTGTATTTTTTATTGAAACTTGTCATGATGGAATTTCGGAGTTTGGAGTAAGTCGTCAGACTTGCTTAGAGCAGGACAGAGAGGGGAAACAAAGAGAGAAAAGTAACGAAGAATTTTTTTTTTTTTTTTGTAACACATGATAAGGTAAAGCCGTAACAATTACCCACTAGTATGGCATCGAGAGGCCCCACCAGAAACTACTGCATGGTCCAGAATCCATTCACCAAATGGCAATACAGCAGCCCCAGTACATTGCGCCTGCTGATAGGACAGCCTCCTTAGTGGTTAATCCAAGGTTCGGGTCCCTGACTATCAGGCGGATAACGTCAGCCCAGATAAAATGTTTACTTCCAGCACCCTTACTAGTGACACGGCTACAAGGATAGAAATAGAACAGAAAATTTCCGCCATCTCTGTCGACTGTTCACGCAAAATACTGCCAACTTTACAAAGGTTTCATACTTGCGATTATTACAAACGTTTTGTAATTGTGAATATCACACACGTTTTGTATTTGTGCATATCACAAACGTTTTGTACTTGTGCATATCATAAACCTTTTGTATTTGTGAATATCACAAACGTTTCGTATTTATGAATATCAAAAAGGTTTTTTCTAATGAATATCACAAATGTTTTGTACTTGTGAATATCACAAACGTTTCGTATTTATGAATATCAAAAACGTTTTGTACTTATGAATCTCAGAGACGTTTTGTATTCATGAATATCACAAACGTTTTTTATTTATGAATATCAGAAACGTTTTGTATTTGTGAATATCACAAACGTTTTGTACTTGTGAATATCACAAACGTTTTGTACTTTTGAATATCACAAACGTTTTTTATTTATGAATATCAGAAACGTTTTTTTTATGAATATCACAAACGTTTTGTATTTATGAATATCACAAACGTTTTTTATTTATGAATATCAGAAACGTTTTTTATGAATATCAGAAACGTTTTGTATTTATGAATATCACAAATGTTTTTTATTAATGAATATCACAAACGTTTTGTATTTGTGAATATCACAAACGTTTTGTATTTATGAATATCACAAACGTTTTGTACTTGTGAATATCACAAACGTTTTTTATTTATGAATATCACAAACGTTTTTTATTTATGAATATCACAAACGTTTTGTATTTATGAATATCAGAAACGTTTTGTATTTATAAATATCAGAAACGTTTTTATTTATGAATATCACAAACGTTTTTTATTTATGAATATCACAAACGTTTTGTACTTGTGAATATCACAAATGTTTTGTATTTATGAATATCACAAACGTTTTGTACTTGTGAATATCACAAACGTTTTGTACTTGTGAATATCACAAACGTTTTTATTTATGAATATCACAAACGTTTTGTACTTGTGAATATCACAAACGTTTGTATTTGTGCATATCACAAACGTTTTGTACTTGTGAATATCGCAAACGTTTTGTACTTGTGAATATCACAAACGTTTTGTACTTGTGAATATCACAAACGTTTTTTATTTATGAATATCAGAAACGTTTTGTACTTGTGAATATCACAAATGTTTTTTACTTGTGAATATCACAAACGTTTTTTATTTGTGAATATCAGAAACGTTTTGTATTTTTGAATATCACAAACGTTTTGTATTTGTGAATATCACAAACGTTTTGTATTTGTGAATATCACAAATGTTTTGTACTTGTGAATATCACAAACGTTTTTTATTTATGAATATCACAAACGTTTTTATTTATGAATATCACAAACGTTTTGTATTTATGAATATCAGAAACGTTTTGTATTTATAAATATCAGAAACGTTTTTATTTATGAATATCACAAACGTTTTTTATTTATGAATATCACAAACGTTTTGTACTTGTGAATATCACAAACGTTTTGTATTTATGAATATCACAAACGTTTTGTATTTATGAATAACACAAATGTTTTGTACTTATGAATATCACAAACGTTTTTTATTTATGAATATCACAAACGTTTTTATTTATGAATATCACAAATGTTTTTTATTTATGAATATCACAAACGTTTTTATTTATGAATATCACAAACGTTTTTATTTATGAATATCACAAATGTTTTTTATTTATGAATATCACAAATGTTTTTTATTTATGAATATCACAAATGTTTTTTATTTATGAATATCACAAACGTTTTTTATTTATGAATATCACAAACGTTTTTATTTATGAATATCACTAACGTTTTTTACTCATGAATATCACAAATGTTTTGTACTTGTGAATATCACAAACGTTTTGTATTTATGAATATCAGAAACGTTTTATAATTAGTAATATCACAAACTTTTTGTATTTATGAATATCACAAACGTTTTTTTATTTATGAATATCACAAACGTTTTTATTTATGAATATCACTAACGTTTTTTACTCATGAATATCACAAATGTTTTGTACTTGTGAATATCACAAACGTTTTTATTTATGAATATCAGAAACGTTTTGTATTTATGAATATCACAAACGTTTTGTACTTGTGAATATCACAAACGTTTTGTATTTATGAATATCACAAACGTTTTGTATTTATGAATATCACAAACGTTTTGTACTTGTGAATATCACAAACGTTTTCTACTCACGAATATCACAAATGTTTTGTACTTGTGAATATCACAAACGTTTTTATTTATGAATATCAGAAACGTTTTGTATTTATGAATATTACAAGCGTTTTGTACTTGTGAATATCACAAACGTTTTGTACTTGTGAATATCACAAACGTTTTGTACTTGTGAATATCACAAACGTTTTGTATTTGTAAATATCACAAACGTTTTGTACTTGTGAATATCACAAATGTTTTGTACTTGTGAATATCACAACCGTTTTTTATTTACGAATATCAGAAACGTTTTGTATTTGTGAATATCACAAATGTTTTGTACTTGTGAATATCACAAACGTTTTTTATTTGTGAATATCAGAAACGTTTTGTATTTGTGAATATCACAAACGTTTTGTATTTGTGAATATCACAAACGTTTTGTATTTGTGAATATCACAAATGTTTTGTACTTGTGAATATCAAAAACGTTTTGTATTTATGAATATCACAAAGTTTTGTACTTGTGAATATCACAAATGTTTTGTCTTTGCGAATATCACAAACGTTTTGTACTTGTGAATATCACAAATGTTTTGTACTTGTGAATATCAAAAATGTTTTGTATTTGTGAATATCACAAACGTTTTTTATTCATGAATATCACAAATGTTTTGTACTTGTGAATATCACAAACGTTTTGTACTTGTGAATATCACAAACGTTTTCTGCTTATGAATATAACAAACCTTTTTATTTGTGAATATCACAAACGTTTTTTATTTATGAATATCACAAAGTTTTGTACTTGTGAATATCACAAACGTTTTTTATTTATGAATATCACAAACGTTTTGTACTTGTGAATATCACAAACGTTTTGTATTTATGAATATCACAAACGTTTTGTACTTGTGAATATCACAAACGTTTTGTACTTGTGAATATCACAAACGTTTTTTATTTATGAATATCACAAACGTTTTGTACTTGTGAATATCACAAACGTTTGTATTTGTGCATATCACAAACGTTTTGTACTTGTGAATATCGCAAACGTTTTGTACTTGTGAATATCACAAACGTTTTGTACTTGTGAATATCACAAACGTTTTTTATTTATGAATATCAGAAACGTTTTGTATTTGTGAATATCACAAATGTTTTTTACTTGTGAATATCACAAACGTTTTTTATTTGTGAATATCAGAAACGTTTTGTATTTTTGAATATCACAAACGTTTTGTATTTGTGAATATCACAAATGTTTTGTACTTGTGAATATCAAAAACGTTTTGTATTTATGAATATCACAAAATTTTGTGCTTGTGAATATCACAAACCTTTTGTATTTGTTAATATCACAAACGTTTTTGTACTTGTGAATATCACAAACGTTTTGTACTTGTGAATATCACAAACGTTTTTTTATTTATGAATACCAGAAACGTTTTTATTTGTGAATATCACACGTTTTGTACTTGTGAATATCACAAACGTTTTGTACTTGTGAATATCACAAACGTTTTGTACTTGTGAATGATCACAAACGTTTTGTACTTGTGAATATCACAAACCTTTTATATTTGTGAATATCACAAACGTTTTTTATTTACGAATTCCACAAACGTTTTGTGCTTATGAATATCACAAACGTTTTGTACTTGTGAATATCACAAACCTTTTGTACTTGTAATTATCACAAACGTTTTGTGCTTATGAATATCACAAACGTTTTGTACTTTTGAATATCACAAACGTATTTTACTTGTGAATATCACAAACGTTTTTTTACTTATGAATATCACAAACGTTTTGTACTTGCGAATGTCACAAACGTATTTTACTTATGAATATCGCAAACGTTTTGTATTTGTGAATATCATAAACCTTTTGTACTTGTAATATCACAAACGTTTTTTACTTGTGAATATCACAAATGTTTTGTACTTATGAATATCACAAACGTTTTTTTACTTATGAATATCACAAACGTATTTTACTTGTGAATATCACAAATGTTTTGTACTTGTGAATATCGCAAACGTTTTTTACTTGTGAATATCACAAATGTTTTGTACTTGTGAATATTACAAAGGTTTTTTACTTGTGAATATCACAAATGTTTTGTACTTATGAATATCACAAACGTTTTTTTACTTATGAATATCACAAACGTTTGTACTTATGAATATCACAAACCTTTTGTACTTGTGAATATCACAACCCTTTTGTACTTGTGAATATCACAAACGTTTTTTACTTATGAATATCACAAACGTTTTTTATTCATGAATATCACAAACGTTTTTTATTTATTAATATCACAAACGTTTTGTACTTATGAATATCACAAACGTTTTGTACTTATGAATATCACAAATGTTTTGCACTTGTGAATATCACAAACGTTTTTTTACTTATGAATATCACAAACGTTTTGTATCCATGCATATCACATAGGTTTGTCACAAACTTTCTGTACTTGTAATCATCACAAACGTTTAGTTGTTATGAATATCACAAATTTTCTGTACTTTTTATTATCACAACCGTCGTTACTTTAATATCACAAACGTTTTCTACTTGTAATTTTCAAGAATGTTTTGTTCTTATTAATATCACAAACGTTTTGGACTTGTTATTATGAAAAACGTTTTTTACTCAGAAATATTACAAACGGTTTGTACTTAAGAATATTACAAATGTTTTGTACTTATGATATCACAAGCGTTTGTTCGTGTAATTCTCACAAATTTCGTTCACCAAAGAAAAGATTATTGAAATAGGCATAACAATCAATATCTTTCTTTTTTTATATAATTCTACAATTATATTATTCTTATATTGTGATTATTGTTTTTAATAAATATTTTTCTTTTAGTTGTTGACGAAGATGGATATGATAAGAAAAAGCCATTCTTCTCCAGCAGTGGTAGTTTCTTCATCCCCTTCATCGCTTCCATCTGTGGCGCCATCATTATACTTTTGTCTATTGCTGGCTTTGGAATTGTTGCCAAACAAGGTGAGACTTTAACATTTCTGTAAAAAAGAAAGGTTTTTTTAAAATGTTTTTAAAGATATGTTTTTATTTAAAAAAAGAAAAAATTTTATTTTATTTTTGTTTAAAGATATGTTTCTATTTAAAAAAGAAATGCTTTTTATTTTTTTTTATTTTTTAAAGATATGTTTCTATTTAAAAAAAGAAACGCTTTTTATTTTTTTAAAGATATGTTTCTATTTAAAAAAAGAAATGCTTTTTATTTTTTTTATTTTTTAAAGATATGTTTTTATTTAAAAAAAGAAATGCTTTTTATTTTTTGTTAAAGGGTGTTATGTCCTGATCAGCATAAAATACGATTAGTGTTTTATCCTAAGATGAAGCATGTTTTTTTTTCGACGTCCAACATTAATTTTTAACAACAACAAACGAAAAGTATCAACAAAACACAATAAAAACTTGCATGTAATTTAGAGTTTTTTGCTTAATAACAATAATTCATACCTTTGATATTTGATTCTTAGTTAAATCAATACAACTTAAATGGACTTTTTCACACACATTCACATCGCTGAAGAATAGGTAATGCTTTCTGTCCTATATCTTTGGTCAGAAAGAATCTTAGTTGGAATGCAGCTTCATTCTGGCTTCCTAGTTTTGGTGCTCCTGCATCTTCAGAAGATTTCCTTGTACTTGTTATTACTATGTCATCTGTGGCATCATCAACATGGGCCAAAATGTCCTATGGAAACAAGATAATCCATTTAATGATCTGATCTGAATGTCTCCATGTCACCTTTTCTGTTTCCCTCAAAACGCCTAATGATGTCTTCAAGGGCCAAATTCTCACAAGGCAGTGGCATAGCTAGAGTAAATGTCACCTGGGGTGGTCCGTTTAAATGTTACCCCACTGACTCCCACTTCACCCTATGCTGAATGGTTAGCTTTAATTACATGCTCTACTTCCTGACCAGTATATGCAGTATATGCTTACACGTATAATCGAAGACAAAATCATACACGAAAAACAATCAGTTCAAATTCAAATATTTTTTAAATATAACTGTTCATAATCACAATAATAATAAACTTATTTACTAGTATGAAAACCGGGTATGAAAACCTTTTTATGAAGAAAAACATAAGTGTCTACTATGATGAGTAACTTAGTAAATGGATTAATAAATAAATGAATTAATTGTTGTTATGAAGCATAAAACGGGGCATTAGAAACTCAGTTGAATTGAAACGCCGAAAAAGAAAAAAAAAAAAAGAAAAAATCAGTTAGTGAGTAAAATCGGAAAAGATGGTTTGAAAACAAAAAGACACGGAACACCCGATCCGTCTTATCAACTTATGAAATGAAGAGAATAAAATAAAATAAAATAGAAGAGGATCAAGTGATGATAATAAATGAATGGGTGGAAAAAAAAAATTCCGAAGAAAAGATGCAATAAGACACTTAAAAAAGAATTTTAAAAATTTACATGGAAAAGCGATCACCCACTTTTTGAAAAAGTAATTTCTTCATATCATGCAAACTATTTATCTGCCCCAAATTTAAATGAGATATTCGTTTTCAGTACGTCTGAAAAGTTATAGAAGTCGTCATTTAAAAGTTTTTTGGAGAGTTGAAAAGAAACTTGACATTGACCAAAGCTTTTTTGTTGTTTAAAAGTCATTTGGGGGCACTTTCTGCAGTATGCAGACGGCGGCTATTGTTAGAAAGCGATAACTCCAATTTCTTCTTGGTCAAATAACATGACAAATAAGTAACAAACAAAACTCTTTTTTTCCCTAAACAGAAAAATATTTGAAAATCAAAACATTTATTTTATAAAAATGTATCAATATATAATTGTAAACACATTTATTTAAGTCTGCGTAAGAAAATATAATTTTAATAAAACAATTTTGTAATGAAAGCAGCATTCGATGTTTTATAAAGTAAAATAGCTTCTTTTTTTTTTTTGAACAAATAAATAATTTAAATGAAACATTTTTTTTTAATTAAAGCAACTTTGAAAGGTCATCAACAAATTAATAATTTAAATGTTTTTTGACCGAGAAGCACCACCTGGAGACATTTTAGTGAAATGCACCAAACAAATTGATCGCTGTCCGCATACTGCAGAAGTGCCTTTTGTTGTTTTATGAACACAAAAAGTGTTAAAACTAAATTAAGTTTTTTAAATAGAATATTTGTTTTATTATTTGATAATACAAGCGTTTTCTTTTTTTTTTATTGTTTTGTTTTGTAATAACACAAGTAATTTTTTTTTAATAAATATATGGTTTCGTGTTTCTTGTCTTCCGTTCGGTTTCGTTACATAATCAACCGTATCCACTTCCGGTAGCTTGATTTTTTTCTGAGCAGTGATCTTGGATATTACCTAAAATATATACACATTTATTTTCTTTTGGAGAGAGGGGGGCGTTTTAAAACTCTATCTACCTCAGTATTTTCTTTAAATTTCTATATTGAGCGATTATCGAGACTTCTAAGGTGTGATCCTCTCATGTCAGACATTTTTTATTCAAAAGTAGCACTCGACATTACTTGTTTTTTTTTTTAACTAAATAAACTTTTTAAAATAAGTTGAACCACTAAAAACTTTCAAAGCTAGGTAGAAAACGAACACAGAAAAATGAATTTTATTTTTTTTAAACAACAGTAAACAAGTAAAAATATTTTAAAATATATTATGGGATGTATATTCTCTTTTAAAAACAATATATTCTTCAAGAATGGTCATAAAATGTATTTTCAATTGATATTTATTCAATAATGGACCAGTTTTCCTACCTGGCAAAAATGGGCGAGTTTTCTATGAACAAGTTTTCCTAAATTCGTATTTTGTATATAAATTATCGGTGAGATACAAATAAAAAAAATGAACATGTCTGTTATTTTATAGATTTTGTTTCGCCAAATTATTAAAGAGAAAGAAAATAAACCGACGTAAACAAATTGTTAGTTGAAGAAGTATGGCGTGGTTTGCTTGAAGCGTTGTTAAAGAATTAAAGGTATTTTTGAAGGCTTTACAATGCAGGAATGTACAATCGTTATGAGTAAATAAATAAATGAATAAATGATAAATAATTCAATAATTTTTTTTTTAATATTATTTTTTGTATTCATATTTATAGGTAGATAAATAAATATAAATATTTTTTTTTTTAATTATTGAATTTTTTATCGTTCATTTATTTATTTATCTGCTCATAACGACTGTACACCCTTGCATTGCAAACCTTCAAAAATACCTTTTAAATTGTTAGTTGATTTTTAAATAATAAATTTGATATATTTATATCTTAAACTCATTGTTCTCTGCAATAAGTAAAGCTCCAAATATAGGAACATTTCTTAAACAGAATTAAACCGACGCCATTTAATGAAATCATTCTATAGTTGTCTTTTTGGGGGCGCTTTTTTTATAAGAATCAGAATTGGAATCAGGAATCTAGTACGGAATCGGTAATTGTATTGGAATCGGGGAAAATGTTGGAATCGTACCATCACTAATATATATATATATATATACTTATGTATATATGTGTATATATAGATGTACACATGCATATATGTATATGTGTATATTTATATATGTATATAAATATATATATGTATATGTGCATGTGTAAATGTATGTATATATATATATATATATATATATATAAATGTGTGTGTGTATATATGTATATGTACATGTATAGTTAAGCACCATTTGTTTAAGCATATTTTACTAAATAAAATACACGTTTTTTTTTTTTTGGTCTATTAATGAAAAAATATAGAAATACACATGTTATATAAAAAGAAATTACATAAATTTTTCATAATCAGTTAGATTAATCTATCCTTGACAATGAAACCAGAAGGATTGGGACGTATTCGGACTTATGACAAATATGGTGATTACATCTATCAGAAGTGAAGACCATTATTCGGAAGTTGGAAACGATAAAAAATAGAATTAATAAACAAAATACGTCTATTTTATTTAATGAAATATGTACATATGGCAATCATTATATATTTGTATGTATGTCTAAATATGTGTGTGTGTGTATGTATATGCATATATATGTGTATGTGTATACATAGCCGTGTATATATATATATATATATATATATATATATATATATATATATATATATATATATATATATATATATATATATATATATATCGGGTTAAAATATCCAAAAGTAAAAACTATTGAATTTAACAAGGTTGTCAATAGTGCTGAATAAAAGTGCAATATATTTCGTTTCAATCTAAAAAGATCTCAGCAGGCAACTTAAGCCACAGGTCTTCATCGAGGCTAGTCTTTTATTATAAAGAAAAATAAAAAATTTGGATTTTTTTTTTTCTTATTCATAATTTCTGTTGGGGTCGTTTGGACACATGTGTCAGGATTACTGGGAAAAGAGGAAAATTCATTTAATCGGCAGCTACTAGACAATGAAATAGAGTCTAGTACCTTAGATATAATAGATATTCCACTTCACCGTTAGAGATAAATTTTGTTCATTATAATGAACAAAAAAAAAAGAATGCGTTTCTTTTATAGTTCGGATTCTCAAATGAGCATTTATGACTAGTGAATCTTTCCTTGAACATGTCACCAGCGATGCTAATATCAAATTTATTGATATTTGCATATTCTTTGATGAAAATTGTGGTTTTATATACTATAGAGGTCACTAAGTAATTTCTATTAAATGTACATTGCCTTTTATTCAAGTAGTTATACGATTTAGTTTACATATAAGTGTTCTATCCATTTGTATTGTTCAAAATTTTCCTATTGTGTTTCTTAATTTTACTGTTTTTTGTTAAATATTTTATGTAAAATGTGGGAAATGTGGCTCTATGAGATTTAGAATTTTTTTCCTAACAAGTCTTTTGACATTTAGATTGAAAGTGGGGGTATACCATATATTTTTACTTTTTCTACTTTTAGAGTTAGAAGAGCATTTAACACCAGATGTTCTACCGATGCCCGTCCACCTATATTTATATGCCCTATGGAGAGGTAACTCCTACCTGCCTCTCGCCAGTCCAAGGGATATAACTGTCATCCCTTCATGCGCCCTCCTCTATGACCACTGAATGTATGAATGTGGTCAACTTGCTTGATCAAAGAATTCATGTGAATTCCCACGCATTCATGGGGACAGACCTCTCGGCACTCATCTTGTACGACCAGATGCTTGTCTTTTTGGTAGTTGGCTGACTGCTTGCAAATATCCTCTGGTGTCACTTTTCATTGCGTGTTAAATGTCATCCACTTCCATCACCTGGACTGTGTTCCACCTCTCGACTGATCAGGATTCTGTGGTGTACCTAGTGTAGTGTGAGATGGACCATCCACAACGGAGTAGATTTTTTGAAGGAATCAATGGTTGCGAAGCATTACCCGGCTGCTACATATCCTACTGGTATTGTTTGTTGCCTCGTGTTTCTATGATCCTCTCTGTTTTCATCCACCTATGAGGATATTTACCCACCTGGTTCTGGATCAGTACTGAGTCTCCAACCTGAAGTTTGCTGAGTGGACAACAGTGCTGGTTATAGAACTGTTCATTCCACATGTGCCTTTTAGCCATCATCAGCTCTTTTAGTTTGCCTATCTCCTTCCATTGCCTCTGTGTTCAATACCTGTCGTTAATGACTCTACTGTAAAGCATTATGGCAAGAGTTACGGTCAGTAGTGCTCTAGCATCCCTATCATGGCATAAGTGTCCATTGTTGACTGTGTTGTCAAGAAGTATCTGTCTTGCTGTTTTAACAACTAACTCCACATGCCCATTAATCTATTGGTAGTAGGCTGACGATGTGCATTTTCATATACTCCAGTCTCTCAAAAAAGAGTTGTATTCTTGTGATTCAAATGGGGGTCCTCCATCTTAGGATATCTCCTTGGGTGCACTGTATGTGTAGAACCAGGTTCTTAGCATGTCACAAACATTCTAGTTTTCTCTAATGACATTAAAGCCACTTCTACCCATCCCTATACTGGTCGACATATATTAAGTAACTTTTGCTCTGTCTGCAAAGTCAACCACTACTTGTCGGAATGGAAATTCCGGTTCCATTGGTAACATTAAAGGTTATATGGACTGGGAGAGTGTTATTGGCATTGGGATCTAGTTTGCCTGATGCTGGCCAAAACAATCACTAACTTCCATTTGCCAGCATGCCATTTACTCCCTGATGTGGAGAATTGAGTGATTCCAACACTTCCTCTCGGAGTTGTTGAGATATTAAAATTTTATTTGCCTTGATTGTTATCCCTTCTCTAAGCAGTGCAATTCTTCATGTATTGGCCAGAATACTTGAGCTATGGGCGGGAGGTTGTTCCTTGATTTGGGGAAGCTCTCCAATGTGATAGCTTTCAGCTTGAGGTCGTTTCCATATGTCAATGAGAATGCGGCTTCACTATGGTGTAGATGGTTTGAGTAGAATCCTCATGTGAGGTATCTGCAGGATATCGGGATGCACAGTGTGGTACTAAATTTCATTTTCCAGGACGGTATTTTATCTTAAATTTGTACATCAGTGTCATTTCTTTAAAATTAAACAGGCTGGGAAGGGGGGGGGGGTAATATTTTCTAAGGTCTGGTCTGAAAATATTTTTATTGGTGGTAATGATCCACTGTCACCAATGAATTTGGGCACCCAAGTAAAAACATTTGGCATTTGGGAGGTTTTTTTTTTGTATCCATGCTAAAAAGAAGGATGGAGAGGAAACATGGAGAGGAAGGATGGAGGTTGAGAAAAAAAGAAGTTAGACAAATAAGGGGATAGAGTCGGCCGACCAGGTTTCGCCCTAACTTTTCAAAGCCGAATCGAGGTTTTTCGGGGGGGGGGGGTATAGGGAAATGAATTTAAAGAGGGGGAACAATTAAAATAAAATTATCGGAATGAAGAAAAAAAAAATTGGGGTAACAACTAAAATAAATCTATCATTATGTATTGAACTAAAAACAAATATCTTTTCAAAATTGCTCAATACATATGAAGAGCTTTTATAAGTAAAATTATATGTATATTATAAGTAAAAAATATGAAGGGCTTTTATAAGAAAAATTATATAAACATCAGAAAAATCCCTAAGTGGATCGATCTACGTTTTGACTGCATTAAGAAATGATTAATATCATCAAACCATAGATCAATCTATGTAGGGATTTTTCTAATCTAATTATGAGATAATCAGATTCATAAAAAAAAAAAAAATTCCTATCTTTTCTCTCCTGCTTTCCCTCTCTGTCCTGCTCTAACCAAGTCTGTCGACCTGTTCCACCATATTCCAAAACCTTAACATGAAATATCTCCAGAAAAAAGTCACGTATGAACCTAGAATCCCATCCTCCAACATAGACCCCTGCTACCATGTCTCCTTCTCCAACATCAGGGGTCTACGTTCCAACCTTCCAGAGGTTGAAACACAATTACAGGAGACAAAATCAGACATATTCTTCCTAAGCGAAACTGGAATAGGGTCGACCACTTCCCTAGACGAGTTCATAATTTAAGGATACTCTAACTTAACATCTAAATCTGACCCCCAAGATCGCCATGTACATGGAATATGTGCCTATATAAAAGATGGCTTTCCATGTGGTAGGAATATCTCCAGTGAAGGCCCGAATTTACCTTATATGTGCTTCCGGGTTGCACTTGTGTACACCACTGCATTTATATATTGCCCTCTATCGCCCCCACAACAGCGGAGTTACTCTCTTTAAGAGCATATCTGAGAAAATTGACCACATCCTGTCTATTCATCCTTTGGCTAACATTCACATTTGTGGTGACTTCAATGTCCACAATGTGGAATGACTGACCCACTCGAACAAGATAGATGATAAGGGGAGGTTCTGTCATGATTTCGCCATTGCCTATGACCTCACCCAGATTGTTCACGAACCCACACATGTGCCCGATATTTCTCGTCAATACGCTAGCCTTCTAGACCTTTTTCTCACAACTTCCCCTGAGCTATGTTCAATGTTCATGTTCCATTCTGTCCCTTCTGAGATCTTCTGACTACTCTGTTGTATCAGTTAAGATAAAAACGAAATGCAATAAGTCTTCAGACGTACCTCTCCACCTTATTGTATATCGATACTCTACGGCTGACTGGGATAGCTTCCATACATTTATATCTGATCTACCTCTACATTCTATGTTTAAAAAGGATGTGTCCTCTATAGTATCAGACCTAACCGAATGGTTAATTGTAGGCATAGACCAATTCATACCATCCAAAAAATTCCAACAAAAACCAAATAGCCAGCCATGGTTATCCCCAGAATGTGCTGCTGCCATCGCGCACAGAAATCACTTTTTAGATGCACTGTGACTAGAGCTGCTTTCAGGACTGCCAGCAACCACTGTAAAAGAGTAATAAAAATGCAAGAGAGCTATATGCTCAGTCTGTTTAATCCAAAGTAGCTAAGCAGCGACTTGGTTCCCACCAGTTTTGGCAAATAGCAAACAGGATCCTGAACAGAAGCATGCGTTCTATTCCAACTATCATCAATAAACCTGAGGTCATCTCGTCAGCATTAGACAAGGCCAAACTATTTGCCAAGAACTTTGCAGCTAATTCTACCATATGCGACGAAGGCCATCAACTCCCCGTATTTCTTCTTATAACTGACAACACGCTATGCAACATACAAATATCTGTGCGTGAGGTCACTAAGCTAATCAAGAACCTTGATTCCAGTAATGCAACTGACCCTGACGGCATTCTAATTATAGTGCTGATAAAGCTTCAACTAGAACTTGCCTCCATACTTACAAAATTGTTTAAGCGTTGCCTTAAGGAGAAGTGCTTTCCAACACCTTGGGAAACCTCATCAGTATGCCCTGTATTTAAGAATTCAGGTGATAAGTCATCTCCCTCTCAGTACAGACCAATAAGTCTCCTGTGTGTCATGAGTAAGTTGCTGGAATCCATATTAAATAGAGAAGTAGTCAACCACCTCAACAGAAATAACCTTCTTAGTGACATGCAATATGGTTTCCGTTCTGCTAGATCTACAGCAGATGTGCTAATGGTTATATCTCATAGGATTAGTGAATCTCTTGACAAAGGCTTCCTCTCTAGGGCAATTGCTTTTGACATATCAAAAGCCTTCGATAAAGTATGGCATAAGGGCCTACTTCACAAGATTTCCAGCTATGATATAACTGGAAATGTTTTCTCGATTATTAAATCATTTCTCTCTGATAGGCTCATAAGAGTAGTGGTTGATAGGCAGAAATCAGAGGCTCTCAATATTAATGCTGGAGTCCCTCAGGGGTCCATCCTGGGCCCAACTCTCTTCCTGATCTACATCAATGATCTCCCAAAACACATACTTAAATCATTCGATGATTACATGATCATCTATGGCAACACATCAAAGGCCATAAATGATAAAGTTCTCTCTGATTCCCTCTCCTCTGATCTCGAGTGCATGGTACAGTGGAGGAAGAGGTGGCTGGTTACTTTTAATGCATCTAAAACCAAGCTCCTATGATTAACACCTCTCCTTTGCTAGAGATTGAATCATCAACGCTCTGATCCCCATCTGGCATCAATCGAAATGGATGGCTTTCGACTAGGGGAAGCTCCATGTTTTGATAAGCTTCTGGGCTTGACCTGTACTCCTGATCTTAAATGGAACATGTAAATCAAGTCAAGTCAAGCCAAGGTCGCTGGAAAAATGGTAGGATCTTTCTACTGCTCCAGAAGATATCTCACTGCTGATGCAATTCTCTATCTATATAAAAGCCAAATACATCCAAGAATGGAGTACTGTTGCCACATCTGGGCAGGAGCTGCTAAAAACAGCCTATCCTGCCTTGACAGAGTACAAAATAGGCTTTGTGGCTTAGTGGGTGGTGCCCTTTTCTTTTCCTTGCAACCTCTCTCCCACAGGAGAGATGTTGTGAGCCTGTCTTTGTTTTATTGTTACATCCATGGCAAGTGCTCGTCTGAGCTCCAATCTCTGCCCCCCCCCTTGCCAATCTTTCACAAGGAGCACCCGTCTAGCTGAAACCACTCTCAAATATTTTCCCCACTCTTTAACTGTACCAAAACCAAAACATAGATTCCATGAACAAAGCTTCTTTCTTAGAAGTGCACGCCTGTGGAACTCTGTTCCGTCTGCCTGTTTCCCACTTGACTACAACCTGGATGTCTTCAAGTCCAAACACTAATATACTGTACACGCAATAACCCTTATCCCCGAGTGGCTTCCGGGCCTTGATAAGTGGTGACCACCTTGTAAAAAAAAATATACATATATAAAGTACAGCCAGTTTCCTACTCGTATTTTTGTGATTAATAGCTTTTTAATGCAAGTTACATACTTTAATCTGTTTTGTCAAAAATATTGGTGTTTTTTTTATGACATTGTATTTCCAATAATTTTGATATTTAATCCTCATTAATACTACAGTATGACTTGATTAACACCTCTCCTTTGCTAGAGATTGAATCATCAACCATCCTCAGCTCTATCCATTGGGCCAATATAGGAAGTGTTCATAAACAATACCTCCATATATATATATCTATTTATATAAACACTTTAAAAATATGGAATTATGCTAAGTAGCAACAGGACACATCACTTAATAATAGTGCTCAACCCAAAAAGGCAGGCTCATATATATATATATATATATATATATATATATATATATATATATATATATATATATTTAAAATTGTACAGAAGGTCAGAAAAACATTGGTACCGTCGGTGTCAATGTTTTTCTGACCTTCTGTACAATTTTAAATAAATAAATATTAAGTTCTTATATTGAAAAAAATTTTCTTTGTAATCGAGCACTTTGTTGGAATTCTTTCCATAAACAATAAACAAATATATATATATATATATATATATATATATATATATATATATATATATAGAGAGAGAGAGAGAGAGAGAGAGAGAGAGAGAGAGAGGGAGGGAGGGAGAGAAAGAGAGAGTTCAATCTCTAGCAAATCTGTTCAAAATAGAAAGACTATATTTTATCTTAATGCCAAAGCCTTTTAATGTGAGACACCGTATCCCTATGTCCTATAGAGCTTTTGACTTTATCTAAATTTTGTTCTACTTGATTCTCATCAGCATTTTTTCATCAACATCAAAAAAAAAATCAAGACAAAATTTATTCTAGTATATGAACATAAAGAATCTGTAGAAACTATAGTCGCATAATTATTTCAAGACTGTTTTGCTTTAACTTCAATCATTGCTATTTTGTTTTTGTATGAAATTGTTGGCACCACCTAATGTAGGAAAATTCCAGGTAAATGTTCACTATTTTCATACATTTCATAAATTGTATTATGTCCACACCCAAAAGACCAAAATAGAGACATATTATGATTTAAATTAAATTATTGAACATGAAATTCATGTCAAAATGTTCATAAATATTTTTTACCATATAGTCACCGTTTATTAAGGCTCGGGGGCTATTAACAATATGGGTAAAATGGGTACCGTGATGGTGGAAATTAGATAAGGACAATTAAACAAACAACGACAGCAAGAGCAAAAAAAAAAAAAAATAGAAAAAAAAGCAAACATTTATCAACATCTCTCTGGAAAGGGATGGGATTCTTTTCCACAGGATTTCCCTTAATCCCGGCTTCAAACCAGGAGCTTCAAAGATTAAGGGTTTTCCTAAGGATGTTGGTGGTACCTATAATTGCAAAGGTCTGAAGGCCGCCTAAAACATTGGGGATTTGTAGTTTTTTCAATTGTCCTTCCAGACGACTTGATACTACTCCTAGTGTACCAAATACAACCAGGATTATTTGTGTTTTAACCCCGTGTATACGCCTTATCTCCAAGGCCAATGGAGCATAATTTCTCCACTTCTCATTCTCCTTCTCTCACATTCCTGCCCCAGGGTACTGAAAAGTCTACAATCTGCCAGTTTTTTTGAGACCTTGTCAATGACGACCAAATCCGGACGATTATGTTCCAATTGCTTGGTCGTTATGACACTTTTGTCCCACCATACCTCTACCTTGCCAACCTCACTTGTTCTCACTTCATCAGGCACCTCCTCAAACCATTTTCCAGCACACTTCACCCCAACTCTCTTACACACCTCCCAATATATCCAGAATCCCATGCGATCATGTCTTTTGCGGTACTCTCTCTGGGCCAGTCCACTACACTCTGCTGCAAGGTGCGCAATTGACTCTGAGGTCTTGCCACAAATCCGGCATTCTGCAGCAACTTCCTCTCCTAGAACCACTTTTTTTTATGTTCCTAATGCCTCCTGGTCCTGGATATGACCTTAAACTATATCCAGTGGTGAGGCCCCAGCTTGCAAGCTTTGGGGAATGTAGAGCCACCCTTTAATTGCCATTGCTCCCAGGTCCACTCTGACCTGGAGTGGTAGTACCTGTTAGGGTCCCAACTATGGGTTAAATAGAAACCAACTTGAAAACAACAAATATATTCTATTAAAAAATCTTTATTCAAAATCTTTGGATTCGGCGTTAAATAACCTGAAAATGGTTGATATGCCGTAAAACAAAAACAACCAACCAACTTAATGCCTGCTCTTATGCTGCACAAACAAAAGCTTTAGTACTCTTAGCCAGATACCCAGCTCTAAGCCATTGCCATGATCTTTCATCAGCCACTTTTGCTATATCATGGAAAACCTTCTATGCATTTTCTTCCTCGCCAGTTCCTCTGCCCTTTCTCTATCCATACGTTTCACATAATCAGCCTTGGTCTCACATACCTCCACTTCATTGACCACAACCTTAAGCATCCACTCCTCACTTCTAACCACATGCTCCTTCAACGACATCTTCTCAGTTCTAACACAATCTTTTACACTTTTCAATCCTCTCCCATCATCTTTCCTCTTTTGATACAGCCTTGCTATACTACTTCGAATATGAAATATACCAAACATTGCTAAGACTTTTCTTGTTTTGATATCTATGACATGCAAATCCTTGTCAGATCATTCTAAAATTCCCGCACTGTATCTCAAAACACTGACTGCCCATAATAATAATAATAATAATAATGCAAACAACTGCATCTCGAACGCACAGACAAGTGGTACAAACATAAGCTGGCAACAGTACTTAAAAACGAGAATCGCAAAATCCTATGGGACATGGACATACAAACTGATAAACCCATCTAAGCAAGAAGACCGGATGTCGTAATAATTAACAAGAAAGAAAAATCCTGTCAAGTCGTAGACTTTGCTGTTCCAGCTGACCACAGATCAAAGAAAAAGAGAAACAGAATACACAGAGCTAGCCAGAGAGCTGAAAGGGATATAGAAGATGAAGAAAATCAAAGCAATACTTATAATAGTAGGAGCTCTAGGAACAATCCCGAAAAACTTTGAAAAAGAGAATGGGAAAAATTGGAATCCAAGGAATGATTGGAAAAATACAATGAACAGCAATAATGAAAACAGCTGAAATATTAAGAAAAACCCTTGAATGTAGAAACTAACACGCAGGAACAACAAGGGCAGACCAGACAAACTGCTGCAAAGGCAAAACATGAAACACTATATAGAACCAAGAACACTGAAACCGCATATCTATAAGTTCTCTAACCCAACCCTACCTGCATTGCCACATCATGCCCCAAAAAAGAGCAAGACCAAATAACTAAGTAAAGTCAAGGAGGAAGGAAAGACCGATGAACTGACCAGACCTCAGCCGAATAAGTGCGAAGAGAATTGGGACCTTGGGGAGGCTTGTTGCCACTCAAATCTCAGCAAAGACCAATAGCTGCTGCCAACGAGAAATCAATGGCAAGCAGCTGTTGCGATAATGCAAATTTATTTGCAAATGTTATCGAAAGAGGTGGGGAGTACTGGAAACCTGGGGAGACTTGTTGTCACTCAGCTTCCAGGGAACACCACAGGCTGTTTTCAGGGAAAGATCTCTAAAGACCTGTGTGAAAGCACCTTGTGAGCCAATAATAATAATAATAATTCTGTCATTTTTTTTCTTCTTTCTAGGCTGCATTGATGCAAACGAGGTGTCATTATTCAACCAGAGACATCTCATGGTTTCTGTTGTCTACTTCTCATGTCAAGTCTTCTACTCTACATTGGTCACTCTTACATCTTTCATGGTTATAATCTATGCTATCAACAAGTAAGTTCATTGCATTTTGAAAATCATATGATTATTTCTTTTACATGTGTTTTCCTTTGGATTATTCTTGTATTTATAATGTGTCATGTATATCTTATAATCTGTCTGTAACACCTAACTAAAATATTGGATAATAAGTTAAATTATATATTTTTAAACATTGATCTCAACTCTGACAGCTTTGGGGTAAAGCATACAACTGAAATAATTCATGTCTTAAATAAAATGTCAATTTTTATTTAAAACTTTGCATTGTGTATGTTCTTAATTCAAATTGCAAATTTATTTTTAAATTATATTAAATACTAGCATTTCAGCCCGGCGTTGCTCGGGTGTTTGGAGATGTGTGCTGGGCAATATAAGAAAAAAACGACCAATTTTTTAAACTTTGACCCCTTAACATTTATTATTATGGGATCAAATCAAGTTATTAAGTTAGATTCATGTCCAAGGAACCTATATCTAAAATTTCAAGTGTTTAGACCCACAATTGTCGGAGGAATTTAGTAGAGTTCTCAAAGGTCAAATCGTTGAACTTTGACCCCTTAACAGCCAAATTCCTGGCCGAAAACCGATTACAAAGATTTTTCCAAAACTTAGTACCCTGTATATCAAATTTCGAGTTTGTAGACTGAATATTGACAGAGTTATTGTGTAGGACAATGTACACAGACACACAGGCAGACAGACACATTAAATTTTTTAGATATCTAGATAAATAGATAGATTAAACAAAAATACATACGCATACATAAATATATATGGAAACAATTTTGTGTTCCCTGTAAACTTTTTACGAAAATATTATGCAAGTATAAATCATGTAGAATATCTGCATGAATATAATTACACGTAATACTTATAAAGATGATTATCCCATAAGAAAACCGAAAAAAAACAATAGGGAATTAATTAAAATGAATGTTTAAAAGGATATGCAAATTAGCTAGATCTTTTGCTAGTGAATGCAATTCCACAAGCCATATATAACAAAATTGCATTTTCTTTTTAAATAAATAGAAAAGAGGCTAGCCTTTTTTCTGTTGTTCTTGGCCTTTGGGCCGGGATCAAAGTGTATACGCTGTGAAGGGGAGATCGATTCAGAACAACTTGCACCTGATCCGCACGATCCTAGAGGAAGGGATAGATGACGACACGGAAGCCGCGCTGATCAACTTAGATCAGTCCAAAGCTTTCGATAGGGTCGACCATCATTTCTTGGCATCTGTCTTAGAGGCTGCCGGTTTTAAACCGGACTTCTGCAAGTGGATCTCCGTAATGTATCGACAGCCCACAGCTGTCGTGCAAATCAACAGAAAACGCTCAAAGCCCTTTGTTATCTCTCGGTCGGTTCGCCAGGGTTGTCCGCTGTCGCCCCTGCTCTACGTCCTGGCTTTGGAGCCCCTGCTCCGCAAGCTGAGACGGGGGGAGACAAAGTCGGCCCTGCGTGGAATTGCGATACCCGGTGGCTCAGCCGCCAAGGTATCCGCATTCGCTGATGATGTAACGGTCTTTGTGTCGAGCTTCAGAGACATCGAGATCGTGTCGGAGGTGCTCGCTCAGTATGAAAGAATTACAGGAACCCAGATAAACCGTAGCAAGTCGGTAGGACTGTGGTTGGGCACCTGGAGTGGCAACACCAACCTCCCGGCGCCCTTCAGCTGGACAGATGGCCCAGTTCGGATCCTCGGCGTGTGGTTCGGACCGGGTCTCCAGCTTGGTTGGAGGTACGGTCAAAGGTGGAGGCTGCAGTCAATTCGTGGCTTCCTAGGAAACTTCCCTTAAAGGGTAGAGCTGAGGCATGTGCCACTTACGTCTTTCCTCTCATCCTTTACCGACTGGCCGTACTT
This sequence comes from Euprymna scolopes, assembly GCF_053919585.1. Classification (NCBI taxonomy): domain Eukaryota; kingdom Metazoa; phylum Mollusca; class Cephalopoda; order Sepiida; family Sepiolidae; genus Euprymna; species Euprymna scolopes. Next base: position 81,878,696 of record NC_136499.1, read on the forward strand.
CCCCTGCCTGCACAACACCTAACAGCTCTTGTCAAACTCTTGTCCTCGCTTCTTTGGGACAGAGGAAGACACTGGATGAGCAGACAGGTCTGTATTCAACGTCCGTGTGAGGGAGGCTTGGGAATGCCGGACTTGAAGTGTCATCGAGACGCTAAGAGGCTAGCCTTCCTGAGCCACTATATGCAAGATGACCAACCGTGGCACCCTGTGGTTACCGCCGCCTTCCCCGACCTCGTTCTTGACCCTTCTATCGAGAGCCGTCACAGGCCGCAGGGAGAATCTGCCTACATGAAAGAGTGCCGAGCCGCAATAAAACAACTACCAAGGTCCAGCGACCTTGTGACTGCTACTCGTAGGGAACTCTACAGGGATCTAGGGAAGGGGGCTGCTGAGGACCCGCTATGCGCGCGTTTGGGTTGGCAGCAGAGTGAGATCCGCTCCGTGTGGAGCTGGGTGCCAGGTTCGAGTCATCTGAATAATTCGGAGTTCTCTCTGACCTGGCGATTGGATCGAAATGCACTTCCACTCAACAACGTACAATGCAGTTCCGGGTTTTCGGAATCGCCTGATTGTCCCCGTTGTGGGACAACGGCCATAGAAACGACTGATCATGCTTTCTTCGATTGCCGCGAACTCCGCCGGTACTGGTCGTATGTCAGTGAGGTGACGGCTCGCATCAATCCTGAGCATCCTCGCCCAATTACTGTATCCAATGTCGTGGACAATGTGAGGCCGGGAAAGACAAATGGTCTACGTTACAATCCTGGCCGTGGCGAGAATGGTGATTTGGACGTCGCGTCTGCAAGGTTGCCGGGGGGTGTTGTCTTTTTCTTATCAGGATCTGATCACTTTCTTTAAACACCAACTACGGGTGAAGATCAGATGTGATAGAAGAAGGCTGCATCGCGCAGCATTTGACAGAAGATGGATACAGGTAGCAAGTCTGTGTGTACGAAGAGGAGCCAAATTTGAATACATGTTCCCTGCCTAGGTGTGGAAAGTAAAATTTAACAAATAGCCTCTCAGCTAGCTGAGTGTGTGTGCCATCCCTCCCTGATTAGGAATCCCACCCCCTCTTTCTTGCAATTTTTGTTTTCACTCCCTCCTCTAAACTTCACTCATCTTGGAGAGAAAGAAATACAAACTAACCCCCATTCCTTACCCACAAAATTTTCTTTTCTCCATTCACCCCCATCTAGAGGGCATCCCCACTTTGAGACTGACCCCCAGAAGCCAGGTTCCTTTTACAAACCTAGTGGAACGGGCAGTCTATCAACTAGATGGGTTGGGAGGGTCCAACTAATCGCCTCCCCTCCCTCCCCCCGCCCTCAACAAAAATACCATTTTTATTGTTATCATTTTTTGTTTTCACACGTCAATAAAAAATGTTTTAAAAATTGGGAGTTAAGTAGAATGCCCCCCAGTATGAAAGGGTGAATGCGGTATTATGGTGAAAGATACTAGCTGGGAGAAACTTTTGATTTTGCTTAGTTCTGGAGTGACAAGGATGACCAACGACACCCACAACACCCTTTTGAGTTGGCCATGTACCTAAGTTTTTTGTTCATTGTTGATTTTCAATGTATTTTTAACATGAATAAAGGATTTAATATCTCAAAGTGTAGTATCCGTTCTGCAGATGCTGCGCTTAAGATAATCTGTACCAGTCAATGGAGAGGAAACCCTCTATACTGGGACAATTATTATTTTTGGTAACCAGAGTGCCCCCTTTTTGCCTACTTTTAGGGGAGCTGGTTTTTACCCCATATTAAAAACAGCCTTGTGCCTAATTTGCTTTGGTGGGGAAGCAAATAAATACATTAAATAAATAGAAAAGAGGTTGCCTTTTTTCTGTTGTTCTCGGCCTTCGGGCTGGGATCAGATACAGCAAGCAAGACGATATGTGGGGTTAACCCCACATATCAGACCTTGGTCAATGTAGGAGCAACCCTTCATACCAATTGTTACTATCCAGCTCCCATTTCCCACCCATCAGGAGCTGGTCCCCTTTCCCCCCCCCCTCCCTCTCTCTCCACATTAAAAAACGGCCTTGTGCCTAATGTGCTCAGTGGGGAAGCAAATAAATACATACTGCAAGCAAAGACCATATATGGGGGCAACTCCACATATAAGACCTTGGTCAATGTAGGAGCAACCCTTCATACCAATTGTCACTATCGAGCTCTCCTACTCCCCGGGGAGTTGGTCCCCATTTCCCCTTCACTCCTCACTTTAAAAATCGACCTTGTGCCTAATTTGCTCGGTGGGGAAGCAAATAAATACCTTGCCTTTTTTCTATTGTTCTTTGCCTTCGTCGGGCTGGGATCAAAGTGTAGTATCTGTTCCGGCAGATACTGCAAGCAAAGACATTTGGTTTGAGTGCCCCCTTTTTGCCTACTTTTAGGGGAGCTGGTTTTTACCCCACATTAAAAACGGCCTTGTGCCTAATTTGCTTTGGTGGGGAAGCAAATAAATACATTAAATAAATAGAAAATAGGTTTTTAATATGAATACACGCAAAAGAAAACCGAATTTATAGAAGTATAGATTATTACAAAAATTAATATTATTTATAATTTTTATTTATAACTAGCTGAAGTACCCGGCGTTGCCAGGTTGATATATATATATATTTGAATATTTTGTTCCCATACATTATAATAAATATAGATTAAACAAAACATAAATTCATGATGACTTCTTTTTCCATACACTCAACGTGGTGGGAGCAGTAGCACGCTTTATTTTATAGAGGTCTCGTCAGTAGACCTAATTGTTTTTTATAGTTTAATCTTTCATCTTCTAGTCCTTCTTTCAAAATATGATGTCAGAATTGCAAATATTTTATATTTTAGTGCATATCTGAAAACTGTTAAACCTTTTTTTTTTTTAACTATTTAATGTACAATATATATAATGATCTATTCTGTTAATTAAATAATTAAAATTCAGTTTCCACCAGTTCATATCTGAAAACTGGTAAATGAACCTCTAGCATTAATTTTGAAGAACCTCTACATAAACAACATTTTTGGTGTGACCTCTAACAGGTGTGTCAATGTAGAGGTTTTCAGGACTTCCAATGCGTGAGAAACCAACATACAACTGACCATGAGAAAAGCAAGGTGTCTGAAGATTAAGTCCAACAGCTTTTAGGCTTTGTCCTTGAGCTTTACTTATAGGCATGGCAAAACTAATTTTTGTTGGGAATTGTAAACACTTGAACTAAAATGGCATGTCAGAAGGAATAAGAGGAATCTGAGGAATTAACAGTTTAACCCTTAAAATGTCCAGTTATTATGGCTTCCAGAACATTAGTTTTCAAAGATTTTTTTGCTAACGTGTGCCATTACACAATTTAGATGGATCAATATTTCTTAATAATATAATTGGGACTCCTTCCTTCAATATCAGGTTATGATGTGGCATTCCAGGCGGTTGTAGTGAATTTAGAATTCTACAGGAAATTCTACTGCCTGATCTTCATCAATAACGCAATCAAAGGATTGCTCTAACCCAGGCAACTCTTGCAAAAGATTACAATTAATCAATTATGTTACCATGAAAACAATGTAAACATTTTTTAAAAAAATAATTTTGAACAATGAATACTTTTTAATAATAAACAATATTAATATAAATAAAAATATTAAATTGTCAGAATATATAAAAAAAATTTAAACAATATAAATAGAACTTTTCATAGTTATAAACTATGAAAACTTTTTAAAGCAATATAAAATTAGAACTTTTTATTATTTGAAACTATGAAAACCTTTACGTTTAAGTTTAAACAATATAAATAAAACTTTTATAATTTTACACAATGTAAAAAGCTTTATTTTTCATTCAAAATTAAATCATGTGAGTAGTTATAAACAATACAAATTAATATTAACCACGCGTATTCTATTGCGAATTTTAATAATTTTATCGTCTATTCTCTTTCAATTATTTTGAAATTTATTAATTTTCACACGTATTCTCTTTCACAACTATGGCCCCAACTTTTAACATAAAAATTATACTTTTAATATTCGAAATACTACTTATTTGCGGAAAATTAAAATATTTAATATATAAAATATTCGTTTTCAGCATACCAGAAAACCAGTGGAAGTTGTCATTTTAAAGGAAAATGTTAAGATAGAAACCAAGTAAAAATTTCACCTTAAAAATTATAAAAAGTTCGGTAATTATGTATTTTATGTACCATGCTGAAATAACGTTATTGTTTCGAAAACCATTCTTAACATGGGGTGTGGGAAGTGTTTTTTAAGTATTCTCTGCTTGCACCTAACAATTTAATAAAGACAAAGATATTGTGAAACTTAACTTTAACCTGAAAAAACTATTTTAAAATAGCGCAGTACCAAAAATACATAAGCACCAAACTTTTTTAAATTGATTAAAATTAAAAATTAAAAATACAAAAGGTTCTGTTTATATTTCTTTAAATAAAAAAAAAGAAGGTACTCTTACATAATTTGATCCAAATTCTCATGATTTCCCGTCAAGCCTGGATCGGGTGAGACCGGCAATCATCGGTGTCGGCCAAGCGTTGTTCAAATGTTGAAACGCTAATTCGACTTTAAAAAGTTTTTTTTTTTTAATGTTTTTAGTAATTTTTTATTTTATGATTAGTTATTTTTAATGATTTATTTAATTTGAATATTTTTTTTTGTATTTCAATTTCTGGGAGTTTGATTAGCCAATGAAAACGATATGTAAATGAAAGCAGACGACATTTGAATTGGAAGAAATCGACTGAACCCCCAAAAAGCTGACAAACAACTATATTTTCAGACCCGCCAAGCACAAAAAAATGACAGGCAAGGAAATAAATCTCTGCATGCTAGAAAAACAACGAACCACGTCGAGAGGATGTGGAAGGAAGCAAAACAGCATAATAAGCAAGAATGCGGGACCAGCCAGGACCCGGGAGCTTCTGGGTACATATTTACTTGAATTTATGTGGAGACAAAAATTTGGAAACGATCCTTTTGTCTCCATCATAAATCACATTTCCGAGGGCTATCCGGTTGGGGGGGGTATTCCTTCCATTTCCTCTACCCTGCCCATCACCTCCCTCTTTGCTGTCGATATGGCCGATCAGTAGTCAACCAAATTAAAAGATTCCTAAGGAAATATCCTTATCTCAAGAAAGTTCTTCCACCGGCAATTAAAAACCGTTAAAAAAAAATTAATTAAAAAAAAAATCACTATTTCTTGAAAAAAAAAAAACGTGTTTTTCTATTTCTGTGTAACCTCCTCCCCCACCTAAAAAAAAACAAGAAAAAACAACCTGACTGAACAAAAAGTCTTGAAAATAAAATAAAAAACAAAAAGAAAACATATGGTTAAAGAAAAACAAAAAAATTGTACTTACACCAAACATTTATATGGGTAAACAACCATTTTTTCTATTTTTTAAATAACTTGCTGTTGATAAATATTTTGCAAAAAAAAAAAAAAAATAAATAAATACTAAAATAAATTAAATAAACATATTTGCTTTTTTCAAGGTAGGTTTTTTGTTATTTTTTGATAATTTGCACTTGTATTTTTTTTTTTTGGTTTGTTTTGCTTTTTTCCTTAGTCTGTTTCTGTTACGCCACTCAGCTGTCATCAATGATTGTCGGTCTCACCCGATCTGGGCTTGACGGGAAATCACGAGAATTCAGGTAAAATTATGCAAGAGTACCCAAAAGGATCGTTTCCAAATTTTTGTCTCCACATAAATTCAAGTAAATACGTACACAGAAGCTCCCGGGTCCCAGCTGGTCCCGCATTCTTGCTGTTTTGACCCTACGTTATGTTTTCTTCGGTTGAATAGAGATTCATCAATTTCTACAGTGTTCCCTAGGCCTCCTATCTGCCGGGGATTCCTCAGGAAATACTCCTGACAAATTTCTCTCAGAAAGTTCTTCCAATCAGTGTACGTGTGTTCGGATATAACACCGCATTGTCTTCTAATAAGTGCATGAGTAGGTGTATCAGAATTTTGGGGGAATTTTTGACACCCCTAACACAAAACTGTGAATAAAATATTAAAAAAAAACTCGTAATTTCTCCTTTTAAAGTGGATTGTTTATTTTCTATATGGAATATACTTTCAAAATAAACTATTAAAGTTGTTTGAAAAATAATAGAAATATTATTTTTTATTTAAAAAAAATCAGTTTTTACAAAGTGCCGGTGTGCCTTCATGCAGCCATTTTTTTTACATAAAGAAATCAATTGAATTTTACGAGTTTAATATTTTTCAATTTTTACGATATTTTCAGGATCAATGTGAAATTTTACGCTCTTTCCAATAAACCAAATGTAATATTTTAGACAAACGTTTTTTTTTAATTCACCCCTCCCCCATTTTGAAATGTCTATTAAAATTTTAATAATTAATTTATGTACCAAAGTTTTATGTACCACAAATTGAAGATAAAAGATCAATAAATAAAATATTCTAATTTAAAGCAAAAAGAAAGAAGTGTTATTTTGGAAATTTACCCGTAAAGTCCAAACGTTTTTTTTTATAACCACGTTGATTTTTTTTTTTTTTTTTTTTAATGAAAGCTCATGTTATGCTTATATCGTCAAGTAAATACCGGATACTGACGGCAATTTTTTTATTTCATTCAATGTTTTCTTTTTTTTTTTAGATATTTAAAAAAAGATCCAGTCGATAAAGTAGAAATAAGATATAATAATTTAAAATCGTGTATTTCATTAAGAGAATTAAAAAAAAATCGGTCAACTGGATTTTTTGTTTAACGGGAAAAACGTATAAGTGAATATGTGCTTTTTTTTTAATCACGGAGGACCAAAAATACTAATTTTGGTTAACAGCACGCAATAAAAAAAGAGTCATTAATTATGTCCCTTTGACGAATCCATATTAGATGAATTCCAAATTAGCAGAAGCAGCTCTTTAAGCTTGGCGCAAAACGCATTACGAAAATACGATTTTCTACGACCCTCACTTTAAAAAATCCTTTTATTTAAAAAATACATGGAATTTAAAATATAAATACGGATAAATTCTTAACAATGAAGAATGGAACTACCCATTTAATAGTAGTTTTTCATAGGTAAGTGATTTTTTGGCATTTACATATACATATATTTATCGAAGCAAGTCAAAATACATTGATTTTCTTTAAATCTTTTCTAAAGAAAACCAATTTAAAAAATATATTGAATAATTTGCTATTAAACCTGCTATTTTTTTTTAAATTTGGTCTTTGCTCCTTTAATTGAAAAAAAATTAGGGTTTAAATTACATTTTTCAAGTAGTTATAAGTTTCGAAAGATATAAGTTGAATTATTAGTTATCACGTCATTAAAAATGACACACCTGGTGCATGAGTACCAAAATTTAATTTAATTTTGAAATCCTATCTGAAATGTAACATTCGGTACTGTAAAAATACCGAATATTTCTTTGTAATTAATAATTGTTTATCTAATCGGTCACATAAAGATATACAGATATGTTTTCGCTAATTGAATAATAAAAAGATATATAGGTTTTTCTTTGTATTAACAAATTCAAAACTGCAAGTAAAATTTACGTAGTATTTCATTTTTTGGTACGTGTGCATTTAATGAACCAGGCGTAACTCAGCATTTGCTCGGCTTTGTCTGGCACATGACGTCAACAACATGGTCATCAGCCAATGAAAATGCTGCATGCCTAGTTTGAACTCGATGCGCATGCGCGTGCAGCAGACAAGAATTTCGATATGGGCGTTCTAGATGGCATTGAATCTCCAGCGCAAATGTGGATTGCGGTCACGCCACAATTGTGGACTGGAAGAATTTCCTGTGAGATATATGCCGGGATTACTTTCTCATGAATCCTCGGCAGATAGGAGGCCTAGGCCATATGGTCGAAATCGACGAGTCTGTTTTCTTTAACCACTGGAAACACAACGTTGGCAGACGTACGTCTAACACCGGTCTGAGTCTTTAGTGGATACGCCAACCATGCTGAAAAAGGAGGGTTTTTTTGGTTAACGTACCAAATAGGAATGCCGAAATCCTCCTACCACTAAGAAGAAAATAGATTCTGCCGGGGATCACAGTCGTATCAGACTGTTAGAGGGCTTACAGCAAAGTGGGAGCGGTATCAGTATCACCATTTAACGGTGAACAACCTCCGTCCACTTTGTCGTCTGATGCCCTCCAAAAGTTTGAGAAAAATACATCCTCCTGAGAAAATATGTTTCTGGCAATAATAATAATAATAATCTCGCAGGGATTCCGGTTTAAAAAAAAAAAAATCCTGGTTTAAAAAAAAAAAAGTTTTGTTCCTTTCCTTTTTCTTACGTAAATAGTTGCAACAAAAAAAACGTTTCATTTTTTATGAAAATATTACTATTATTTGTTAAAAAAAAAATATCCTACAAATATCATGGTTATTTTACGTAAATCGTTGAAAAAAACAAGGTTTCAGTAAAAAGAAATTATTATTCATTTACAAAAAATGCTTTATGTATTTATTTTGCAAACAAAACAATTTCAAACAATAATACTAATAAACAAAACATACATGAACGGTAGGTTTTTGCTTTTTATTTATTTATTTTCGGATGTTTCTACATTTTACAATTTCATTTTACAGTTATTTTTGTAGTGTTGTTTTTGGTACTTGTGCATTTAACAAACTCAGCATTTGCTCGGCTTTGTCCGGCGCATGACGTCAACAGCCGGATAAAACCGAGCGTTGGCGATAAAATAAAAACCACGCTACAACAAAATAACTGTACAATGAAATTGTAAAATGTAGAAACATAAAAAAAATTAAATGGTACTTGTGCATTTAACGAACCAGACGTAACTCGGTATTTGCTCGGCTTTGTCCGACGCATGACGTCAACAACCGGATATAACCGAGCGTTGCCGATTAAGCAGACGAGAATTTCGCTATCAATTGGAGTGTCACAACTCAAGAAACGCTTATTTGAAGAGAGTTAAAAAAAATTGTTTTAAAAAGATAACTGACGAAATAATGGGTACTTGTGCATTTTTTTTGAACCAGACTTCGGTGGATACGAGCCCGACGAAAAGGAGGGTTTCTTGGTCACTGTACCAAATAGGAACGCCGAAATCCTCCTTCCACTAATAAAGAAATCCTTGTTTCTGGCGAAAAAAAAAAAATGTACAAATAACCTTTGTTCCTGTCTCCCCCCACCCCAATGCTTTTTATTGCCCCCCCTTTTTTTAGGCTTTTCCATTTATTTGACATAAGGAGTGGAAAAAAAAAAAAGAAAATTTTACGTGTTTAAGACAGACAATATTTTTTTTACGTTAAAAATTAAAAAGTTCAGACAAAAAAAAAAAAAAGAAAAAGTTTTATATTTATTTTGAAAACAATTCCAAACAATAAAAAAAACAAAACAAATTGCACCAGACAAAGCCGAGCAAATGCTGAGTTACGTCTGGCCGGTGTCACAAGTCTGCCGGCGCTTAAAAACGGACTCGTCGATTTCTACCGTATGGCCTGGGCCTCCAATCTGCCGGGGATTCCTCAGAAAATAATCCCTGCATATATCACGCAGGAAAATTTTCCAATCCATGATTGTGTGGCGAGAACGTAACCCACATTCGCGATGGAGATTTTTTTGTAGATGCCATCTCGAACGCCCATAAGTATATTATTTTTATTATACATGCGATGGTTAGTCGGGATTTTGAGAAGAAGGTCCATCGACATGTTACACTTCTATACCTCCAACCGTAACCGTCGGAAAGGCTTGTTCTCTTTGCAAAGTACACAATCCTGGCCAAAATGTAAACACCTTTTCTCTTCTGCCAACAATTTCCGTTGCTGGCAAAAGTTTAGTGCAGCCTCTGGAGCTGTCCGCAAGGTTTGTAATATTCATTATTTCGTCAGTTATTTTTTTAAAACATTTTTTTTTTTTTAACTCTCTTCTTTTCTGGAGTTGTGGCACTCTTCCAATTGATAGCGAAATTCTCGTCTGCTTAATCGGCATCGCTCGGTTTTATCCGGCTGTTGACGTCATGCGTCGGACAAAGCCGAGCAAATACTGAGTTACGTCTGGTTCGTTAAATGCACAAGTACCTTGTTTTTACTTTATCGGCTACGCTTCGTTTTATCCGGCTGTTGACGACATTCGCTGGACAAAGCCGAGCAAATACTGAGTTACGTCTGGTTCGTTAAATGCACAAGTACCTTGTTTTTACTTTATCGGCTACGCTTCGTTTTATCCGGCTGTTGACGACATTCGCTGGACAAAGCCGAGAAAATACTGAGTTACGTCTGGTTCGTTAAATGCACAAGTACCTTGTTTTTACTTTATCGGCTACGCTTCGTTTTATCCGGCTGTTGACGACATTCGCTGGACAAAGCCGAGCAAATACTGAGTTACGTCTGGTTCGTTAAATGCACAAGTACCCATTTTTTTTACTAATACAAAAAACATAATCAAAATATGTAGCATTCTAGCATCATGCCGTTTTAAGTGTGCACATGCACAAAAATGTCTGTTAGTGGTTCTGGTTAACGTACATTTTACATGTAAATTTTCCGATATCTGTACGCGTTAATTCATGTATGTAAACAAAGATATTATTCGCTATAAACCATCCTTGGTGCATTAATATTATTTCCTGAAAATTTCAATGTTATGTGACCAGTAGTTTAGGAGTTTACACAAATGTCTACTGTTTTATTTATATATAAGAAAGAAGATTTACTGTTCAGGCATTTTTTAAATTTCACACTTTCAATATATTAAAGTAGTTAATTTTAAACTATTTAGATTTTTTTCATATTTGGAATTTATTCAATTAATTAAAAAAAAATCAAGTAATATGTGAAGACAAAATCCAATATTTTAAACTGACGTAAATTTTATTAATAAATAATAATATTTACTTTATTAATTAATTAAAATAATATTTAATTTATTAATTAAAATAATATTCAATTTATTAATTAAATATTTACAAATTTTGGAATATGGGCCACATCATGATTAAAAACAAAAGCTTTTCAAAAATGTTTTGTTAATTTTCCATAGTTGACTTTTTTGATTCCATCATAAATTTTTATAAGAAAACAATGGATAAATTTTTAAACATCTGAAGCGAAGCAACGAGAAAAGTTTTTTTTGGAATTCTAAAGAAGGTCTGTATGATAATAAATTGTTGGAACTTAAACAACAGTATGTTTGAATGACATATTGAAGTGGTGAATGAGACGAAAGGTGACTAGACTATCTGATATAAAAACAACAACCATACTTGGTAAATGTATTAGTCATAAATCTGTTTGTGGAAATTATTTGGCATATCACATATTCTCTTCCGCACATATTAGCTTCAGACTATCACTTGTTTGTGCTGGTTTTAAAGTCTAAAAAAAGAAAAAGTTTCAAATTCATTGAATGAAACTTTTTCCTAATTAAATTAAGAATTATTCAGGGTTTAGTCATTGAAATTTTATACATGTCAGTCATTAGATATTTGGATAATTCAATTTTGGATGTTAGTCTCAAACGTTTCAGCCGATATAATCACAGATCTTCAGGTTCATCTTTTTGAACGCCGGAATTTTGATGTTGAACTTAGGAGTCTATGATTGTAAGAATAACATTCAAGGTAAGTCTAGTAGTCCGAATAAACCAAAATCTATCTGAAAAGTTCTGAACCAAAATTATTTACATTTTCTGTTGTAAACATTATTTTACTTGGATTTTGTTTATAATTTTATTTTCATTTATAACTTTGTCTGTCTTGTTTTAATTACTCATTCATATTTTCATGCTATATCAATTTTTTTCATGAATCTCTTTATAAGTCTTTATATTACATTAAAATTAAGCTCATTTTAAAATACATTTAATGCTAATCAACTTGTTACACATTTTGAGCCATCACTAACCGTAGTATGACTATACTTTAGTTTAAATTTTTGTCTGTCAATTTATACGATTAAATCTAAAATAAACATTTTTTTCTTTCATGTATTTAGAGATCCTCTTACATTCCTGAGTCAGTATGATCAGTTGTCTATCGTCAAATCCAGTCTGACCAAATTAGAGATGACTACGATGAAACTATACTTGCAAACTGAGCTAGAACGTCAGCATGCAGTCGCTAATCAGACAAAGGGTGTCTGTGAGGAACAAATGATGAAAGTAGCGCAGGGTCTCAATGAGGTATGCACACATTATATGCTCATGTGTCCACAATCTTATTACAATTGTTAATCTTTTTATTTAGTTTTGAAGATTTGAAAACAGTAAAAAAATATTAAAGCATAAAAATAACTATAACTTATTATTATAAATATAATGCGATAAATAAATATGGAAATGATGAAGCATAAAATTAAACTTATCGAAATATTTTTAATTCATGATATCATCTTTTATTATTTAATTAAATATTCGTTTGGCATGCATGTGTATATTCTGCTACGTTTAAAGTTAATTTTTGAATAATTTATTTTTCTTCAGTTGAAGGGGAATTTGACCAAAGAAGCCAAGGAAGTGATGTCACAGGAGAACTTAAGTAACTTGATCAGGAATCATACAAGTCGTGTTTTATATGAATTTTTAGACAAGATCATTGTTTACAGGTTAGTAATAATCATTCAGATATTTATATATCAAACTTAGAAAATATAATTTTATTACTGTATAATTTTTTAAAACATCAGTTATAATTTAGAATTTATTTACAATTTATTTTTTGGATTTGATTAAAGAAAACATACTGTCTATAGATTTCACAGACAGCATTCAAATTATAATGATGTTATGACTGTATAATTTAAAAAAATCGATTATAATTTGGAATTTATTATTTACAATTTATTTTTTGGATTTGATTAAAGAAAACATACTTTTCTATAGATTTCACACACAGCATTCAAATTATTATGATGTTATTAATGAATAATTTTAAAAAATTAGCTATAATTTGGAATTTATTATTTATAATTTATTTCTTGGATTTGATTAAAGAAAACATGCTGGCCTATAGATTTAACATAGAGCATTCAAATTATTATGATGTTATTAATGAATAATTTGTAATTTATTATTTACAATTTATTTTTTGGATTTGATTAAAGAAAACATACTGTCCTATGGATTTCACACACAGCATTCAAATTGTTATGATGCTATAACTGTATCTTTTAAAAAATCAGTTATCATTTGGAATTTATTATTTACAATTTGTTGGGGGGGGGATTTGATTAACGAAAACATACTTTCCTATAGATTTCACACACAGCATTCAAATTATGATGCTATTACTGTATAATTTAAATAAATCAGTTATAATTTGGAATTTATTATTTACAATTTATTTTGGATTTAATTAAAGAAAACATACTGTCCTATAGATTTCACACACAGAATTCAAATTATGATATTATTACTGTATAATTTGAAAAAATCAGTTATAATTTGAAATTTATTATTTACAGTATATTTTGGGGGTTTTATTAAAGAAAACATAGTTCTCTATAGATGTCACACGGCATTAAAATTATTATGATGTTATAACTGTATCATTTAAAAAAATATCAGTTATAATTTGGAATTTATTATTTACAATTTATTTTTTGGATTTGATTAAAGAAAACATACTTTCCTATAGATTTCACACACGACATTCACATTATCATGATTTTATAACTGTATAATTAAAAAATCAGTAATAATTTAGAATTTGATATTTACCATTTATTTTTTGGATTGGATTAAAGAAAATAAACTTTCCTATAGATTGCACACACAGTATTCAAATTATTATGATGTTATTACTGTATAATTTGAAATTTATTATTTGCAATTCTTTGAATTTTATTAAAGAAAACATAGTTTACTATAGATTTCATACACGGCATTCAAATTATTATTATGTTATAACTGTATAATTTTAAAAAAATCAGTTATTATTTGGAATTTATTATTTACAATTTATTTTTTGGATTTGATTAAAGAAAATATACTTTCCTATAGATTTCACAGACTCCATTCAAATTATAATGATGTTATAACTATATAATTAAAAGGAAATAAATTATAATTTGGAATTTATTATTTATAATTTATTTCTTGGATTTGATTAAAGAAAACATACTTTTCTATAGATTTCTCACACAGCATTCAAATTATTATGTTATTACTGTATAATTTTTAAGAGTCAGTTATAATTTGGAATTTTTTATTTACAATATATTTTTTGGATTTGATTAAAGAAAACATACTGTCCTATATATTTAACACACAGCATTCAAATTATTATGATGTTATTACTGTATAATTAAAAAAAACAGTTATAATTTGGAATTTATTATTTACAATTTATTTTTTGAATTTGATTAAGGAAAACATACTGTCCTGTAGATTTCACTAATAGGATTCACATGGTTATGATGTTATAATTGTATAATTTGTAAAAATAAGTAATAATTTGGAATTTATTATTTACTATTAATTTTTTGAAATGTATTAAAGAAAACGTACTGTCCTATAGATTTCACCCATAGTATTCAAATTATTATGTATAACTGTATAATTAAAAAAAAATCAGTTATAATTTGGAATGTATTATTTACAATTTTTTTTTTTAGATTATATTAAAACCTACTGACCTATAGATTTCACTAATATCATTTAAATTATTATGATGTTATTACTGTATCTTTTAAAAAAATCAGATATAATTTGAAATTTATTATTTACGATTTTTTGTGAAGGGATTTGATTAAAGATAACATCCTAACCTGTTGATTTCACACACAGAATTAAAATTATTATGATGTTATGACTGTATAATTTAAAAAAATCTGTTATAATTTGGAATTTATTATTTACAATTTATTTTTTGGATTTGATTAAGGAAAACATACACGACATTCCAATTATGATGTTATAACTGTATAATTAAAAAAAATCAGTTATAAAATGTAATTGTTTACTATATAATTATATACATTCAAATTATGTTATAACTGTATAATTAAAAAAATCAGTTATAAAATGTAATTGTTTACTATATAATTATATACATTCCAATTATTATGATGTTATAACTGTATAATTTAAAAAAAATCAGTTATAAAATATAATTGTTTACTATATAATTATATACATTCAAATTATTATGATATAACTGTATAATGTTTTTAAAAATCAGTTATAATTTGGAATTTATTATTTAAAATTTATTTTTTGTTTGATTAAAGAAAACATGCTGTCCTATAGATTTCACTAACAGCATTCAAATTATTATCATGTTTCAACTGTATCTTTAAAAAACATTAGTTATAATTTGTAATTTATTATTTACAATTTATTTTTTGGATTTGATTGAAGAAAACATACTTTTCTATAGATTTCACACATGGCATTCAAATTATTAGGATGTTATTAACTGTATAATTTCAAAACATCAGTTATAAAATGAAATTGTTTAATATATAATTACATGTATTCAAATTATTATGATTTTATAATTGTATAATTTAAATAAATCAGTTATAATTTGGAATTTATTATTTACAATCTACTTTTGGGAATCTCTCAAAGAAAACATAGACTTCACTAATAGCATTTACCTGGTTATGATGTTATTATTGTATAATTTATAAAAATACGTTATAAGTTGGAATTTATTATTTACGATTTATTTTTTTAAATGTACTGTCGTATAGATTTCACCCATAGCATTCAAATTATATTATAACTGTATAATTTAAAAAAATCAGTTATAATTTGGAATTTATTATTTACAATTTATTTTTTGGATTTGAGAAAAGAAAACATACTGTCCTATAGATTTCACTAATATCATTCAAATTATTATGGTGTTATAACTGTATCTTTTAAAAAAATCAGATAGAATTTGAAATTTATTATTTACGATGTTTAGAGGGGGTGGTTGATTAAAGATAACATTCAGTCCTGTAAATATAACACACAGCATTCAAATTATTATGATGTTATAACTGTATAATTAAAAAAAAATCAATTATAATTTTGAATATATTATTTACAATTTGATTTTTGCATTTGATTAAAGAAAACATACTTTCCTATACATTTCACACACAGCATTCAAATTATTATTATGTTATAACTGTATAATGTTTAAAAGTCAGTTATAATTTAAAATTTATTAAAAATTTATTTTTTGGAATTGATTAACGAAAACATACTGTCCTATAGATTTGATAGACAGCATTATAATTATTATGATGTTATTACTGTATAATTTTAAAAAATCAGTTATAAAATATAGTTTTAAAATATCAGTTTTAAAATGTAATTATATATATTCAAATTATTATGATGTTATAACCGTATGATTTTAAAAAATCAGTTATAAAATATAATTGTTTAGTATATAATTATATATATAAAGATTATTATGCTGTATAATTTAAAAAAAATTTTTAAATCAGTTATAACATATAATTGTTTACTATATAATTATATATATTACAATTATTATGATCTCATAACTGTATAATTAAAATAAATCAGTTTTAAAATGTAATTGCTTACTATATAATTATATATATTAAAATTATGATGTCATAACTGTATAATTAAAATAAATCAGTTATAAAATGTAATTGCTTACTACATAATTATATATATTCAAATTATGATATTACTGTATTATTAAAAAATCAGTTATAAAATGAAATTGTTTACTATATAACTATTATGATGTTATAACTGTATAATTTTAAAAATATGTTATAAAATATAATTGTTTACTATATAATTTTATATATTCAAATTATGTCATAACTGTATAATTAAAAAAAAATCAGTTATAAAATGTAATATTTTATATATATATATATATTCAAATTATGATGTCATGATTGTATAATTAAAAAAAATCAGTTATAAAATGTAATATTTTATATATATATATATTCAAATTATGATGTCATGATTGTATAATTAAAAAAAATCAATTATAAAATGTAATTTTTTACTATATAATTATATATATTCAAATTATTATGATGTCATAACAGTATAATTTTAAAAAATCAGTTTTAAAATGTAATTGTTTACTATAGAATTATATATATTCAAATTATTATGATGTCATAACTGTATAATTAAAAAATCAGTTTTTAAATGTAATTATTTACTATATAATTATATATATTAAAATTATTATGATGTTATTACGGTATGATTTTAAAAAATCAGTGATAAGATGTAATTGTTTACAATATAATTATATATATTCCAATTATTATGATGTTATAGCTGTATAATATTAAAATAATCAGTTATAAAATGTAATTGTTTACTATATAATTATATATATTCAAATTATTATGTTGCCATAACAGTATAATTAAAGAAAATCAGTTATAAAATGTAATTGTTTGCTATATAATTATATATATTCAAATTATTATGATGTCATAACTGTATAATGAAAAAAAATCAGTTATAAATTTTATTGTTTACTATATAATTATATATATCCAAATTATTATGATGTCATAACTGTATAATGAAAAAAATCAGTTATAAAATGTAATTGTTTGCTATATAATTATATATATTCAAATTATTATGAGGTTATCACTGTATAATTAAAAAAATCAGTTATTAAATGTAATTGTTTACTTTGTAATTATATATATTCAAATAATTATGATGACATGACTGAATAATTAAAAAAATCAGTTATTAAAAGTAATTGTTTACTATATAATTATATATATTCAAATTATGATGTCATAACTGTATAATTAAAAAAATCAGTTATAAAATGTAATTGTTTACTATATAATTATATATATTCAGATTATGATGTCATCACAATATAATTAAAAAAATCAGTTATAAAATGTAATTGTTTACTATATAATTATATATATTCAAATTATTATGATGTTATAGCTGTATAATTTTAAAATAATCAGTTATAAAATGTAATTGTTTACTATATAATTATATATATTAAAATTATTATGATGTCATAACTGTATAATTGTTGCAATATTTTAGTTTTTAATGGGGTATGATCCCACACAGTCGGATGATTCTATTTATAAACGATGCTGCTAAGAACTGATGAATCAAATTAATTCACGTTCTGCTACAAACCAATCAGGAACCAGAATTGCTTCAGAAATATTAAACCTTTTCTGGAGCAATTTCACATGTTCTTTCCATGCTTCGACACGGTAAGAATATTTTGTTCTGTGGAACTGTCTACTACAAACAAGTCACCTACCAGGACTTGTGTGTAACAGCGAACCATCTGAAATTCAAAATGGCTTACACTTCTAGAGGTTATGAGCCCAGCGTGTCTTTATTTCGATGAATCCGAATCAAAATTCGAATTGTGGCAAGTTAAATTTCTGAGATATCTACGAATCCAAAGCTACACAAAGTACTAGAAAAACAACCTGAAAACTGAAACGACCCCGACTTCATTGAAAAGAACGCAACTGTCTTTGCGGAATTAATACAGTGTTTAGATGACCGAAGTGAAGTATATCACTGGTAATGAGAGAAGCCCTGGACGACGGCTGCAAAGCATTAAACATATTGAGAGAGCATTATTTATCAAAAGGAAAACCCAAAATTATTTCTTTATACACGGAACTGACCTAATCACAAGAGTTTCCAATATAGATACAGGACTCAAAATGGCGATTACATTAAAAATGTAGAGAGCTCTGTTAGTGAACATACATTTTTATTTTCGTGTACATTTGATGCGTCAACAAGCAATAATAATTTTCTTGTCGATTGTGGGGCCACGGCACATGTGATTACAAAGGAATCTGATTTTATCAATTTTGATCCCAACTTTAAGCCACAAAATCATTTTGTAGAACTAGCTGACGGGAGTCGAGTCAATGATATCATTTTGAAAAGAGGCAATGCGAAAATCTCGCTAAAGAACAATAAAGGTGAAATATGTTTCTGTATTCTAGAAAATGCTCTTCTAATCCCAAAATTTAAACAAAATATATTTTCTGTACAAGCTGCCACAAAACAAGGTGCAAATATAAACTTTAGCCCCAATAAATCAAAACTGGTATACCCGAATAGAACTGTATTCGACATTAAAGAAAATGGAAGACTATATTATTTAAATAGCGTAGTCCCATCAAAAACTGCCTGCCATGATCTACAGACATGGCATAAAATTCTTGGACACTGCAATATTCCAGATATCAAAAAGTTGCCAACTGTAGTTGATGGAATGCAAATACAAACATCAAAAACCTTCAACTGCGATGTCTGTACGCAAGGGAAAATGACAAACTATCAAAACAAGATACCAGAAAAAAAAAGAAAAATCCTATCAATGGTGCATTGTGACTTGAACGGTCCCGTAGAACCGATGGCCAGAGAACATTATAAATATGTGTTGAATTTCGTAGATGACCATTCAGGTTTAATAACGGTTTACTTTTTAAAGAATAAATCTGATCCCTTGCTAGCAAGTAAGAAATATCTAGCCGACATGGCCCCCTACGGTGAAATCAAGTGTATTCGCTCTGACAACGGTAGGGAATTCACCTATAAAGACTTTGAACTTTTACTAATTAACCATTATATCAGGCATGAAACATCAGCTCCTAGATTGCCACACCAAAACGGGACTGCTGAACGTGCATGGCGGACACTTTTTGAAATGGCAAGATGCCTACTCATTGAATCAAAACTCCCTAAAAACCTCTGGACGTATGCATTTATGGCGGCAGCCTATATACGCAACAGGTGTTTTAACAAAACACTATCTAAAACTCTTTATGAATCTTTCTGCGGTAAATAAAAAAAAATTAAAAAATTTAAGCAGAATGCATATATTTGGTTCAACTTGCTTCTCATATATAGAGAAAAAGAGTAAATTGAATATTAAAGCTGACAGAGGTATATTTTCTTGGATACGATAAAAACAGTCCAGCCAATTTAATATTTTTTCCCGAAAAAAATAAAATAAAAAGAATCCGGTGTGTAAAATTCATAGACACATTTAATTGTAAAGACGAAAACCCGTCATATGAAGAGGATGGAATTATATTACCTCAAATAATTAGAACAAACGAAAACAATAAAAATGACGAAGACGAGAGTGTCCATGATGATGATGATAAAGTCGAGAGATATCCCAAAAGAAATAGAAGACGACCCGATTTTTTTGTGGTCGACAATATAAAGGATTATCAAATCGACTATTGTTGTTCAATGGTAAATGCGCCAAAAAGCTTCAACGAAGCAATTAATTCAGAACATTGTGATGAATGGAGAATTTCCATGAAAAAAGAAATAGATGCCTTAACCGAAAATGATACCTATACGGTAGTGCCTCTCCCAAGAAATAAACATGTTATTTCTACCAGATGGGTTTTTACAAAAAAAAAAAAGAGTACAGCATCGGGCATAGAACAGTGCAGAGCAAGATTTGTTGCTAAGGGGTGCTCTCGGATTTACGGTAAAGAATACTTTTCTACGTTTTCACCGACCACAGGCCTAACGGCAGTCAGAATTTTACTGCAAGTCGCATCACAATATGACCTAAACATCCATCAAATGGACGTAAAAAAATGCTTATTTGAATGCCCCAATAAACTGTGAAATTTATATTACCCCTCCGGAGGGATTTATAATGAAAAATAAAAATAGCGTTTGGCGACTTAACAAGTCATTATATGGTCTAAAGCAGAGTGCTCAGTGTTGGAACACAGTATTCCATGATTATATTATTCAACAACAATTTAGACAATGCGCTGTAGACCCCTGTTTATATACCCAACACAAAGACGATAAACTACTGATTTTGGTTTTGTAGGTCAATGATATTTTAATCGCATCAAATTGTGACATAATGTTAACTGATATTAAGAACAAATTAAGTAAAAGATTCAAAATGACCGATCTTGGCAAAATATCCTGGTTTCTGGGGATAGAATTTACTTAAAGCAAAGGACTTGTTACGATGACTCAATCGAGATACATTGACAAAATACTATTAAAATCTGGAATGGGAGAGTGCAAGAAACGCTCTACACCGGTCGAAAATGATATCAATAAAAATATACACACAGAATCTGAAATAATAAATGACACACAATATCGCGAAATTATAGGTAGTCTTATATATTTAATGACTGCAACCAGGCCCGACATATGCTATACAGTAACAAAACTGTCACAAAAATTATCACGACCGACAATGAAGGATTTAAACAGAGCTAAACAAGTTCTACGTTATTTAAAAGGAACCAAAGAACAGAAGTTAGTATTTAGAAAATCAAGAAATCCCCTAAAATTAGAAGGTTTTTCGGATGCAGACTGGGCAAACGACAAGGATCGCAAGAATGTATCTGGATATTGTTTCAAACTCTCAGAAAATGGGCCTATTATTTCATGGAAATCTAAAAAGCAACAGATTGTATCTCTCTCTACGTGTGAAGCAGAATTTATCGCGCTCACACACACGACCCAGGAAGCACTCTACCTTAAAAATATCCTGAAGACTATTTTAGAGCCAGAATTGATTACAAGCCCCGTAGTAATTAATTGTGATAATCAAGCCAGTATAGTCTTAGCACAGAACACGATAATCAACCAAAGATCTAAGCATATAGATATAAAATACCATTTCATAAAAACGAGATAAAAAAGCACTCCATTATTTTGAATTACATATCATCAGAACAAAATATCGCTGATGTATTTACGAAACTGGCGACACGGATAAAACTATGTTTTTTCTCAAAACTTGTTGGTGAATTCGACTGAATAATTTTTTTTTTTTTTCTTTCACTGCCCTGTATGTATATAGATTTATATATTAAAAAAATACAGACCAGCGAAGTTCCACTTATGAGAAGGCTCTTACTTTTTTGCATGAATATCAGCGGAAACCCCTAGGGGTAATGCTCAGAGTATATAGATTTCTATATATCAAAAAAAACAAAAATAGTCCTGGACAAGACGTTAAACTGTATCCATTTTTATTTGTATTAACACTTTAACCTACTAATACTTTTGCTTAGAAAAAAAAAAAAAATCGTAATTTTCCTTTTTGACATTTGAGCACAATTAAAAATGGCGTCTTTTTAAATGCTAAAATTCTAAGATCCAAATGATTTCTAATTTTTGTTATGCTTAAGTAAATATAAAAATATATATTTATTTTTGAGCAGAACAAACACAAGGGACTTCCCCATTATAAAAAATAGGGAGGATGTTGCAATATTTCAGTTTTTAATGGGGTATGATCCCACACAGTCGGACGATTCTATTTATAAACGATGCTGCTAAGAACTGACGAATCAAATTAATTCACTTTCTGCTACAAACCAATCAGGAACCAGAATTGCTTCATAAATATTAAACCTTTTCTGGAGCAATTTCACATGTTCTTTCCATGCTTCGACACGGTAAGAATATTTTGTTCTGTGGAACTGTCTACTACAAACAAGTCACCTACCAGGACTTGTGTGTAACAGCGAACCATCTGAAACTCAAAATGGCTTACACTTCTAGAATAATGAAAAAAAATCAGTTATAAAATGTAATTGTTTACTATATAATTATATATATCCAAATTATTATGTTGTCATAACTGTATAATGAAAAAAATCAGTTATAAAATGTAATTTTTTACTATATAATTATATATATTCAAATTATGATGCTATGACTGTATAATTAAAAAAATCAGTTATAAAATGTAATTGTTTACTATAATTATATATATTCAAATTATTATGATGCCATAACTGTATAATTAAAAAAATCAGTTATAAAATGTAATTGTTTACTATAATTATATATATTCAAATCATTATGAGGTTATCACTGTATAATTAAAAAAATCAGTTATTAAATGTAATTGTTTACTATATATTTATATATATTCAAATAATTATGATGCCATGACTGAATAATTAAAAAAATCAGTTATTAAAAGTAATTGTTTACTATATAATTATATATATTAAAATTATTATGATGCCATAACTGTATAATTAAAAAAATCAGTTATAAAATGTAATTTTTTACTATATAATTATATATATTCAAATTATGATGCTATGACTGTATAATTAAAAAAATCAGTTATAAAATGTAATTGTTTACTATAATTATATATATTCAAATCATTATGAGGTTATCACTGTATAATTAAAAAAATCAGTTATTAAATGTAATTGTTTACTATATATTTATATATATTCAAATAATTATGATGCCATGACTGAATAATTAAAAAAATCAGTTATTAAAAGTAATTGTTTACTATATAATTATATATATTAAAATTATTATGATGCCATAACTGTATAATTAAAAAAATCAGTTATAAAATGTAATTTTTTACTATATAATTATATATATTCAAATTATGATGCTATGACTGTATAATTAAAAAAATCAGTTATAAAATGTAATTGTTTACTATAATTATATATATTCAAATTATTATGATGCCATAACTGTATAATTAAAAAAATCAGTTATAAAATGTAATTGTTTACTATAATTATATATATTCAAATCATTATGAGGTTATCACTGTATAATTAAAAAAATCAGTTATTAAATGTAATTGTTTACTATATATTTATATATATTCAAATAATTATGATGCCATGACTGAATAATTAAAAAAATCAGTTATTAAAAGTAATTGTTTACTATATAATTATATATATTAAAATTATTATGATGCCATAACTGTATAATTAAAAAAATCAGTTATAAAATGTAATTTTTTACTATATAATTATATATATTCAAATTATGATGCTATGACTGTATAATTAAAAAAATCAGTTATAAAATGTAATTGTTTACTATAATTATATATATTCAAATCATTATGAGGTTATCACTGTATAATTAAAAAAATCAGTTATTAAATGTAATTGTTTACTATATATTTATATATATTCAAATAATTATGATGCCATGACTGAATAATTAAAAAAATCAGTTATTAAAAGTAATTGTTTACTATATAATTATATATATTAAAATTATTATGATGCCATAACTGTATAATTAAAAAAATCAGTTATAAAATGTAATTATTTACTATATAATTATATATATTCAAATTATTATGATGCCATAACTGTATAATTAAAAAAATCAGTTATAAAATGTAATTGTTTACTATATAATTATATATATTCAAATTATTATGTCATAATTGTATAATTAAAAAAATCAGTTATAAAATGTAATTGTTTACTATATAATTATATATATGCAAATTATGAAACTCTTTTATGTATTACATATCATTCTTGTCTGTTTTGCTTCCACTCTTCTCGTCCAATTCATTTTCTGACAATTGTCATGCAGAAGAATACATGTGCACACACTTACATACACATAAATACAGAACTCATTATTATTTAGTGGATGCGATAATAAAATGAACCCATTTCTTTAGTCTCTTCTGGTCTGGATTTTGGTGTTTTGCTTAAGCAAAGGTGTAATCAGTAGATTTTTTATTATTGGCCTGCTTGTATAAAAAAAAGGATAATTGAGTAAAATTAAGAAAACAGTTTTCATGTCGGCAGTTTGGATTTTTCATTGATAAAGCCTTCTGAATACATTTTACATTTATTATCAAGAGAAAATGTGCACTTTGAAAATGGGTAAATATAATCATTTAAAATTAAAATATTGTTTTCAAATTCAGAACATCTATTAAATTACTACATTTATAAATACATATATATTTGTTAACCTTCAATGAAAAACGACATCATGGTAACATACAAACATACAAAAAGATGGAGTCACCATGGGTTCTGTGTTAGGTCCAATCTTTAGTAATTTCAACATGTCTAAGCTAGAAAACAAATTATTTTATCCCAACCAATTTGGTTACTATATGTTGACATTTTAACTCTTTAAAAAATTTAATTATCATATAATACACCCTTTCCAAAATAAATCGGTACTCAAATTTACATATGAATTAAACATAAATCATAAAACCACGTTTTATTTTACTTTAATTATTTTTTTCGATTTCTTATGATCCTTCTTATTTTATTATTATATTTTCTATATGTATAACAAACGTTTTCGATTCTTAATCTCATCATCAACGGAAAAAGTAAATGAATAAAAAAAACTAGAGAAAAGAAGAGATTTTTAAAAAGTAGCTGTGAATGCTGGGAGAACATTTTGACACTATTCCAGTGTCAATTACATAAATTTAAATTATATGATGCTAGAATTAGTACAATATAAAATTGTATTACATTAAACATTTTGAAATAGTATGATAGCTTTTATAGACAATATTATTGTCAGTAATGGTTTTGATGAAGATAGCTTTGACTATTAATTTATTTTACTTTGTTTCAGAATGTATTATCTTAGTGTTTTTAACTAGTATATACCTTAAATTCAAAGAGGGTCGCAGTTATGTTATTGTAAGGGTTGATAAGTTGAGATATAGTTTACATGGTGAGATGGTTGGATAGGGTAGAGGTCATAGAACTTTTAGATTTATTATTATTATTGGAGTTACATTCATTCAAAAGGCATTTAAACTTATATACACCATTGATTCTTTTTAAGGTTTAAGGGTTGGGAATGTGTTGGATTTTACTATAAGATTTTTAGTTTAAATTTTTTATAGTATTTTAATACTCTTTGTGTTGTGTGTGTGTGTGTGTATATATATATATATATTATCTTTAAAATTGGAAATTTTAGTATGCATGGAACAATAATTGAAATAAGAAAAATAAATTATGAAAATAAAATTCAATGAATTACCATATTTATTAATCAAATGTATATGTGTGTATGTATATGATATTTTCGCTCCAAAATGAGTGGGAGGGTTCGGGTCAACCAACTCCGAATTCACCTGCGAAAATGTGCGATTTAACTCTATCCCATCAAATGTAAACCTCTGGGGGAAAATCTTCATGTGATACCGAGTTGTATATAATCTGATGACAGTGACGTAGCAGGGAGGGTAGCGATCCGGCCTGGGCGGCATGTGCCAGAGGGTGGCATTTTGAGAAGGTAAAAATAAATAAAAATAAATGAAAGTTAACAAAAAATTTGAAATTTTATGGCGAAAAGGTTGTAAAAAATCGGGACTTTTAGAGATATTGGAATCAGAAAAATGTGTCTCTATTTTATGAGTGGCACACGTCAGGTGCGGCATTTGGAGAGATTTAATAGAAAATAGAAACAAATAAATAAGAGCTAACAAAAATCGGAATTTTTTTACCGGAAAGGTTTTAAAAAATCAGAACTTTTGGAGTTATCAGAATCAGAAAAATGTGCCACTATTTTATGAGTGGAGACGGCATTTTGAGAGGGTAAAAATAGAAAAAAATGAATAAAAATGAATAAAAGCTAACAAAATATCTTAAATATTATACCGAAAAGTTTTTAAAAAATCAGAACTTTTCGAGGTATTGGAATCGGAAAAAATGTGTCCCTATTTTATGAGCAGCACATGCGAGGGGGTTGCATTTTGAGAGGGTAAGCATAGAAAAAATAAATAAAAGCTAACAAAAATTTGAAATTTGATACCGGAAAGGTTGTAAAAAATCGGAACTTTTGGAAGTATCGGAATTGGAAAAATGTGTCCTTAGTTTACGATTCCAAAACCGATTGTTTTAAATTTTTAATTTAATTTTTCGGGCGGCACACCTGAGGGGGCGGCATTTTGAAAGGGTAAAAATATAAAGTAGAAAAAATAAATAAAAATAAACAAAAGTTAACAAAAATATGAAATTTTATACCAAAATGGTTGTAAAAAATCGGAATTTTGGGGGGTATTGGAATCAGAAAAAATGTGTCCCTATTTTCTGAGCGTCGGGGGGGGGGCGGCATTTTGAGATGGTAAGAGGGGAAAATCGAAAAAAATGCTAACAAAAAATCTGAAATTTTATATCGAAAAGTTTGTAAAAAATGGGAACTTTTGTAGTTATTGGAATCGCAAAAAAGTGTCCCTATTTTGCGAGCGGCATATTTCAGGGGGCGGCATTTTGAGAGAGTAAAAATAGAAAGTAGAATAAATAAATAAAAATAAACAAAAGCTGACAAAAAATATGAAATTTTATACCAAAAAGGTTATAAAAAATCGGAATTTTGGGGGGTAAGTACTTTTTGACGGACCGTCTTTTTAAAAATCTACCAAAAATCAATACAAAATTTTCAGCGATTATTAAGAGAAGAATGAACTTTATAACAGTGTACTTATTTTTCATAAACGATATTTATATATATTTTTTTGCTTACAACCCCCCCCCTTGTTTTGTGGGGGGGGGGGTACCAAATATGCTTAAAATAATCATCTGAAACTAAACAAAACATATTCCGTTGTTGTAAGGGACAGGATTATAGATTTAAAAAAAAAAAAAAAAAAAAAACACTTGTTTACATACCTTATTTTGACGTCTGAATATCAGAACTTTGATTGTGTTTAATTATTCTGCTTTTGACTTTTGGAGTGTGAAATTCCGTGAATATGTTAAGTAAAATAATTAATTTAAGCTAAGCAAAAAAAAAAAAAAAAATTTTAAATATTTATACAAAAAAAGCCATTTTAAAATCTTTGATAAATAAATTAATAAATTTTTTTTAGCGAGCCGAATAATGCATGACCATTATTAAACAGGGAATTCTTTGAAGAATCGATACAAAAAAAAAAATCGATAAATATTGTGCCCTTTGTGTTAAAAATATCATCAGTTTTTTGATAACGTTTGCCGCCTTTCGACTACGGTGGACCATACGCGCTGAAATAATTTGGTGGGATTTCCGTGACTGCCAAAACCGGTGCAAGCGTGAATCAGTACAGTTGTACCCAATTTTGGTTGGTGACACTCACATAGAAACGAGACGCTTCTCTTTTCATTGCGAGACAAAATTATGGATGGTAAATAAAAATTTATTATTATTTTTATTATTACACGTGTTTATTTTTATTTTACCGAAACTATAGCGGACATTTGTTCATCTGTCTGCCATAAACGAAACTTTACAGTGAAAAATTAATTTTAAATTAGAAACAGTACTTTTTTTATACTGCGAAAAATATGCACCGTAAAAAAAATGGTTAAACCTTCTTTATTCAATTATTAGGTGAAAATGCAGAATAGTTGAACACCCCCCCCCATGTTAAGAATGGCTTTCTAAATAAAGTTATTATTTTAGTATGGCCCGTACACTTGCAGCCTCAGGGTTGCTTATGTAGTTTAGTTTAATTTTTATTCTGCTTTAAATTCCCCCCCCCCATTTGGGGGAGCCTGACCCCCCACACACATACACATTAAAAACCAAACTCATCGAAATGGTCACCCATCTGGTACTGGCCAGCCTCGGGGTTGCTTATGTAGTCAAAAAGCCCTACAGTTCTTCCTCGTTCAATGAAGGAGAAATCTTTCTAGACTGGGTCAATTTTAATTTTTATTGTGCTTTAACCCCCCTCTCCTCCATTTTTGGGAGCCTAACCCTCACACATACACATTAAAAACCAAACTCATCAAAATGGTCACCCATCTGGTGCTGGCCAGCCTCAGCGTTAATAATACATTGAAATTTCCCTCAGTGAAAAATAAGTTTTTTTGTGCAAGTTTGGTCTTCCGTAGTTTGCTTTTTATCAACTACAAAAATAAATAGGAACGTAAACACTATCAAATCGATGCGAATTAACTGGTTGCCTATATGAATAAGTGGAATTATTTGAAATCCAGGTACTTATATTATAATATTTTTGCATATTCTCATAGAAAATAACTCTAAATCTTAGTTAGACTAAAAATAAACAACTTAATTCTTTCAAAAACCTTTTTTGAAAAATATTTATATACGCTTTTTGTGCAAGACAAAAAATGTCAATTGTTAACTTTTGGGGAAATTTTAACATTTAAAATTTAATTAAAAATAGTAGAAAAAGTTTTACATTATTCAGCTTTCTATATGATAAAATTCAGGATTTTATCTTTCTGGAAAAAGAAAGTTACTCAGAAATCATGGATTTTAATAAATGTAATTTCGTTTTAAAAAACAACAACAACTTTATTTTTCGGCCATTTTTGGCGGTGCCTAGTGTATATACACCGACATCAAAGAGGAAATAACATTAGATGCGAAAGTTTGAATTCATTAATTTTATTACTGTCCAATTCATGAGGCTAAGACTTTGAAAGTATCAAACGTTTGTTTTTGTAGCATACTTTTTATAACTCCTTGTAAACTTTACAATTGCTAGCTGGGGGATCGGACAAAATCACCCACCATCTACTTAAAACAAAAGGAAAACAGATAAAATCTCAAATGAATAAAAAATATTAAAAATCAGTTTTCATATTTTAATTTTAATTTAATTGAATTTAGGAAAATTAGATACCGTAGAACTAATTTTCGCAAGGTATGAAAATTAAGCAACTACAGAATAAATGTTAACTTAATAATAATGGACCAGTTTTCCTACCTAGCAAAAAATGGACGAATTATCCATGGACGAATTTTCCGGGCACCCAAAAGGGGGGGGGGGGGCAAATTTTACTACCGCCCCGGACGGCAAAAGGTCTAGCTACGCCACTGATTGAAGGATATCCATAAGAAAAAGAGGATGGAGTGGGCAAGAAATCACATGAAGGGGAATTTTCAAACTGTTTTGTTCACCGATGAGTGTCAAGTGACCCTTGATGGATCCGATGGGTGGAGGGGAGGATGGTACCATAATGAGGGTCTACATCCCAAAGAATCAGGCATCAACAAGAAGGTGGTGGTGTGATGTTCTGGGCTGTAATCATTGGCAATGAGCTGGTAGGACCATTCAGAGTCGTAGATGGAGTGAAAATTACCACCAAACTCTACATTGACTTCATTTAGGAACACTTGGAACCCTGACACAAGAAGAAAAATTTGGCATACCGGAAAAGGATGGTATTCATGCATGATAATGCACCGTCTAATTCTGCAAGGATAGCTACTGAATATTTGGAAAGAGTCTTTGCCAGACATGGGAAAATAATGTGATGGCCAGCCTGTTCTCCAGATTTAAATCCCATCGAAAATCTGTGGAGCATCTTGAAACAAAGTATTTACTCCAAGGATGACCTCTGGAATGCTATTCTGACTGCTGCCAAAGACATTTCATCAGATGAAATCGAAAGTTTGACATCTTCAATGGACCAAAGGCTTTTTGCTCTTGTCAATAAAAATGGCAATTATATAAGATTGTACCGTGAAGTCATATTGAGGTTGTTTGTTCTTTATTATTGTTGTTCTCAATTTTTTTTTTCCATGGTAGTCACCAGTTATCAAGGCCATTCGAAGATAAGGGTTATTGCATGTACAGTAATCAATGGGATAATATCGCAGTAATCGTTAGTATTGGAGATTTGATAAAGTGTCTTACTTAAGAGGGTGGCTTATCAGGAATTTGTTTATGTTGGACTTCATCCAAGTTGTAGTCAGGTGGGAAACAGGCAAACAGCAGAGAGTTCCACAGGCATGCAACTTCTAAGAAAGAAGCTTTGTTCATGGAATCTGTTTTGATTTAGGCACAGATAATGAGTGGGGAAAATTATTGACAGTGGTTTCAGCTATACGGGTGTTTTTCGTGAAAGATTGGCGAGGGGGGACCAGAGATTGGAGCTCAGACGATCACTTGCCATGGAAATAACGATAAAACAAAGACAGGCTCGCAGCGTCTCTTCTGTGCGAGAGAGGTTGCAGGGAAGAGAAAAGGGCATCCCCCACTAAGCCACAAAGTCTATTTTGTACTCTGTCAAGGCAGGATAGGCTGTTTTTAGCAGCTCCAGATGTGGCAACAGTACTCCATCCTTGGATGTACTTGGTTTTTATATAGATAGAGAATTGCATCAGCAGTGAGATATCTTCTGGAGCAGTAGAAAGATCCTACCATTTTTCCAGCATCCTTGGCAACAGACCTGATGTACGTGTTCCATTTAAGATCAGGAGTAAAGGTCAAACCCAGAAGCTTGTCAAAACATGGAGCTTCCCCAAGACGAGAGCCATCCATTTCAATTGATGCCAGATGGGGTTAAGAGCGTTGATGATGCTTTGTTTTGGATGCATTAAAAGTAACCAGCCACCTCTTTCACCACTGTACCATGCGCTCAAGATCAGAGGAGAGAGAATCAGAAACTTTGTCATTTACGGCCTTTGATGTGTTGCCATAGATGGTCGTGTAATCAGCATAGATGTCAACGAATGATTTAAGTATATGTTTTGGGAGATCATTGATATAGATCAGGAAGAGAGTTGGGCCCAGGATTGACCCCTGAGGGACTCCAGCATTTATATTGCAGGCCTCCGATTTTTGTCCATCTACCACTACTCTTATGAGCCTATCGGAGAGAAATGACTTAATGATTGAGAAAACATTTCCAGTTATACCGTAGCTGGAAATCTTGTGAAGTAGACCCTTATGCCATACCTTGTCGAAGGCCTTTGATATGTCAAGAGCAATTGCCCTAGAAAGGAAGCCTTTGTCAAGAGATTCACTAATCCTGTGGGATATAACCATCAGCACATCTGCGGTAGATCTTGCAGAGCGGAAACCATATTGTGTGTCACTAAGAAGGTTATTCCTGCTGAGATGGTTGACTATTTCTCTATTTAATATGGATTCCAGCAACTTACTCATAACACACAGGAGACTTATTGGTCTGTACTGAGAGGGAGATGACTTTTCGCCTGAATTCTTAAATACAGGGCATACTGATGAGCTTTTTCAGGGTGTTGGAAAGCACTTCTCCTTAAGGCAACACTTAAACAGTTTTGTAAGTATGGGAGCAAGTTCTGGTTAGAGCTTTTTCAGCACTATCACTGGAATGGCATCAGAGCCAGTTGCTTTACTGGAATCAAGGTTCTTGATTAGCTTGGCGACCTCATGCACAGATATTTGTATGTTGCATAGTGTGTTGTCTGTTATAGGAGGAAATACTGGGAGTTGATGGTCTTCGTCGCTTAGGGTAGAATTAGCTGCAAAGTTCTTGGCAAATAGTTTGGCCTTGTCTGATGCTGACGAGATGACCTCATGTCCATTGATGATGGTTGGGATAGAACGCACGCTTCTGTTCAGGATCCTGTTTGCTATTTGCCAAAACTGGTGGGAACCAAGCCGCTGCTCAGCTACTTTGGATTTAACGGACTGAGCATGTAGCTCTCTTGCAATTTTTTATTACTCTTTTACAGTGGTTGCTGGCAGTCCTAAAAGCAGCTTTAGTCTCAGTACATCTATTACATTGGTAGCTATGGAAAAAGTGATTTCTGTGTGCGGTGGCAGCAGCACATTCTGGGGAAAACCATGCAATGTTCTTGTAATTGCAAAAAGAACTATGAGGCACCATATTACATCTTCAAAGAAAGAAGGAAGAAA
Source organism: Euprymna scolopes (assembly GCF_053919585.1). Lineage (NCBI taxonomy): Eukaryota > Metazoa > Mollusca > Cephalopoda > Sepiida > Sepiolidae > Euprymna > Euprymna scolopes. Next base: position 81,911,108 of record NC_136499.1, read on the forward strand.
GAAGGAATAATCGATAATGATGAGGAGAAATGAGAGTCACTTAAAGTTCTTGATTGCAGGGCGCAGTGTCACGATACAAAGTTCTTGTGGCTTCCAAAAGAAATACAGATCATTGTGTAGGCTGATGTGCACCATTAGAACTTATAAAATCATTCACAGTTCAAATTACAATGTTAGAAGGAACGTACAGTCCAAGTTCTTCAAAAGACTAATAAAAACATCCCAATTTAACCAAGAAGAAATATAATTTCTGCACCTACTATTTCCTTGCTTGTATATTCAGATGAATGAAGTTTTCAGATATTTGATTTTTAATTCATAACAACACGGTGATTTCCTTTAAGATGTACGATGTCTGAATAATAAGTCGAATCCAGTAGACTCTATGGAAAATCTTATGTTGAATTCTGCCTTCTCGGGGGGGGGGGCACACTACGACGAAGGTGCAAATATCTCTCACTCATGTTTTTCAATATGGTAATTTCTGATTTTGAGTTTGCATTTTAATTTGTAATGATGAAATAATTCGTTTCAAGTTTCATTGAGACAATAAGAAATGGTGGTTGCTTTTCTTTGTCTTTCAAGAGTGCTTTTATAGAAAATAAAAATTTTGTTTTATTTCTGTTCGCTCTTCTTTTGGTGGTCGACCGAGAGGTGACGCAATCTTTCTCTATCAAAAGGTTGATGCCAAACTGATTTTTAATTTCTTCATTCTTCCTTACATGGTCCAGCCCTCACATACACTTATGTGTATACTTTCATTTTTAAAATTGACTGTCACAATTCCAGATCGAAACTTGTTAAGGATTTCTTCAAATGGATAAGTTTATTTTCATTATTTTTGAAAACGTTTGTGGCTGTATTTTTTTTTTTTTAACATATGACCAGTATCCGCCAGCTACCTGGTGACCATACCCATTCTGTCTGATTGGCAACCAACGACGAGCTATGGTTTACACTTTTCCTTCCCCTGGAATTCTGACGACCAAAGGAATGACACCACTGTCAGAGTATCATATCATATTACATCAGCATGAATAAATGTCTATCAAATAGGTTATATTACATTTTTATTTTCAAATCCATGATGCGTCTGTCCAGTATTTGGCAGCTAGTGGTGTATAAGGAAAAATGTCAGCACCAATGGAGTAAAAGTACATTAACGCATCAATGCCTGCAAATTACAAAATAAGGAAGCATGTGAAACTCTTAGGATCTAATTTATTAATATCTAATTTATTAATACCTCATTTATTAATATCTCATAATATATCTTGGGAACGATTCAAGTCACAAGCAAAAGAGCTGAAATTCTTGGCTGTAAACATAGGGATTGGTTTGATGAAAATGATTCTACAATTACCAATCTTTTGGAAGAGAAGAAAAAGGCTCAAGAGATATGTTTGTATTCTAATGGATCATCTGCAGATAACTGCAGAAAAAGTGTATAAAGAATCAAAATTAAAAGTATAGCATGAGACCCGATGATTGAAAAACAATTTGTGGGCCAAAATTTCAGCAGACAGATTATGACCGCAAAAATTCAAAAGATGTGTAACAAAATCAGACAAGCTTTTAGGCCACAGCCTCGAACATTGGTACCTATGAAATCCAAAGATAGTTCTGCCCTTTTCAACAATGTTGAGGGAATCATGGACAAAACATTTTCGAGATCTTTTTGATAATCTGTCTGAAGTAAATGATATAGTTATTGATAGTCTCCCTCAAAAGGAGTTCGTCGATGAGATGATGATTGATCCCAGTATTGATGAGAACATTAACAGAAATAAAGAAAAATTACCAGGATTTGATGGGATACCTGTTGAATTATTGCTGTTTGGAAGTGATAGCATTATCAATGCAGTCCATGCACTCATCCTTGCTGTAGGACATGGTAATGCTGTCCCTCAAGATTGGATTGATGCAATCATGATCCCAATTTATAAAGAAAGGGGTCAAAAGGGGTGGCGATTATAGAGGCATTACCTTAAAAGGTTTTAGGAAAGATGTTGTTTAATCGTTTGATTAAATAAATTTATCCTTTTATCAAATCAGAGAATCATTGGGGTTTTAAACCTAGCCACAGCACAATGGACATGATATTCTCTGTGTGGCAATGGAAAAATATATGGAGCAGTGAGTGCCTTTGTATCAAGTTTTTGTCAATCTAACAAAGTCTTTTGATACAACAATTGCAATGCACTTTGGAAGATTCTTAGGAAACTAGGCTGTTTTACAAGTCTTGTGGAGCTGCTTCATCAGTTGCACCATAATATGAAAGCCAGAGTGAACTTTAATGGATCTCTGTCTGATCCAATATCAGTTGAAAACGGTGTGAAACAAGGTGATATCTTTGCTCCTACATTTTTTCCATATATTTTGCTGTGATGCTTGTGCATTCTTTTAGCAATTGCGATATTAGAGTGAAGCTTCAGTTTCGTACATCAGGTAAACTTTTTAACTTTAGATGTCTCAACGCGAAGTCAAAAACTTTTCATAATGTTGAACCATTATGTTGAACAAAGATGGCGGTAGTAAATCAAATCAGTGAAGAATCAATGCAGTCACGATCTCAAGTGTTGAGTAATTCTTTAGAATAAAGATGGTGGCATTAGATCGGTGAAGAATCTATGTAGTCACGATCAGCAGTAGTGCAAGATGGAGGTTGACAGCGAACTAACTTAAATCAAAAATCCAATATTTTTATAATGATTTCGGCATCTTCTAATTGGTTGATTATCCTAACGCGTCGTTATAAATAAGATTGTCTATAGTATTGGGGTCATACCCTAATTAGTATTCAAAAGCATTTTAATACCCCACCCCTTTTTTGATATAATAAAAAAGTCCTTTCGGACTCAATTTGGTTTGATAGTGTAAAAAATAAATAAATAAAAATATTTTTTTCCTTGTTTTATTTATTTTTGGAATTTGTTTTTATTGTCAATGGTCCAAAAAAATGTCAATATATTGGTATAATGTGTGCAAAAAGAAGCCATTTTTAATCACATTGTTTAAGTTATCTTTGTTTGTAATTTTTAAAATTTTTTAATATAATATAAAAATACAGATATACATACTTTTCAAATGTATATACACAAATACAGATATACATACTTTTCAAATGTATATACACAAATACAGATATACATACTTTTCAAATGTATATACACAAATACAGATATACATACTTTTCAAATGTATATACACAAATACAGATATACATACTTTTCACACATATATACACAAATACATACAGAGATACATACTTTTCAAATGTACTTACAATTTTTTTTTTTTTTTTTTGTTAAACAAAAACTCGAAACATTTTATTTTAGCGAAATATTTTATTGAAATATTTTAGTTTGTTAATTTGGTCAGGAAGACAAGAAAAAAATGGTCATAGTTTATTGTCATACCCACGACAATTGACAATTTTTTTTTTTTTTTTTTTTTTTTTTTTTTTTGGTTTCGACTTCTCATTTTGAGTTTCTGAAAATAGATTTATTCAAGATTAAATTCCATAAAGTTCAGCGATAAAATGTTTAATCTTTGTTACAGGTTTAGCAAAAATGTCGGCTATATTATTTTCAGATTCCACATAATTAAGAGTAATAGATTTTTTATGTATTTTATTTCTTATGATATTTGATATCAATATGCTTCGACTTTTGATGAACCATAGAGCTATTTGCTAATAAGATGCTAACCTGATTATCACAATGTATTACTACTGGTTTTTTTTTTTTTTTTGTTTTTTTAAAACTTAGATCTGGTTTTAAAATAGACTTTAAAAAGGTGTTTAGAAAAATTGCTTCTTGCCCTGAGTGTGAAAGTGCAATAAACTCTGCTTCACCGGTAGAAAGGGCCGCAATCTGTTGTTTTTTAGTTTTCCAGGTGATCATAGGTTCAGTCTTTGACAGTCTAAAACAGTATATACTTTTTCGATCTTCAGAGTTATCCAAATCTGAATTTGAAAAACCTTTCAAATTTACGGGATATATGGACTTTTTAAATATTAGAGATTGTTCCTTGGTTCCTTTTAGATAATGAAGGACTTGTTTTGCACGAGTTAATTCCTTAATTGTCGGTTTTGGTAAGTTTGGCGATAGCTTTGTAACAGTGTAACCATATATCAAGCCTAGTGGTGGTCATCAAATAGATTAGACTTCCAATAATTTCTCTGTGTAATCGATCATCTATTGATTTAGTTTCGGTCTCTGTATTTTGATTTATATCAATCTCAATAGGAGTTATATGTGGTTTAGAATCTTCCATTCCAAACTTCAGCATGTTGGTACGGGTTTAGGTTCTTCCAAGTCCCAAAACTACCGACCAGCTTTAATAATTACTCAACGTACAACAAGCATAAACGACAAGAATTTATTAACAAACATGAAAACATGACAACACTGCAATTCAGAACATTAAGGTAAAAAGATTACTCACTTCAATAGTGGAGTTTATGGGAGGAGTGAGGACTGTATTCTAGAGTTGTACTCTGCCTGTCCAACATTGTCTTTTAGGAGAAGAACTTTTTGCGTCCGTGCCTCATGTGTACGGACTCTCCTCTTCTTTTCTCAAGGGACCTCACTCCTTACCCTACACCGGTAATCCGGTGCTCTTATTTATTCCCCTACAAGCAGGATTTTGTCAATGTACTGTGATTGGTTCATTGTTATAGTTTCATTTTCACAAGTAAATTTTATACCGAGGAGCCATGGCAATTGTCCAACATCGGCCATTTTGAATTTTTTATTTAATTTATTTTTAACATCTTTTAAAATGTTGTCACAATTTGAGACGAGTAATATATCGTCAACCCAAAAAACCCAATTCAGCAATTTATTACCTACATTTTTGGTATACATGCATGCGTCTACGGGATACTGCCTGAATTCTTGTTCTATTAAATAATTATGGAGTGCTAAATTCAATTGTGCACGCTTTGTTTTAGACCATACAGTGACTTATTCAGTTTCCATACGAAATTTATATTTTTCATTTTAAATCCCTTAGGAGGGTAAATATAAATCTTAAAGTCAATCAAAACATTTAAATAAGCATTTTTTTACACCGATTTGATGTATTTTTAAATTGTATTGAGCGGCAAGTTGTAATAAATTCTAATTGTCGTTAAATTTGTCGTTGGTGAGAACGTGGCAAAATATTCGACCCCAGAAAAACCTTTGCAACAAATCTTGCTTTAAAAGTTTCACTGCCAGAGGCTGTAATTTTTTGGTAAAAACCCAGCAAGAAAAAATTATATTCTCTAGTTTCGGTACCATTTCATAGCTATTATTTTCAGATAAAGCTTCCAAACCGGATTGCATAGTGTTTATCCATTCTTGGCGATTTTCTGAATTAATTGCCTCATTATAAGTTTCTGGTGAGTAACAGTAATCTATTGCATAGTCTTGTAGACTTCCGATTTTTTGAAGTCTAAGCCTTTTTCAATCCCTTATCAGGTATTGACATGTCGGGTTAATATTTACGTCAGTAGATTTATTGCAATTGTCGTCATTATTAATATTTTCGTTGTGATCGACAAAAACACTGGCAATATTCCATCACGTTTTTCGTCCACTGGGTCTTCATTTTTTTAAATTAAATGTGTCAGTGAATTTTACACATTCAACATTTTTTATGGCATTTTGGACCGGAAAGTAGATTAAATAAGCTGGACTGCTTTTATCATAACCTATGAAAATACCTTTTTCGCTTTTAATATTTAGTTTATGGGTATTTTCTATGAATGCAAAGCAATTTGAACCAAATATATGCATTCGATTCAATTTGAGTTTTACACCGCAAAACGCTTCATACAGGGTTTTGCTTAATCTTTATTGAACAATCTATACGCTGATATATACGCCGCCGCCATTAAAGTGTATGTTCATAAACTTTGGACTAATTTTGATTCGATAAGTAGACATCTTGTCATCTCGAAAAGAATCCGCCGTGCTCTTTCAGTGGTGCCATTTTGAAATGAGGAATAAGGCGCTGATTTCTTGTGTTTAATACGATCGTTAATTAATAGAAGTTCAAAGTCTTTAAGAGTAAATCAGGTCCATTGTCTGAATGAGTACATTTTACCGAGCTGTACAGGGCGATGTCAGCTAAATATTTCTTAGTGGCGAGGATAGTGTCAGATTTGTTTTTTAAGAAATAAATCATAATTAAACCTGAATAATCGTCAACAAAATTTAATGCATACCTGAATTTCTCTCCAGAGGGAGGGAGAGTAGCAGACTGCTGGAAGGGAATTATAACGATGATGATGATAATGATGGAATTGACCTGCAAACGGCCGGTCAAAGAGTGCGTTTCCTTCGCTAGATGTCGAGATGTTGAATGTGTATGTATAAAAAATAAATACAAATCATTAAAATTTCAACAAGCTTAAAAAAGCTTTTTTAAAAAGTGTTTGTTTCATCTAAAGAAACGTGAAATATTGTTTTGAATTTTCACAAGATTATTCGTACAACTGTTAAATTTTTTTTCTCTTACACATTCACCATTTTGTAACTGTTTAAACTGTAAAAAAATGTGATACGTTTATTGTTTTCTTCATGTTTTTTAAATAAATATATTTTAAAATATCTAAATAGTTTGTCAAAAATTAACAAATAAAAATTAATAAAAATATTAAAGAATTCAAAACAATTCAACGTGCTGTCATAAAAACGTGTTTTTCCGCTATAAAAAAAAAAAAAATACTCAATCAAATTAAGTGAAATTTTTTTTCGGAGATCTTCAGTTCAAAACGGATATGTACAATAAAATCTTTTTTCGATATTTTCATTTTTTAATGTCTTCATTAAACTGTAAAAGTACCAAAACGATTACTCCCTAAAAATAAAGGAAATAAAGATTTGCCACTAATTTTCTGCAAATATTTTTATTAAGTAAAAAAACTTGAAAATTTATGTGGATATGGTTCGTAAAGTATCAGAAGTCTTTGTCTAATGCAAAGCAACAAAACTTTTTGGCTAAAACGTCAAGCAGAGGTTCGCTAGTCACAAGTTCAGTCGTGTAGAGTTTGTTGTTTACAACACGAGATACGTCGACATTCTCTATTCGCATGTCCTAAGCGCTTCTCCCACTCCTCTCAGTGAATCGCCTTTTATAATGTTTCGGGCACACCCAGTTTGCATATACCACACGAGACTGCTAGAGATCTATGCATGACCGGAGGCTTTAAAAGACAACAGCCGCCATCTTGGGCCTCTTTTTTTTTTTCTTTTTCTGTCTTTCAGCCTACTGCCGAGAGATTCTCACCCGTTTCTGAGGTAGGTCCTTTCTATGTCTATCACACTCCTTCCTGATCTCATGATCACAGAAATGGCAATGGGGTAGTGATCGCTGTTGCCGGGTGCTTCTCCGAAGGTGAACGATGCATGCCTTTTCTTCACTTAAGCTGTCTGGGAGTTGAAGAGTAGCTGGGAGGCTACTAATATCAGAGTCACCTTCTGAGGGAGCTTCTGTGAACCAGAGCGATGTCTCACTGGTCCTTGACTCAGTCAGACTCGCTCCCGTTGTTCATGGGTAGCCACGATTGTGTTGTCGGCCGTAAGTCCTTAATATGATGGGTCACACCGTTGACACACACTGCTTGCTTGCTGATCACTTCAGTGATGCGTCCAAGTCCATACTGAGTCATACATTTGCTGCGCGGGTTCTTGATCCAGACAACATGATGTACTCCCCAGCCATCGGCAAACTTTCTGAACTGTTCACTGGTGAAGTGGTGCCATTGTCAGTTAGTATCTCCATTTCGGGGGGGGGGGGTCAAGGAAGATGCCGTTTAGCTGATGGATGACTGCTGCCGTATCTTGCCGGCGGAGCAGCCGCCATATTGCAAACCTAGATGGGCCGCCGTCAATGAGCGTTAGGTAATCCTCACCATTGTGGTGAGTAACATCTATCGCCAGCCGGCTCCAGTTGCTCTTTACGTCCAGTTTTCCTTTTTCCCAGCGAATGGATGCCGGGTTGATGGATTGGCAAGCCACGCAGCTCTCAACCACTCTTTAAACGTCTGCTTTTCATACTTCGGGGTCATCTAACTTAGCAAAATAAAAGGTTCGCTTGATCCCTGAATGTCCACTTGGTGGTGGACTTCCTTGATTCGATCAAATTGAGCAGAACACGTGGCTGCGACGCATTCCGGTTGTATGGGTTCGATGGTTCTTCTAGTGGCGTCAATCCATCTGTGAGGAATTCTTGTTAAACAATCGGCCTTGTTCAAGCTGGATCTGACCAGGGAGATTTCCATTGACAGCGCATATTCTTCTTTGATCCTCATGATGGTATCGAGCCGCTGTCGGATGAGCATCTTGCTCGTAGCTTTAGTTCGTATTCTGGCCCTCTCGGTAAGGGTATCCGAAATCCACTTGTGGACGCAGGCAGAATCTGTAAACAGCCACAGGGTAGTCGACTTCTAGAGGATCACCAAGTTTATCCCCTTGATGACAGCATCAAGCTCTGCCAGGTTTATATGCTGGGAGTCTTGTTCTAGGCGTAACCAGCAGGCATCTTCCACAACGGCCCCATCATGGACTATTGATACGCCCGTAACAAGAGAGCTCACATCAACCCACACAGGTCCCAGCTGTCGATGCACCATCTGCCCCATGCAGGTTCCTCCTTGCGCACTCTGGTGAGGACTTCTTTCAGCATTATGTTTAGAGGGGCGTCGTGTACCACATCGTCCCATCCAGTGGTGACCTCAGACGCTCTCCTCTTTATGAACGCCACCACAACACGAAGCCAGCCGCCCACAGGGAGGTGTCCAATCAATTTTCCACACCAAGAAAATATGTTTCTCCATGTGACATCGCGGGGCATGTCTGGGACTTCATTTCCCCATTTCCAATGCAGGACGCCGTCTTCTCCCCGGACCTGTAAACCAAGCACCCATGCGCCATCCTTTAGTCTCTCCGGCTCCTTACTGAGAAGTCCAAAATTGCGGAGATGCTCCTCTACACGCGTCGCAGATACAACCCCTTCATTCACATACACGTCATCAATATATGCAGATGTTACCTACCTTATATGCTCATCCTGAGCCAGAATGGTGTCAACAATCGTTTGCATAATTGATGGCGCCACGTTGAGTCCGAACCCCATACGGATTAAGCAGTATCTCTTCCCTTTAACCAGAACTGTCTGATAAGGCTATAGTGACTGGTGTACATACACTTGAAGGTACGCCTTCCGAAAACTAAGCATGCACACATTAGACCCTGCTTGCTGCCATTCCCGTAATTTATCAGCGCACACATCTGCATGAACCGTAAAGGGGTCCACGTGTTTGTTTAACTCCCTATAATTAAGCACCAGCCTCACTTTTTGTTTGTTTGGCTGGATGACCACCATTAATGGGATTAAACACTTTGGAGGCCCAATGCCTTCTCAGGATAATGAACCAGTCATCCATTGTCAATCCAGGTCTGTAGTTCCCTATCATACTCTACACGAGCTCCAGGAGAAATCTTGTACTCTGGCACTCTATTGAACAAATTCTCTGGTAGTTGTTCGTCCGACCACTTCCAAGCCACAGTCCAGGACTTTGTGCACTGGTCGAACTCCACACAAAAATCAGGCTTATCTAGGGTGAGTGCCGCGTAAACACACTCTTTGCATTGGGAGAATGTCACATTTCCGGCTCCATCTACTACAACTCCGCCCAGCTGCACAATTGCGTTCATTCCTAATAGTAAATCGTACCCAAGTAGCTCCCTGTCTATAATCAGATCTTGCACGGCTACTTCAGGCCCGCTACCGATGCTTATGTGGATGACACCTTCTCCGCAAGAGGCCAACGAGCTCCCGCCTACAGTCAGCACCGTTTTTCAAGTGTCGCAATGTTCTTTGCGCACAAGTGTTTGGGCGCAACCCGTGTTCACAAGCGTGTGGCACTCACGCCCGTTACCACATACGCTCACCACAGGTAGCGCCTTGTTTAATGACGATCTGGGGAGAAGACTGACGCTGTAACTTCCTTCCCTAGCCTGTTTCCCAGACATGTGCGAGCCAGGTGTCTCTGGTTTTTGCATTTGTGACCCCGCGGTCCGCTAGGCTTCTGGGTCGTTGACCGCGACGAAAGGCAATCATGGGCCCAATGGTTTGGACGCCTGTATCTGAAGCAGTTAACACTTCTGGTGTTCTCGCTAGCTGTAGGCAGTGGTGTAGGTGCACATGCGGCCTCTCAAGGTTGCACCGTGACAACAACCTCCTCATCTTTGGTATCCATCAGCACGGCACGAGCCCTCTCAAGCAGCTCTTTCAATGACAGCTTGTCCATTTGGGTTGAGGCTTGCAAAAGTCCCTTTGCATGGCAATCCATTCACGAAGGCTCTCTTTATCCAACACTGGTGGCATTTCACCTACCAGGCATGCTAGCTGCTACAAATTCATCAAAAACTCATCCACAGTCTCCCCTGGCCAAAGGCGGCCAGTGAACTGTTCCAATGCCATAAATGAATCCGTCCCATAAGCCTTTAGGTAAGGTAGAAAAGTAACTTATCTTACCTAACTGGATATGTTTTTAGTGTTTGTATTTAATCTAACATGTTTATTCAGCTCGAAAAACATACAGTGTTTACCAATGTATTGGAAAATTTAAAATGGCGGCCAACTCTCTCTCTGAGACGGTAAGTTTGGGAAAATGAATTATAAATAAAAAAAAAAAAAACAGTCAAAATACTGTTAAAAACCCCATCGATTATATGTCAGCCTATGTCATGGTAACATATATTGAGCGAGTTTCTAACAGTATTTTGTCTGTTTTTTTATTTATAACTCATTTTCCCAAACTTATCGCCTCAAAGAGAGTCGGCCGCCATTTTAAATTTTCCAATACATCGGTAAACACTGTATGTTTTTCGAGCTGAATAAACATATTACATTAAATCTAAACACTAAAAACATATACAGTTAGGTAGAAAAGTAACTTATCTTGCCTTTGATAACATTTATTTGTTCTATATTTGTTTTGTGACAACTTTTTCGAATCTATGTGTATAGTAAAACAAACCCTAACTTTTTTTTTATGGAAGAAAATTTGTTATTATTAGAACTCTGAATACTTATGCAGAATAGAACATATTTAACTAATGACGCTATTATTTTAAAGATGATTCCCTATTGAGAAAAATCCCCACACAATGACCTACATAGCTTTGGGTTCACTGTTGATGAGCAGCTGGGAAAAATTACAAGTTTTCTGGGCAAAACAAAGGCATGATAAATATCAGTCCTGCTGGCTTGGCTAGGATCATAAATTACGAAGAAAGAGAGTGGATATTAGGGACTGCCAAACGATTGTAACATTGGACCGCATGTTTCCGTAACCTCAGATTTGTGTGTACTATACGAACTATGGAAAAGCAGAATCATTTTAATGATTTTTTTAAACTGCAATCTTTGTTATAATTTTGGTAGGTTTTAAGATTTACACAGTTTAATGATTAAGAATATTATAAACATGTATATTAAATATGAAATACGGTTTTACTGAATGTTCTTTTGGTTACCTATGAGATTCCATATTTTGTTCGGTAAAAAGAGACAAACAAAATATGAGGGATGGGCTACATAATGCTTAATATTGTGCAATATTTTCAAATTAGTTTTAATCTGGCGATAAAATAGCTGACAAGAGTCATGTTTATATTAAAACTTAATATTTAAAAAATAAATTTTAACACAATTAATTAAAAATCTATGTTGTAACGGAACATTTTGAAATAATGGAATTTTAATCGTTTTAATCTTTTAAAAATTAATTAATGTTTACGAAGTTTCTTTTTCTCGGCAATTCAACTGATTATAGTATATATTAATTCGAAAAAACGCTATTTAAAAAACAATATAATAATATTAAGTTTATAGCAATTTTTTAATTGCAACTTCAAGGTAAATTTTTGTTCTATATGTGTATTTAGATTTTTAAAAAATAAATATTTTTTACTTATTTGAATCCTTATGTTCCATAATAAATAGAAATTTCGATAGATTTAAATCTATTTTGTTCGAATTTCGAAAAAATAAATATGGGGGGGGGGGGGGCATGCACTAAAAAAATATTTCCCCCCGTATATTTTACAAAAACTGCATTTTATATGTAATTTCATTCTAAAATGGATAAGTATCGAAAATTTCATGAGAATCTGACCATTAGTTGAATTTTGCTAGATTTATTAAATACGGGTATGTTTCCACGTTCGGAATGTCTACTACATGGGAACGTTATTTTAAAGCGCCAATTATGTAAACAAGATTTTCGTCTCGCAATTTCATTATTTTCGTTTGATGAAAAAAAATTTTTTTAAATTATTACTGGTTTATTTTGCCCTTCTTTTAAATGGTACAAAAGTTATATTGATAATATTAATTAATAATAAAATTCCATCGTGTTACATATAGGGTGGGGTAATTCTGTGGTGACTTTTGGCAGTCCCTAGTGGATATACAAGCAATTAAGTGTTATATTTTTTATCTCTGTCTCTACAATGACTTTTCACTGTTGACCTTGATTAGCCAATATTTAAAAAAAAAAAAGAAGCTTAGTCCCTACCCCTACCGGTGTAAATGCCTATAAAAACATTTAATTATGTTTTTTTTTTTTTTTGAGGAGGCGATTAGTCCTATTCTATTTTTATGCGAGCTTGAGTTGTACTTCTCAAACGGTTCTAATTTTCGTTGTAAACATGCCATTTTTACCTATTTATCCACTTTTGCCATTTTTATTGTGCCATTTTTACCTTAGTTCATATATTATGAAGGTCATTTCCAATAGTCATATTTACTGTAGTCATGGGAATTCGACTATGATTTTTTTTATTGAAAATGTATACTATATAGTTACATAGTAAAAAAAACAAATATTAAACATTAAACTACAACATTTCTTGGCCTTTTGGCTAGGAACAAAGTGTAGTATCTGTTTTGTTGCTATATTAAAAGCCGACCATATGTCTACATCTATTCTAGTGGATAGGCAACTAAATAAGAACAACAGAATAAATGGTAAAAGTTCAGAATATTTAAGTCAAGAAATTGTAAATCAAAAAGAAACAACAAACGCCTTATATCAAATGTAGTAGAATTTAAATATCTATCGACCTGTATACTTGTTACTCACTGAAACTTTTTTTATTTCAATTCTTTAAAGCTTTCTGTATGACAAATGGAACAAATGGTCGCTTGCCGTTAAACTGTTAGGTTAATTGTCTTAGAGTAGAATTATTTCAGTCTCCAAAATATCAGACTCATTCTCTAATGATATCAACTTAAAAGTATCCCTAAATTGTAAATAAATTTGATTTTAGTCATAATTCTAAAACTACTCTTTGGTTCCAAGAACACTCTGTGTATTTAAGACAAAATGTGTCTTATGTTCAGCCATCCTGATTTTTCTTTTATATTTTTGCTTCATGATTTTTCTTTTATATTTTTGCTTCATGATTTTTCTTTTATATTTTTGTTTCATGATTTTTCTTTTATATTTTTGTTTCATGATTTTTCTTTTATATTTTTGTTTCATGATTTTTCTTTTATATTTTTGTTTCATGATTTTTCTTTTATATTTTTGTTTCATGATTTTTCTTTTATATTTTTGTTTCATGATTTTTCTTTTATATTTTTGTTTCATGATTTTTCTTTTATATTTTTGTTTCATGATTTTTCTTTTATATTTTTGTTTCATGATTTTTCTTTTATATTTTTGTTTCATGATTTTTCTTTTATATTTTTGTTTCATGATTTTTCTTTTATATTTTTGTTTCATGATTTTTCTTTTATATTTTTGTTTCATGATTTTTCTTTTATATTTTTGTTTCATGATTTTTCTTTTATATTTTTGTTTCATGATTTTTCTTTTATATTTTTGCTTCATGATTTTTCTTTTATATTTTTGCTTCATGATTTGCAGGGACCGGCTAAACAACTACGTGAATATAATCCAGAAAAGACTCCAATTTGATGTCCGTCAAACATATAACAGCGTGATGGGAAATCGATGGTTAACTGGTGCTAAACACCTACACTCAAACATTGAGAAAAAACGAGAACATACACATTTAAGTCCTCTTCCAACACGTCCATATGCTGAATGGATGCAGATAGAACCCAATATTTCGAATCTGGCACAAGGTAGTAAACACAGTTCATTTTTTTACTGGTTGGATAAAACAAAAATATATACAAATATAAATTTAGATATGTTCTTTAGAAACAAAAACTAAGTTAGTAAAAAATATTTGTAATATTGCCCGGTTGTAAATACACTTGAATATATTTTAATTTATGCTGATTTTGTATTTATTATTACAGCCAAATTTCTCTTGATTATTATATTGTACCAAATATATAGTATTGATTTCAAAAGTTAAAAAAAAAAATATGACTTGGGTGCCAGCAGCTAGAATCAAAGCTTTCTAGCAATATTCAGTACTATTTCCGCAACCAACACATGCATATAAAAATTTAGCAAATTAATGTAGTTAAACATATAAATGTATATTTGTGTATGCAAAGTATATACACATTACAGTGAACTACACCTGCCAAGTTCCAGGTTTTCAATTTTGACCCTATAACAGCTATTTTTCCAGCTAAAAAACAAATTGATTTTGTTCCAATATTAAGTTTCAAGTTTGTAGACCAAAAATTGACAGGGTAGTTTGGTAGAGACCGTTCTACAGACAGATAGTGATAGAAATTTACTGTAAATGCAACTCCAAATGCTATACAATGATGCCCAATGTAGAAAATCCGCACAAATAGAACTGCATGTAATAGTGAAATGAAGCTATTCATCAAATAAGAAAAAAAAAACACTAAGTTTGCTTTCAAACGAATATGCAAATTTGTTTTTCTTTTTTAAAATATTAACGACTAAGTCTATAAGTATTCACTTTTAAAATAGGAAAGTGGGCATTTAATATCAATCTCAGCGCAACAAATAACTCAACTTTATATTTGTATAGAGAAGAGTTTCAGAATAGCCTATCGTTTATGGAAGCCGTTTTAATTCATGAATTGGTAAGAATAATCAATTTTAAGCCTATTATTGTGCATAGTATAACCATTCATCTT
The DNA here is from genome assembly GCF_053919585.1 of Euprymna scolopes. NCBI lineage: Eukaryota > Metazoa > Mollusca > Cephalopoda > Sepiida > Sepiolidae > Euprymna > Euprymna scolopes. The sequence continues at coordinate 81,926,210 of NC_136499.1, forward strand.
TTAGAAACATTTTCGTTTAGAAATGAAAAAGGTTTCAAATTTCCAAAGATAAATCATTTATTATTATTAGATAACACAGAAAAAGAAATAGAAATATTGTCTTAATATAACCAATTTTTGTATTATTATTCATCGGACTATTGTTCTCATCTTAAGTGTGATTTTCACAATGCTTTGGTCGATGTAACCTCCGACCTTCTTCAGGTGTATCTTGTCAAACTCGGGAATGTTTGTTGAACTCGGGAATTTGAACAGAATTTCAAGTGAAACCCTTTATTTACGTCACGGGGATAGCGTGCTCTTGTTCTGTCAGCCATGACTGGATAGAGGTCCTAAGTAATTCGTAAATGTTTTTTTTTTTCACTTGCTCACACTGAGGATTGAACCTTCAACCTTCAGAAGAATATCACTTTTAAAAGTGATATTCTTCTGAAGGTGTGGGCGACCAAAATATACATTTGTGAATTACTTAGGACCTCTATCCAGTCATGGCTGACGGAACAAGAGCACGCTATCCCCGTGACATAAATAAAGGGTTCCGCTCGAAATTCTGTTCAAATTCCCGAGTTCAACAGAAACATTCTTGAGTTTGACAAGATACATTTGAAGATGGTCGGAGGTTGTATCGACCGAAACATTATGAAAATCACACTCAAGATGAGAACAGTAGTCCGATGATTATAATACAAATAACCAATCCTCATCTCAAAAATTCAGAAACGTACCAATTTTGTTGTATCATTTTAAATTGTTGCTTATCTTTACAGGATTATTACTATCCATTCAAAAGCTACCTCACTTCGAAGAGGTTTTCAAAGAAAGAACCACTCCCATCACAGGGTTTCCTGAGGTCATTCAAAATAAAACTGAGTCAACTAACTATACACGCAATCTCTGGTTTTATACTGAACGCAAACATTCAATTGGCCACCGTAATATGACTGATTTTATTGAGAACTCTTCTAAAAAGTCCAGTAGCAACCAGATATTTTATACATTTGTTGGAATTATGGTAATAATTGATGTCATGTGGTTTTTACATCGGATGGTGAATATCATGAGAACAACCCGTCTCTTGTTGTATGGTTATCCAGTTTACGTTGATTGCAGAGAAGGAAAAGGTTTGCATTTCAATATTTTTTAAAAGATACAGTTGTGTGTAGATGTAATATGATAACTAATTGGTTTAACAAGGGTTTATAATTAAAAAAAAAACTTTTCCTTAAAAAGTAAAAGTCTACTTAGTGATGACTTCGTGTTTTGAAATAAAAAATTGACAAATGGTATTTATTCCAAAGCAGTTACTCATTATATTTTATAATAATTTATAATTTGTTTTCACCATTGTCTTTAATTACTAAAACATAAAACATTTAGGCTGTTTTTTCATAACTGGATTTTTATTTTTGATTACAAATAATCAAATCAAACATTTTCTTTTTATAATTAATGTTTTTTATTACGAATTAGTAAATCAAACTTTTGTTGTGGTTTGGAGAATGCATTTTATTTTTTGGAGTGATTATGTGTGATATTATGATCTTGCTGCTCAGACTGTTGTTTAAAGTTAAGAGAAAGGAAAACAGAAGTCTTACCATGTTTGTGCTTCAGGCAGAGTCAGGTGAGAGATCAAAAATGGTGCCCATAGTTTTATGAATGATGGTCTCATAAAATATTGTGCCTGAACAATATGATAAAGCCGTGCAGTGTCAAAGAGGATGTGGTGGCTTAGCTAAAGAAAGTGGACCTAGTGGCAGAGCTCCCAAAGATAGACAATGTTGCCACAGTGAGTAGAACGTGCTAGCCCTATACTTGGAGCTGAACGAGCAGGAAAGGATGACGCTGATGCAATCAAAGTCAGATTTATCCAGACATTTGCCGAGGGATCATTTGAGGCGTTCAACAGATTAAGAGATGAGGTGGATGGGGAATCCGTCGATGTGTATGCTAATGAGCTTAAAAGATTGGTAGAGCTAGCAGGAATTAGGAAGCAGGCAGCAAGTCACGTGGCCAAGATGGCATTCATCACCGGGTTCCCAGAGAAGATTTCCAAGAGGTTGCAGGAGCACCTGGGTGTCGAGACCTTGGAGGTGAGCGAACTGTTCCCAACAGCGAAAAAAATTAGTGTGCACCCAACACTCTGGGTCCGTAGAAATGGCAGCAACAGCGCATGAGCAGAAGCCGAGATTGCAAGGTGCATGTTTTGAATGTGGGGGCCCACACCTGCGTAGAGATTGCAAGAAGTTCTTGGAAAGGACGGTGTGCCACAGGTGTAATCAGAGTGGACACATGGCAGTGAACTTCATGAGTCCAGGAAACTGGAAAGGGGAGCCGAAGCGCCAGCAGCTACCTTGATTCGGGAATAATAGAGCGCTTGCAGCAGATGCCCAAGCGGGAGATCGTGGTGGAAGGACAAGAAGTCATGGCCCTGATCAACATTGGCTGTACTACTACTATGGTGCACACAAGCCTGGTCGGAGGATGGAAAGGAAAGGGCAAAATAGTGACATTCGATGGATCCCGAGTGAAGTGTCGAGGGAAGAGAACCGTCACGAGTGAAATTGAAGATCACCGACCAACTGGTGCCTGACGTCCAAGCGATTGTTGGAATGGATATAATATGCTGAGTTGGAGACATTACAATCAGCAGAGACAGCTTGATCTTCAGACCAGCTGGGTGTGCAGTGACAGACTGAATCAACAAAGGGATCAAAGAGGCGGAGAAAAGAGATGGATATCGGTTGGTGATCCAGATTTTCAAGCAGAATTTGACACTAATAAACAGGATGGCATGCTACAATAATTCGCTCAAAGGGGGAGTAAGAAAGTATTTTTAATGAGAAGTGGACAGATGAATCAAAGAGGGCATACTGTTGCTGTGGACGGATGACATCAAATCGGGCATCTTGCTATTCATGGCCGTTCTGCAATCAACAAAAGGGAAGGTTAGACCAGTTCTGGATTTCCAAGAATTAAACCAACATATTCAGTGCCATACTGGGGGTGACACTGTACATGTATGCAGTGAGACTATTAGAGAATGGGGGCAAATGAACGGTGCATCTATGTAGGTCGATCTAAAATCTGCCCCCTTGCAACTCTGCATCGCCAAGAAATTCTGGAAGTACCAGTTAGTCAGATATAAAGGCAGAACCTACTATCTTATGAGGGTGGGATTCAGGAAGGTTCTGGAAAGAATCAGGAAAGGATATGGCACCGTGAGCTCATACATCGATGACATCCTCATAAATGAAACTCTGGTGACTGCAAAGGAGATGGTAGTTCACTTGAAAAAATTCGGGCTGATCGCCAAAGCACCTGAAGAATTTAATGGAGGAGCGGCCTGTGGGCTAAAACTGAAATGTAGTGCATCATTTGGCCTGGAATTTCAAAGGGAAAACAACATCCTGCAAATGAAATAAGAGCTCAACAAGCAGTAGCTTTTTTCCATATGCGGCAGGCTGATCAGGCATTACCCCATTACTGGCTGGCTTAGCCTAGCTACATCAAGAGGCATGCGGATGGAAGAGTATGGGATAATAAAGAGGGAGGAAGAAAGGCCGCCTTGATCAAAAAGGTTCTGAAAGAAGTGGAAAGGCAAGACTCAGTTCAGGGGAACATGGAACACTGGGTAGAGTCGTGTGATGTGATGCAAGCAGCATTGCAATAGGTGTCATCTTGAAAGTGGGTGTAGTGGTGATGGAGGACACAGTTTGGATAAGGAAGAGGTATGATACTAGCCACATCAATATAGCAGAATTGGATTTGGTTACCAAAGGAGTGAATCTGGCTGTGAAATGGGACTACATGACATCTGTGTGAAAACAGACTCGGCCACTGTGTTTACCTGGCTAAAATTGTGGATTTCAAATGATAAAAAGAGAAAGACAAAAGGAGAAGCATCCCAAGCACAGGCTTGCAGTCTGTTTTCATTGTATAGCGGAAGTCAGCCTTGAAGCTGGGATGGCTGAGTAGGACCCGAACGACTTGAAGTGACCAAATGAGCTGCTATACCCAGATAGATGATCCTTTCCGAAAACTTAATAAAACTCGCAATTAACCTGTTGAGAGGATAACATATCATCTGGGCTGATGACTACACAGAAAGTGATATTGTCATGGTGTTTGCTTGAAGTTGGGTAGGTACTCACTATGCCAGAAGATGTTGCTGTTGGAATGAACGTGGATATAGCTTGGCAAATGTGTTGTGATCTACATATTTGTTGTAGTTCACTGGTGTTGTTGACAAGGCGCACTTTTCCTTCTACACTCCTTGTGATTATGGGTAGGTTTAACTGATACTACACGGTCTGAATCCCAATGAGGCTCAATGGCAAATTCGTCATCCTCATCATGGAGAGTTCCAAGTACTCACCAGACCCCACTGTGGTTTGTTGGGGTGGGGCATGTAAAACATGAGCACATCTGACCAGTCTCGTGTTGGGAGGAGATGTAGTAGAGCCATACCTAAATTGTGTGTCGCCAATCCATATCTCAAATCTAGCAGGTCATTACTGTGCATGAATGTCAAGTATCTCAATATCAAGATCCTCAATAACCAAGCCTTCAAAGAAGCACATTGTGCCCTCTCTCTCCAGACTAAGCCTTATCTTTCCAAGTACATTGAGGGAGGAGGATTCGTCACTTGTCTGGCAGACTGTGAAGTTTTAGTGATTTTAATGCCCAGGCACTTGGCTGTTGAGTGTCAAATCATATTCCTGGTAGCACCACTGTCCACAACGATCCATATTGGATGATGATTTGAGAACAGTCGATGTAGGGGGATTGGTCAGTTTTCACTCGCAACAAGGTTTTCATATTTTCATTGTCTATATGTAAATTGTTTAAGGTCTTGGGACAAGTGGGCTCCTCAATGTCGAAGATGTGAAATATCTGGCGAGCCTTGGTCATATTTCTACAGTCTGATTCAGGAAGGTAGATGTATTCACTCAAGAAATGATTTGTGTTGGATCTCTTAGCCTGATTACACAGATGACAAGTCTTCTTCTTCAGTTGAGGCTTCCTAGTATGTCGAAGTGGAGTAGAAAATGTACAGCTCACAGATGCCTCATTTTCCATATCCTCAAGTAGAGAATCCAATGCCAGGGAGATCTTGGGCATGTGCATGATCTCAACTCTGACCCATAATGTTGATTGACTAATTTAGGGAGGGCTAGATGAAGTAGGCACAACCAAGTGAGGACTATTAGATTCTCTAATATAGAGGTGACTTCTTCGTCTTCTGTGGGAACATTCTCATGACGCCGTATATTGGTGTCAGTGCTTAGTAGGGAGTTGTCAATGAAGGCTGAAGTCTCTGAAATAACCCTTCTGGGCATTCATCTGGTTCAAGCCTTATGGAATCAAAGTCCAGGAATGAGAGCCACTAGTCTGGAAGTCACAATGTTGTCTTATGGTTTGCCAATGATGTTGAGTTCTTAACAATGGCACTCTGTTATCATCTCTACAATATTATTTTTTTGGATAGCGGTGAATCTGTTGACATCAGGTATTTCCATACCATCATTTGTGAAGCCCCGGTGTAAATGAGTATGTGACTTTCTCCAGTTTATCTCAAGGAATGGGGTATAGTTATTATAAAGAAACAGACAATATACAGGGTTATTTCTCCATGCCTCAACAGAAGAGATAGTCTCATTATTTTCCTGGCACCACTGCTTAGGGTTGCATGCAGACATACTAAAATGTACTTGAACAACTAGTATATATGGATAAGAGACGCTTAAAATCCAGTCTTGTCACGATAATCCCGTCAGGCATTGATGGGTAATATACTCCTTATTCAAATATAAAAAAATTCCTTTTTTTTTTTTTTTTTAAATATTTTTGCTCCTTCAGAATAGCAAATAAACCACTGCCACCATGCCAGTAAATAATGTATATCACACAAAACCGTTTGAAGGGACAAAGAGACTTTATTCTTGACTGTACAGAACAGAACTCAAAACAAAACTGAAAAACGTAAACACTAAAATGGATGAAACAAACAACTGAAAATAACACTGTCATGCTGAGTTATTTCCTTTGACTGATATACAATCATAATTCAATACTAGCATAGCATGTTCCTTTTCTGAAAAAAATGAAATCAATATTTATTGTTAACATCAGAATATTTAGTTTTAAATAAAGGCATGTTAGAAAGGTTAATGCTGATATGAACAAATTATTATGAAGCATGTTTTAAAATACGTTTAATACTTATAATATATGATATAAAAAACCTTTATACTAATAATTATTTGAATATATGAAATGTTACCTGCTTTTGTGCATTGTTTTCTCTTTATAGAGCGAGGCCTTCCATCAGTTGATAATGCTCATCGAAAGCCCAGCACCTGCTGCAAGTCTACCAAAAAACGGTGTTGTCATGCTGTAAGCAAATTTATTTCTAAGGTAAAACACCTTTGTCATAATGTTGAAACAGTTTGAACATATAAAGTAAAACACAATTTTGTGAGATGTTCCTCTTGTTTGCATGTTCATAATCCATATTTGCAAATCGTGCATGTTTTTTAGAAATGTTATTTTAATTTTTTCAAAAATTAGGCAGTATTTTTATTATTTGTCTTTTATGTTACACATAATTCTAATTTTAAAACTAATACTTCTAATCTATTTTTTTAAAATTCTTTGTAATTTAATGAACTGCATGTAAAATAACAAGATTGCGCAGCATCACCTATCAAAAATTAAAAAAGTGAATTAAATTGCCAGTTCAGAATCAGTAATTCTTTCAATATTTGCATTTAAATCATTAATTTTTTATGAATCAGATGATTTTTTTGTTAGCATTGGTTTCCCCAATATTTTTTCTAGTCATAATTCTTTTAGAAAGAAATTTGGTACTGATGGGAGAGGTCACGTGAAGATTGCACACATCCTAAGTGAAAGTGATTCTGTGGAACACACTAAATTCGAACTTGGTATATTAAGGTTGTCGATATGTATCATTAACCAGTGTCACATCCCTTTAAATTAATGATTTGGTAACTCTGCCTCCAAAAGAGAACTCTTTCAGACATTGCTGATCTATCCAGTTCTGATGAAGACCTAAAACCTAAACATGAGCCCATTAGAATTTAAATCCTCAAAATTTGAAAACTTATCTATGTCATGATGAAAACGATTGATATAAAGAAATTATGAAAATATCATCATTTAAGATTTTCTCCTAGAAAATTACACTAAACAGGGTAAACAGTTTATAGAATGAGTCGTTATTAACTGAAATCAATCAAAGATAAAAATAAAAACCTACTTTCACCAACATCTATATTTTTCAAAAGAGTAATAAAATGCAGTGATTGTTAAAGTTAGCCATTGGAAGAATTTTCTTTTATGGAAGTAGCTCCAGTGACACAACTTGATATAAGGAGCTAACCAAAATGAAAGATGATTATCACAAAAACAGATGTCTATGGAATGATCAAAACTGTAATAATACTTATATGTTATTTATCACCAGCCAGTGTTTGATCACAAATCACAATAATTAGAAGTTATTTATCGCCAACCAGTGTTTGATCACAAATCACAATAATTAGAAGTTATTTATCGCCAGCCAGTGTTTGATCACAAATCACAATAATTAGAAGTTATTTATCGCCAGCCAGTGTTTGATCACAAATCACAATAATTAGAAGTTATTTATCGCCAGCCAGTGTTTGATCACAAATCACAATAATTAGAAGTTATTTATCGCCAGCCAGTGTTTGATCACAAATCACAATAATTAGAAGTTATTTATCGCCAACCAGTGTTTGATCACAAATCACAATAATTAGAAGTTATTTATCGCCAGCCAGTGTTTGATCACAAATCACAATAATTAGAAGTTATTTATCGCCAACCAGTGTTTGATCACAAATCACAATAATTAGAAGTTATTTATCGCCAGCCAGTGTTTGATCACAAATCACAATAATTAGAAGTTATTTATCGCCAACCAGTGTTTGATCAGTGCAAAGCATTATAATTAGAAGCTATTTATCACCAGCCAGTGTTTGATCAGTGCAAATCACAATAATTAGAAGCTATTTATCACCAGCCAGTGTTTGATCAGTGCAAATCACAATAATTAGAAGCTATTTATCACCAGCCAGTGTTTGATCAGTGCAAATCACAATAATTAGAAGCTATTTATCACCAGCCAGTGTTTGATCAGTGCAAATCACAATAATTAGAGGCTATTTATCACCAGCCAGTGTTTGATCAGTGCAAATCACAATAATTAGAAGCTATTTATCACCAGCCAGTGTTTGATCAGTGCAAATCACAATAATTAGAAGCTATTTATCACCAGCCAGTGTTTGATCAGTGCAAATCACAATAATTAGAAGCTATTTATCACCAGCCAGTGTTTGATCAGTGCAAATCACAATAATTAGAAGCTATTTATCACCAGCCAGTGTTTGATCAGTGCAAATCACAATAATTAGAAGCTATTTATCACCAGCCAGTGTTTGATCAGTGCAAATCACAATAATTAGAAGCTATTTATCACCAGCCAGTGTTTGATCAGTGCAAATCACAATAATTAGAAGCTATTTATCACCAGTCAGTGTTTAATCAGTGCAAATCACAATAATTAGAAGCTATTTATCACCAGCCAGTGTTTGATCACAAATCAGAATAATTAGAAGTTATTTATCGCCAGCCAGTGTTTGATCAGTGCAAATCACAATAATTAGAAGCTATTTATCACCAGCCAGTGTTTAATCAGTGCAAATGGCTGTTGGAAAACTGCTTCTGTTGTACCAGTATTCAAGAATTCTGGCGAAAAGACTGACCCATAAAATTATCGCCCTATTAGCCTATTCCCACTTTTTGCCAAAATATTTGAGACCTTAATTAACCATGCTCTAGTCCATCACCTTACAGATGCTAAACTTCTGATTGACAAACAATATGGATTTAGACAAGCCCGTTCCACAGCAGACATCCTAACTGTGATCTCTGAACGTATATAGCATTCACTGGACAAAGCAGGGGAGGGCAGAGCGGTAGCTCTAGATATATCTAAGGCTTTTGATAGGGTATGGCATGAGGGTCTCCTCAGGAAAATTAGATCATACGGTATCACTGGTAGAATACTTAACATAATTAAATCCTTCTTAGATAAGAGAAAAATCCAGGTTGTCCTCGACGGTCGTACGTCTAAACAATATGATATAAATGCGGGGGTGCCCCAGGGTTCTATCCTTGGACCTCTATTGTTCCTGATATTCATAAATGACCTCCCCGACAAAATTGCCTCTGAGATGGGTATATATGCTAATGACACTACACTCTATGGCAGGCACGACAGGAAGACGAATGAATACATTTCTAAAGAAATGGCAGAAACACTAGAGGAAGACCTCCAATCTGTGGTGGAATCGGGACAAAAGTGGTTGGTTGCGTTCAATGCTGCCAAGACTAAACTAGTTTCATTCAATAATTACAAGAAACCCTCTCTACCACCTATAGCAATGGCCAACGACTCTTTATCTGAGACTACATCTTTCAAACTCCTTGGCCTAACGTTCACAGGAAACATGAGTTGGAACAATTACATTGAAGGCATTGCCAGGGCCGCTGCAAGAAAGGTGGGCTCTCTCTACTGTGCGAGAAAACTACTAACACCCGAAAGTATCCTGTACCTCTAGAAGGCCACCATTCACCCATGTATGGAGTATTGCTGTCACATCTGGGCTGGTGCATCTGCTACTAGTCCTTGACAAGGTTCAAAAGAGAGTTGCAAACCTGATAGGCCCTGAACTGGCATCTAAGCTTCAACCTCTGTCCCATCGATGAAATGTTGCATCCCTCTGCCTTTTCTACAAGTATTTTAGTGGTGAATGCTCTGACGAACTGCAATCACTTGTGCCCCCACGACGTGAGCACCCTCGACAAACCCGACAGGCTGCTAAATCCCACCCTCACACTGTAGAGATCCTTAGATGTAAAAGATCTTTTTACTTCAATAGTTTCTTCCCCAGAACCGCTAGACTCTGGAATTCCATTCCAGGTCCCTGCTTCCCTAACAGTACTGACGTGCAGAACTTCAAGTGTAACGTGAACCAACATCTTGCTGCCCAAATCCCTACATAGTACCCCAGTAGTTATTGCCCCTGCTAGTAGCCCCCTACACAAAAAGTGGAAATTTGCCTTGTTTGGAGTGAAAATGTAATAAGAAAAAAAAAAAAAAATCACAATAATTAGAAGCTATTCCACTCCAGCCAGTGTTTGATCACAAATCACAAGAATTAAAAGCTATTTATCGCCAGCCAGTGTTTGATCAGTGCAAATCACAATAATTAGAAGTTATTTATCGCCAGCCAGTGTTTGATCAGTGCAAATCACAATAATTAGAAGCTATTTATCGCCAGCCAGTGTTCGATCAGTGCAAATCACAATAATTAGAAGTTATTTATCGCCAGCCAGTGTTTGATCAGTACAAATCACAATAATTAGAAGCTATTTATCACCAGCCAGTGTTTAATCAGTGCAAATCACCATAATTAGAAGCTATTTATCACCAGCCAGTGTTTTATCAGTGCAAATCACAACATTTAGAAGTTATTTATCGCTAGCCAGTGTTTGATCACAAATCAGAATAATTAGAAGCTATTTATCGCCAGCCAGTGTTTGATCAGTATAAATCACAATAATTAGAAGTTATTTATCACCAGCCAGTGTTTGATCAGTGCAAATCACAATAATTAGAAGCTATTTATCACCAGCCAGTGTTTGATGACAAATCACAATAATTAGAAGCTATTTATGGCCAGCAAGTGTTTGATCACAAATCAGAATAATAAGAAGCTATTTATCGCCAGCCAGTGTTTGATCAGTGCAAATCACAATAATCAGAAGCTATTTATCATTAGCCAGTGTTTGATCAGTACAAATCACAATAATTAGAAGTTATTTATCGCCGGCCAGTGTTTGATGACAAATCACAATAATTAGAAGCTATTTATTGCCGGCCAGTGTTTGATCAGTACAAATCACAATAATTAGAAGTTATTTATTGCCGGCCAGCGTTTGATGACAAATCACAATAATTAGAAGCTATTTATTGCCGGCCAGTGTTTGATGACAAATCACAATAATTAGAAGTTATTTATTGCCGGCCAGTGTTTGATGACAAATCACAATAATTAGAAGTTATTTATTGCCGGCCAGTGTTTGATGACAAATCACAATAATTAGAAGCTATTTATTGCCGGCCAGTGTTTGATCAGTACAAATCACAATAATTAGAAGTTATTTATTGCCGGCCAGTGTTTGATGACAAATCACAATAATTAGAAGCTATTTATTGCCGGCCAGTGTTTGATCAGTACAAATCACAATAATTAGAAGTTATTTATCACCAGCCAGTGTTTGATCAGTGCAAATCACAATAATTAGAAGCTATTTATCACCAGCCAGTGTTTGATGACAAATCACAATAATTAGAAGCTATTTATGGCCAGCAAGTGTTTGATCACAAATCAGAATAATAAGAAGCTATTTATCGCCAGCCAGTGTTTGATCAGTGCAAATCACAATAATCAGAAGCTATTTATCATTAGCCAGTGTTTGATCAGTACAAATCACAATAATTAGAAGTTATTTATCGCCGGCCAGTGTTTGATGACAAATCACAATAATTAGAAGCTATTTATTGCCGGCCAGTGTTTGATCAGTACAAATCACAATAATTAGAAGTTATTTATTGCCGGCCAGCGTTTGATGACAAATCACAATAATTAGAAGCTATTTATTGCCGGCCAGTGTTTGATGACAAATCACAATAATTAGAAGTTATTTATTGCCGGCCAGTGTTTGATGACAAATCACAATAATTAGAAGTTATTTATTGCCGGCCAGTGTTTGATGACAAATCACAATAATTAGAAGCTATTTATTGCCGGCCAGTGTTTGATCAGTACAAATCACAATAATTAGAAGTTATTTATTGCCGGCCAGTGTTTGATGACAAATCACAATAATTAGAAGCTATTTATTGCCGGCCAGTGTTTGATGACAAATCACAATAATTAGAAGCTATTTATTGCCGGCCAGTGTTTGATGACAAATCACAATAATTAGAAGTTATTTATTGCCGGCCAGTGTTTGATGACAAATCACAATAATTAGAAGCTATTTATTGCCGGCCAGTGTTTGATGACAAATCACAATAATTAGAAGCTATTTATTGCCGGCCAGTGTTTGATCAGTACAAATCACAATAATTAGAAGTTATTTATTGCCGGCCAGTGTTTGATGACAAATCACAATAATTAGAAGCTATTTATTGCCGGCCAGTGTTTGATGACAAATCACAATAATTAGAAGCTATTTATTGCCGGCCAGTGTTTGATCAGTACAAATCACAATAATTAGAAGTTATTTATTGCCGGCCAGTGTTTGATGACAAATCACAATAATTAGAAGCTATTTATTGCCGGCCAGTGTTTGATGACAAATCACAATAATTAGAAGTTATTTATTGCCGGCCAGTGTTTGATGACAAATCACAATAATTAGAAGTTATTTATTGCCGGCCAGTGTTTGATGACAAATCACAATAATTAGAAGTTATTTATTGCCGGCCAGTGTTTGATGACAAATCACAATAATTAGAAGCTATTTATTGCCGGCCAGTGTTTGATCAGTACAAATCACAATAATTAGAAGTTATTTATTGCCGGCCAGTGTTTGATGACAAATCACAATAATTAGAAGCTATTTATTGCCGGCCAGTGTTTGATGACAAATCACAATAATTAGAAGCTATTTATTGCCGGCCAGTGTTTGATGACAAATCACAATAATTAGAAGTTATTTATTGCCGGCCAGTGTTTGATGACAAATCACAATAATTAGAAGCTATTTATTGCCGGCCAGTGTTTGATGACAAATCACAATAATTAGAAGCTATTTATTGCCGGCCAGTGTTTGATCAGTACAAATCACAATAATTAGAAGTTATTTATTGCCGGCCAGTGTTTGATGACAAATCACAATAATTAGAAGCTATTTATTGCCGGCCAGTGTTTGATGACAAATCACAATAATTAGAAGCTATTTATTGCCGGCCAGTGTTTGATCAGTACAAATCACAATAATTAGAAGTTATTTATTGCCGGCCAGTGTTTGATGACAAATCACAATAATTAGAAGCTATTTATTGCCGGCCAGTGTTTGATGACAAATCACAATAATTAGAAGTTATTTATTGCCGGCCAGTGTTTGATGACAAATCACAATAATTAGAAGTTATTTATTGCCGGCCAGTGTTTGATGACAAATCACAATAATTAGAAGCTATTTATTGCCGGCCAGTGTTTGATGACAAATCACAATAATTAGAAGTTATTTATTGCCGGCCAGTGTTTGATGACAAATCACAATAATTAGAAGCTATTTATTGCCGGCCAGTGTTTGATGACAAATCACAATAATTAGAAGTTATTTATTGCCGGCCAGTGTTTGATGACAAATCACAATAATTAGAAGTTATTTATTGCCGGCCAGTGTTTGATGACAAATCACAATAATTAGAAGTTATTTATTGCCGGCCAGTGTTTGATGACAAATCACAATAATTAGAAGCTATTTATTGCCGGCCAGTGTTTGATGACAAATCACAATAATTAGAAGCTATTTATTGCCGGCCAGTGTTTGATCAGTACAAATCACAATAATTAGAAGTTATTTATTGCCGGCCAGTGTTTGATGACAAATCACAATAATTAGAAGCTATTTATTGCCGGCCAGTGTTTGATGACAAATCACAATAATTAGAAGCTATTTATTGCCGGCCAGTGTTTGATCAGTACAAATCACAATAATTAGAAGTTATTTATTGCCGGCCAGTGTTTGATGACAAATCACAATAATTAGAAGCTATTTATTGCCGGCCAGTGTTTGATGACAAATCACAATAATTAGAAGTTATTTATTGCCGGCCAGTGTTTGATGACAAATCACAATAATTAGAAGTTATTTATTGCCGGCCAGTGTTTGATGACAAATCACAATAATTAGAAGCTATTTATTGCCGGCCAGTGTTTGATCAGTACAAATCACAATAATTAGAAGCTATTTATTGCCGGCCAGTGTTTGATGACAAATCACAATAATTAGAAGCTATTTATTGCCGGCCAGTGTTTGATGACAAATCACAATAATTAGAAGTTATTTATTGCCGGCCAGTGTTTGATGACAAATCACAATAATTAGAAGCTATTTATTGCCGGCCAGTGTTTGATGACAAATCACAATAATTAGAAGCTATTTATTGCCGGCCAGTGTTTGATCAGTACAAATCACAATAATTAGAAGTTATTTATTGCCGGCCAGTGTTTGATGACAAATCACAATAATTAGAAGCTATTTATTGCCGGCCAGTGTTTGATGACAAATCACAATAATTAGAAGTTATTTATTGCCGGCCAGTGTTTGATGACAAATCACAATAATTAGAAGTTATTTATTGCCGGCCAGTGTTTGATGACAAATCACAATAATTAGAAGCTATTTATTGCCGGCCAGTGTTTGATGACAAATCACAATAATTAGAAGTTATTTATTGCCGGCCAGTGTTTGATGACAAATCACAATAATTAGAAGCTATTTATTGCCGGCCAGTGTTTGATGACAAATCACAATAATTAGAAGTTATTTATTGCCGGCCAGTGTTTGATGACAAATCACAATAATTAGAAGTTATTTATTGCCGGCCAGTGTTTGATGACAAATCACAATAATTAGAAGTTATTTATTGCCGGCCAGTGTTTGATGACAAATCACAATAATTAGAAGCTATTTATTGCCGGCCAGTGTTTGATGACAAATCACAATAATTAGAAGCTATTTATTGCCGGCTAGTGTTTGATCAGTACAAATCACAATAATTAGAAGTTATTTATTGCCGGCCAGTGTTTGATGACAAATCACAATAATTAGAAGCTATTTATTGCCGGCCAGTGTTTGATGACAAATCACAATAATTAGAAGCTATTTATTGCCGGCCAGTGTTTGATCAGTACAAATCACAATAATTAGAAGTTATTTATTGCCGGCCAGTGTTTGATGACAAATCACAATAATTAGAAGCTATTTATTGCCGGCCAGTGTTTGATGACAAATCACAATAATTAGAAGTTATTTATTGCCGGCCAGTGTTTGATGACAAATCACAATAATTAGAAGTTATTTATTGCCGGCCAGTGTTTGATGACAAATCACAATAATTAGAAGCTATTTATTGCCGGCCAGTGTTTGATCAGTACAAATCACAATAATTAGAAGTTATTTATTGCCGGCCAGTGTTTGATGACAAATCACAATAATTAGAAGCTATTTATTGCCGGCCAGTGTTTGATGACAAATCACAATAATTAGAAGCTATTTATTGCCGGCCAGTGTTTGATGACAAATCACAATAATTAGAAGTTATTTATTGCCGGCCAGTGTTTGATGACAAATCACAATAATTAGAAGCTATTTATTGCCGGCCAGTGTTTGATGACAAATCACAATAATTAGAAGCTATTTATTGCCGGCCAGTGTTTGATGACAAATCACAATAATTAGAAGCTATTTATTGCCGGCCAGTGTTTGATCAGTACAAATTACAATAATTAGAAGTTATTTATTGCCGGCCAGTGTTTGATGACAAATCACAATAATTAGAAGCTATTTATTGCCGGCCAGTGTTTGATGACAAATCACAATAATTAGAAGTTATTTATTGCCGGCCAGTGTTTGATGACAAATCACAATAATTAGAAGCTATTTATTGCCGGCCAGTGTTTGATCAGTACAAATTACAATAATTAGAAGTTATTTATCGCCGGCCAGTGTTTGATGACAAATTACAATAATTAGAAGCTATTTATTGCCGGCCAGTGTTTGATGACAAATCACAATAATTAGAAGCTATTTATTGCCGGCCAGTGTTTGATGACAAATCACAATAATTAGAAGCTATTTATTGCCGGCCAGTGTTTGATCAGTACAAATTACAATAATTAGAAGTTATTTATCGCCGGCCAGTGTTTGATGACAAATTACAATAATTAGAAGCTATTTATTGCCGGCCAGTGTTTGATGACAAATCACAATAATTAGAAGCTATTTATTGCCGGCCAGTGTTTGATGACAAATCACAATAATTAGAAGTTATTTATTGCCGGCCAGTGTTTGATGACAAATCACAATAATTAGAAGCTATTTATTGCCGGCCAGTGTTTGATCAGTACAAATCACAATAATTAGAAGTTATTTATTGCCGGCCAGTGTTTGATGACAAATCACAATAATTAGAAGCTATTTATTGCCGGCCAGTGTTTGATGACAAATCACAATAATTAGAAGCTATTTATTGCCGGCCAGTGTTTGATGACAAATCACAATAATTAGAAGCTATTTATTGCCGGCCAGTGTTTGATCAGTACAAATTACAATAATTAGAAGTTATTTATCGCCGGCCAGTGTTTGATGACAAATTACAATAATTAGAAGCTATTTATTGCCGGCCAGTGTTTGATGACAAATCACAATAATTAGAAGCTATTTATTGCCGGCCAGTGTTTGATGACAAATCACAATAATTAGAAGCTATTTATTGCCGGCCAGTGTTTGATCAGTACAAATTACAATAATTAGAAGTTATTTATCGCCGGCCAGTGTTTGATGACAAATTACAATAATTAGAAGCTATTTATTGCCGGCCAGTGTTTGATGACAAATCACAATAATTAGAAGCTATTTATTGCCGGCCAGTGTTTGATGACAAATCACAATAATTAGAAGCTATTTATTGCCGGCCAGTGTTTGATCAGTACAAATTACAATAATTAGAAGTTATTTATCGCCGGCCAGTGTTTGATGACAAATTACAATAATTAGAAGCTATTTATTGCCGGCCAGTGTTTGATCAGTACAAATTACAATAATTAGAAGTTATTTATCGCCGGCCAGTGTTTGATGACAAATTACAATAATTTGAAGCTATTTATTGCCGGCCAGTGTTTGATGACAAATCACAATAATTAGAAGCTATTTATTGCCGGCCAGTGTTTGATGACAAATCACAATAATTAGAAGCTATTTATTGCCGGCCAGTGTTTGATCAGTACAAATTACAATAATTAGAAGTTATTTATCGCCGGCCAGTGTTTGATGACAAATTACAATAATTAGAAGCTATTTATTGCCGGCCAGTGTTTGATGACAAATCACAATAATTAGAAGCTATTTATTGCCGGCCAGTGTTTGATGACAAATCACAATAATTAGAAGTTATTTATTGCCGGCCAGTGTTTGATGACAAATCACAATAATTAGAAGCTATTTATTGCCGGCCAGTGTTTGATCAGTACAAATCACAATAATTAGAAGTTATTTATTGCCGGCCAGTGTTTGATGACAAATCACAATAATTAGAAGCTATTTATTGCCGGCCAGTGTTTGATCAGTACAAATCACAATAATTAGAAGTTATTTATTGCCGGCCAGTGTTTGATGACAAATCACAATAATTAGAAGCTATTTATTGCCGGCCAGTGTTTGATGACAAATCACAATAATTAGAAGCTATTTATTGCCGGCCAGTGTTTGATGACAAATCACAATAATTAGAAGCTATTTATTGCCGGCCAGTGTTTGATCAGTACAAATTACAATAATTAGAAGTTATTTATCGCCGGCCAGTGTTTGATGACAAATTACAATAATTAGAAGCTATTTATCACCAGCCAGTGTTTGATGACAAATCACAATAATTAGAAGCTATTTATCACCAGCCAGTGTTTGATCACAAATCAGAATAATTGAAAGTTATTTATCGCTAGCCAGTGTTTGATCAGAGCAAATCAGAATAATTAGAAGCTATTTATCACCAGCCAGTGTTTGATGACAAATCACAATAATTAGAAGCTATTTATGGCCAGCAAGTGTTTGATCACAAATCAGAATAATAAGAAGCTATTTATCGCCAGCCAGTGTTTGATCAGTGCAAATCACAATAATCAGAAGCTATTTATCATTAGCCAGTGTTTGATCAGTACAAATCACAATAATTAGAAGTTATTTATCGCCGGCCAGTGTTTGATGACAAATCACAATAATTAGAAGCTATTTATTGCCGGCCAGTGTTTGATCAGTACAAATCACAATAATTAGAAGTTATTTATTGCCGGCCAGTGTTTGATGACAAATCACAATAATTAGAAGCTATTTATTGCCGGCCAGTGTTTGATGACAAATCACAATAATTAGAAGTTATTTATTGCCGGCCAGTGTTTGATGACAAATCACAATAATTAGAAGCTATTTATTGCCGGCCAGTGTTTGATCAGTACAAATCACAATAATTAGAAGTTATTTATTGCCGGCCAGTGTTTGATGACAAATCACAATAATTAGAAGCTATTTATTGCCGGCCAGTGTTTGATGACAAATCACAATAATTAGAAGTTATTTATTGCCGGCCAGTGTTTGATGACAAATCACAATAATTAGAAGCTATTTATTGCCGGCCAGTGTTTGATCAGTACAAATCACAATAATTAGAAGTTATTTATTGCCGGCCAGTGTTTGATGACAAATCACAATAATTAGAAGCTATTTATCACCGGCCAGTGTTTGATGACAAATCACAATAATTAGAAGCTATTTATTGCCGGCCAGTGTTTGATGACAAATCACAATAATTAGAAGCTGTTTATTGCCGGCCAGTGTTTGATGACAAATCACAATAATTAGAAGCTATTTATTGCCGGCCAGTGTTTGATCAGTACAAATTACAATAATTAGAAGTTATTTATCGCCGGCCAGTGTTTGATGACAAATTACAATAATTAGAAGCTATTTATCACCAGCCAGTGTTTGATCAGTGCAAATCACAATAATTAGAAGCTATTTATCACCAGCCAGTGTTTGATCACAAATCAGAATAATTGAAAGTTATTTATCGCTAGCCAGTGTTTGATCAGTGCAAATCAGAATAATTAGAAGCTATTTATCACCAGCCAGTGTTTGATCACTAATCAAAATAATTAGAAGATATTTATCACCAGTGTTTGATCAGTGCAAATCACAATAATTAGAAGCTATTTATCACCAGCCAGTGTGTAATCATTGCAAATCACAATAATTAGAAGCTATTTATCACCAGCTAGTGTTTGATCAGTGCAAATCACAATAATTAGAAGCTATTTATCACCAGCTAGTGTTTGATCACAAATCAGAATAATTAAAAGTCATTTATCACCAGCCAGTGTTTGATCACAAACCACAATAATTAGAAGTTATTTATTGCCAGCCAGTGTTTGATCAGTGCAAATCACAATAATTAGAAGTTATTTATCGCCAGCCAGTGTTTGATCACAAATCATAACAATTAAAATTTATTTATCACCAGCCAGTATTTGCTGGTGCTACCAGATCAGGCTGCCCTGTGGCTTCCTGAGATGAAATGCACCTACTTTGACGTTTTTTTGTTTTTTGATCTTTTTTGTAAAACTTAATTATGTTCTGCCAAACCAAAACCAAAAACAAAAACAACAGCCTATCTTCCTCCCCTTTTTTTTTATTTTTTCCTACTCTACTCCTTGTCCTGGATATGACCTTAAACTACATCCGATGGTGAGGTCCGGCTTATGGGTTTGGGGAGTGTGGAGCCACCTCTTAATTGCCATTGCTCCCAGGTCCACCCTGACCTGGAGTGGTAGTACCTGTTAGGGTGCCAACTATGGGTTAAATAGAAACAGATTTTAAAAAGGAAAAGAAGCAACAAGAAGAAAAAGAAAACAAATATATTTTATTAAATTTTTTTTTTTTTTTCCCCCCCCCTGTCTGTAGGGCATGAGAACAAACCGACTGCCCCCTGCAGAGGGTAAAAATCCCTCAATGGGGCAACCAGTTAGCCGTGGGTTGCTACCCGTAATGTCTTAGGACGTGACCCTGGTGATTGAGCGAACCTAGACCAGGATACATAGAAGTTTAGGCACCGCAACACATTACTTTGGCCCTTACTTCGACTAGAAGGACGGTCGGAGAGGCCCGATCCGACCAATCGGCCAGTCACGCCAAGCCCCACCATATATTGCCCATTCCAAAAACTCAATACTAACACAACACATCCCCCCCTCTCCCACAAATAACCCTACTCCCTAATATATGATGGAAAGCGGTGGCTGAGGGTCAATCGATTAGGTGTGAATATCAATGACGAGGATGTAAACCCCTCAGGATTGCTACAGATCCCATAGCAATATCAAGAGAGAACAGATAATCATTATGATACCACCGAAGTCGGTTATATCATCATTGTATCCCTGTGGAGGCTGGGCGAATGGGTTTTCCCCCAGGCTCTTCTCAAATAGGACTCCGAGGTGGGTGGGGAACAAAGATGACGAAAAAAGAAAACAAAATATATGGCTTATTCCTCCCAAAAACCACCCAAAGAGAGCCCACTCTGATGTCTCTGACATCAGTAGCTCTGAGGAAGAGACGATAAAACCAAGGAAGTCAACATTCGTAGTAATAGAATCAGTGGAGGAAACTCCTTTGAGCAAACTATCACCTTTTAAAATTGAAAGAAATCTTAAAACTTTAAAACCAAAGTCTATTAAAAAACAATTTAACGGCAGCCTACTAATAGAAACCCATAACGAAGAACAAACTAAAGAAATATTGAAACTAAAATTATTTGAAAACATCAAAGTCAAATGCTACAGACATCCAACCCTAAATACCTGCAAAGGAGTAGTGAAAAGCCACGAACTTGCACTTTGTCCCTTGGAGGAAATCAAGACAAACTTACAGAAACAGAATGTGTTAGATGTTCGTAGAGTCCAAATAAAAAAAAACAGTGAGAAAATCGATACCAATACATATATACTAACTTTTGATTCCCTCACCATACCCAAAGAAGTGAAAGTTGGATATATGAAAATAAATGTAGAAATTTATATTCCAAACTCCCTCCAATGCTTCAAGTGCCAGAAGTTTGGACACCATCAAGATCGGTGCACACGATTACCAGTGTGTGGAAGATGTGGAGAAAGCGGCCCACACATTGACTGCAGAAAAGATTTCAAGTGTGCCAACTGTCTTGGAAATCATGGCGCTGGCTCTAGATATTGTGAAATATGGAAAAGAGAAAAAGAAGTGACCAAACTAAAACATATAAAGAATATATCCTACCCAGAGGCCAGGAAAATCATTGAAACTAAAACATATGCAGATGCAACTAAAAAAAACTACTCCAATCAACAATCAAAATGGTCATATACATGTAACGGATACAACTGACAAGAAAATTGATGTCTTAAGCAAACTAATAAAGGAAATGAAAGAACTATTAGAAGAAATGAGGAAAATGAATAGTGCAATGTCTGCAACCAATCCAAGGATAATATTAAGTAAAGACACTACTGAACCACAAAAAGAAACAAAACTACAAACCATTTCTACAAAAACAACCGAACAACCATCAAACACATCACAAGCCAGAAAAGAATCAAAAATCCCCCCAGACAAAAAAAAAAAGATTCCGATCTATATCTCGAACAAGGACTCCGACAGAAAATAGATTTGAGGGATTGGAGACGATAGAAGTTGAACATAATTCCAAATGATGAACAAAATATTACAATGGAATATCAGAGGGATAAAAGCAAACCAAAATGAACTCACATTATTAATAACAAATATGAGCAAAAATTTTCAGAAAAGATTTCAAGTGTGCCAACTGTCTTGGAAATCATGGCGCTGGCTCTAGATATTGTGAAATATGGAAAAGAGAAAAAGAAGTGACCAAACTAAAACATATAAAGAATATTGTCTGTCTGCAGGAGACCTTTCTGAAAGAAAATAATACCATCAACATAAAACACTACACATCTTACAACTACATAAATAAAGATACGGACAGAGCTTCTGGAGGCACATCAATACTCGTGAAGAATGAAGTCCCTCAAAGACAAATATAAACACAAACTTGCAAGCAATTGCAGTTTCAGTGTCTCTACATAGAACTATAACACTTTGCTCAATCTACATCCCTCCAAAAGATACAATCAACGAAACTGAGATAACTCAATTAATAAAACAACTCCCTAAACCCTTTTTTCTACTAGGAGATCTCAACAGTCACAATGTAATATGGGGAAGTAAAGAAACAAATAAAAAAGAAAAAGAAATAGAAAACATAATAAATAAAAATAATCTATGCCTCCTTAATAATCAAAACTACACCTATATGTACCCAGCAACAGGTACTTTCACCGCCATTGACCTTACCTTATGTGATCCTTCCATATATATGGACTATGATTGGAAGTACACAATGACACCTGTGGGAGTGATCTTTTCCCAATCATCCTGGAAAGTCTAAGTACTATTACTGAACAAAAAACACCCAAATGGAACCTACATAAAGCTGATTGGGAAGACTTCCAGGAACAGTGCAAAAACCAATTAATTATCGAAAAGAAAGCTGAAGATGACCATTTGAACTACTTCATTAAAACACTCACAAACATAGCAAATAATACCATACCGAAAACAACCAAAACCAACAATCACAACAAACCTTGGTTCACAAAAGAATGCAGAGAAGCCATCAGAGCTCGACGAGCTGCCTTAAGAAAATTTGAAAAGTACCCAACAAGCGAAAATCTGGATTTCTTCAAAAACAACAGGGCAGAAGCCAGATGAATCATAAAGGAATCCAAAAGAACAACATGGAGAAATTATATATCCAAAATTAATGTGAATACCAAGGCAAAAACAGTTTGGAACATGATGAGGAAAATAGAAGGAAAGTGTAGTAGTACACCAATATCCCACATCTCTAAAGGCAACAAAATATACACCGATCAAAAAGACATTTCCAATAACCTGGCAGATAATTTATCAAAAATTTCATCATGTGACAGACAGAGAAATTCAAAAAGATTAGAGAAAAGGAAGAGAAGAAGAAAATTCTATTTAAATCACAAAATACCGAAAAATACAACCAACCTCTTACCTTGCCTGAATTAAAAGAATCGTTAACCAAATCCCATGACACAGCTACAGGGCCCGATGAAATCCCATATGAACTCCTCAAAAAACTTCCAGAAACCTCAATCAAATACCTACTTGAAATTTTCAATATTATATGGTCCAGTGGAAACGTACCTGAGACCTGGAAAGAGGCCACAATAATACCAATCCCCAAATCTGAAAACTCAAACATCCAATCCCAATCAAGTAACGTCTCAGATCCATTGAATTTCAGGCCAATAGCTCTAACAAGCTGAATTTGTAAGACCATGGAAAGGATTATAAACAAAAGACTAATCTGGTTCCTGGAAACAGAGAATCTTATTACAGAATTTCAAACAGGATTCAGGAAAAACCGAAGTTCAATAGACCACATAGTCAGACTTGAAACCTTCATCAGAGAAGCCTTTGTAAGGAAGGAACATTTAACAGCAGTGTTTTTTTGACATGGAAAAAGCCTACGATACTGTGTGGAAGTACGGTGTTACAAGGGATCTGAAGGCGCTTGGACTAAAAGGCAGAATGCCAATTTTTATTGAAAATTTTTAAAAAAATAGACGGTTCAGAATAAAGGTTGGCACAGCTCTCTCGGACTTGAAGGAACAAGAGAATGGAGTACCTCAAGGGAGTATACTGTCAGTGACCCTGTTCAATATCCGAATTAACAACATTGTAAAAAACCTTAACCCTGGGGTAGATTGCTCCCTATATGTGAATGACTTCCTAATATGCTGTAGATCTAGATATATATCTATAATAGAAAGGAAGCTTCAATTGTGCTTAAACAAAGTAATGAGATGGACGGAAGAGAATGGATTTAGATTCTCCAAAAGAAAAACGAAATGCATGCATTTCTGCAAACTAAAGAACATGCATAATGATCCTGTCCTAACCATGGAAGGAACGCCCATACCCGTTACTGACCAGTACAAATTCTTAGGGATTTTATTTGACAAAAAGTTAACATTCATCCCACACATAAACTATCTGAAAAAAAAATTTAACAAAGCTGTAAATCTTTTGAGAGTGGTAGCACATACCGATTGGGATGCAGACAGGGAAACACTCCTTAAAATTTACAGAGCACTAGTCTGCTCAAAGCTAGACTACGGTTGTTTCATATATGGATCAACCCGAACATCATATATAAAAAGCCTAGACCCTATTCACCATACTGGCCTAAGATTGCCCCTAGGAGCATACAGAACCTCCCCCGTGAACAGTCTATACACGGAAGCACATGAACCCCCACTAGATCTAAGGCGAGAAAAGTTAGCCCTTCAATATTTACTCAAACTGAAGTCTTGCCCAAACAACCCTGCATACCAATGTACTTTCTATCCTAAATATGGAGAACTCTTCAACATGAGAGGAAAAACTATCAAAACTTTCGGGCTCCGAATGAAGGAAAGCATTGAAGAATTGAAAATTCCAATCTCCAGCATTCACAACTTCATACTGCCTAAAACACCCCCATGGACCATGAAACAAGTAGAAATAAAACTGAACCTAAACAAAAAGTCCAAATCTACCACAAACCCTATTGAATACCACGACGAACTTCAACATTTAAAATTACGATATTCAGACTACACCTTTATCTGCACAGATGGGTCTAAAAGCAATAATCACACGGGATGTGCAGCAACGTCCCATAAAACCACAATGAAGAGAAATCTTCAAAATGAAGCATCTATATTCACTGCAGAGACTATAGCTATCGATCTAGCACTCAACATAATTTCAGAGGAAACCACCAAAAACTTCATCATTCTCACAGATTCTCTATCAGTTCTATTATCTATACAAAATCAAAAACAAGAAAATCCACTAACAACAAAATTAATAGAAAAAATCAATATCCTTTCAACCACTAAAAACATTATTCTTGTCTGGATCCCCAGCCATGTGGGGATCAAAGGCAATGACAGGGCAGATACAGCTGCAAAAAAATCTTCTCACCTTCCAACTGACAATTTTAAGATTCCACATACTATTCTTAGACCCCAGATAAAAGCATACATACAGGAAAAATGGCAACTGCGGTGGAGTCAGCAAGAAGGCAGCAAATTATACTCAATCAAACCTGAACTTAAGGAACGATGTCCAGACATCAAGAGATCATGCCGAGAAGATGTGATACTGACTCGGCTGCGCATAGGACACACCAACTTTACTCATTCTTATATACAAAATGGAGAATCGGCGCCAGAGTGCATCCCATGCCAGGAGACACTCACAGTAAAACATATCCTAGTTGGGTGTGATGACCTCGCCCCAACTAGAAAACTATATTATACAGAAAGCAATATGGAGGACCTTTTTGAAAAGGTCAACTCAACAAATATTCTAGCATACCTAAGGAAGAAAATTTAAGGAAATTTAAAGTCACCCAAATATACACATCCATGTATAAATACAACATTTAATTTCTTAGTTCGATTTTATAAAAAAAAAAGGAGGAAAGGCTGAAAAAGCCCCTCCCCCCACAATAAAAAATAGTTTAAAAAAAAAAAAGGACTCCGGCATTAAATGACCACATAGGTTGATATGCCATAAAACCAATCAATAAATCAACCAGCCAGTATTTGATCACAAATCAGAATAATTAGAAGCTATTTATCACCAGCCAGTGTTTGATCACAAATCACAATAATTAAGTTATTTATCGCCAGCCAGTGTTTGATCAGTGCAAATCACAATAATTAGAAGCTATTTATCACCAGCCAGTGTTTGATCAGTGCTAATCACAATAATTAGAAGCTATTTATCGCCAGCCAGTGTTTGATCAGTGCAAATCACAATAATTAGAAGCTATCTATCGCCAGCCAGTGTTTGATCAGTGCAAATCACAATAATTAGGAGTTATTTGTCACCAGCCAGTGTTTAATCAGTTCAAATCACAATAATTAGAAGCTATTTATCGCCAGACAGTTGAAGCTATTTGTCGCCAGACAAAATGACGAACAACTCCCTTAAGATAATTTTTTAGAATAATTAGTAAAAATAAATATTCAAACTTGGTACATTAAAGAAAGTGTAAATTTATGTAACATTTCTCGGCGTTCCGTTACACTCATATGTTTGTGTCCATTGAAAACAAATCCTTATGGACTGGGTAAATGAAGTTCAGTGGAAAGAAAGAGGAAGAGAAACACCTCAAATTTCGCACTACAGTTTTTTTGTTCTCTTTTTTAGAGGTCTCCTGAAACTGTGACATATCAAAAAGTCCCTGTCAAATTTTAGTTCCAGGGTAGGCGCTACATTACCCCCCTACTAGACAGTATGTCGATAAGGAGAACAGAATGTCACTGAGTGTAAACAGCGAATCGGTGTTGGCGCTGAATGCGTCTACCCGATCTGGTAGAAATGGTCGTGCTTGATGAGTTAGGCTTGTCGAAAAAGACCGTAGTCTTTGGTTTTCGCACATGTATGACATCATCGTCAAAAATCGCTTTCTTTAGGCGATCAACACGTACCGTGTCACGTCTGCCGTTAATCTCGATTATGAAGAACTTCGGGTATCTCTTCAGTACCTTGTAAGGGCCGGAGTACAGCGACTGAAGACGGGTAGTCACGCCACTATTCCGGACGAACACATGGGTCCATGAGTTTATGTCCTTGGGAACATGCATGTTTACGTCTTGTGCTCTTGGCGTGATGTTGAGAGGTATTGCCATATATTCTTTTACACGGGAGTTGTAACTCGCCGGGTCTGGCATGCGTTCGGGGGTGGTTGGTGCAACCATCTGTCCAGGCAAGGTCAGTAAGGCTCCGTAGACCATTTCAGCCGGGGCCAGACCGATGTCTGATTTGATGGTGGACCTAATACCTAGGATAATGAAAGGAAGGTATTCCATCCATCTGTTAGGGTCAGAGTATGCTTTAAAGGACGCTTTAAATTGCCTGTGAAAGTGCTCGATCATGCCGTTTGCCGCCGGATGGTATGAAGTAGTGCGAATGTGTTTACATCTGAGCAGGTGAGACAGTTCAGAAAAGAGGCAAGAGTCGAATTGTCTACTTCTGTCGGTTGCAATGATGTTAGGCACCCCGTAACAAGCTATCCAGTGTGTGATAAGTGCTTGGGCTACAGTTTCGGCTTCAGGCCATCTCAAAAACCTGTCAATGCAAGTCAACAGATGTGTACAGTCTCTGGAGGGTAGGAGTGAGCCCACTAAGTATATGAACATGCTGAAAACTAGCTTCAGGGGTTGAGAAGGTCGAAAGCGGGCTTTTAATGTGCCTATGAATTTTAGACTTTTGGCAAGGGATGCAACTCCTGGTCCATTCGCGTATATCTCGATTGATGGCTGTCCATATAAAACGAGATGTCACCAACTTCTGTGAAGAGCGGATGCCAGGATGCGATAGGTTGTGCAGCTGAGAGAAAACGGCTCGCCTATGTCTGAGAGGAACATACGGGCGCTCATGTCCAGTTGAGATATCACACCAAATCACTTCGCTAGAAAAGGGTATGGGAACCTGTTTGAACGATAATTTGTTAGAAAGTAGCAAGTTATTAAACTCCTCATCATTCCTTTGGTCGGCGGCGATCTGTTTAAGATCGATACTATCGGTAGGCTGAATGGCATCAATGTGCATGCACGATAGTGTGTCAGTGACAACGTTCTCGGTGCCTTTGATGCATTTGATGTCCGAAGTGAACTGAGAAATGTAGTCTAAATGACGAGCTTCTCTGGGTGAATGCTTGCCGGGTTTGGCAAGTAGGGCGTGCGATAGCGGTTTATGGTCCGTAAAAAGTGTGAAGTCGGATCCCTCTAGCATGTAGCGAAAATGCTTGACCGCACAGTAAGGAGCTAAAAGCTCTCTGCCAAAGGTACTATATTTGGTCTCAGCATTCTGAAGTCGCCTGGAGAAAAAGGATAGTGGCTGCTACGTGTTGTCTACGAAATGCCCACATCAGATGTGTCTACTGACAGGGCTAGAGGTGCGTGTGGGTGGAGAAAAACCAACATGGTGACAGCTGTTAACGCTTCTTTTACTTTGTTGAAGGAGTGTAATTCCGGTCCGTTCAAAGTGATTGCCTCATTTTTTTCTTTTTGTTCCTGAGTGCATCCGTTAAGGGCTGTGCGATTTTGGCACAGTAAGGAACGAAACGCCTGTAAAAATTTATCAACCCAAAGAATTCTCGGAGTTTACGAAGGGAAGTGGGAAGTGGGTAATCAACAATGGATTGGACTTTTTCCGGGAGAGGGCGGATACCCTCC
The DNA here is from genome assembly GCF_053919585.1 of Euprymna scolopes. NCBI lineage: Eukaryota > Metazoa > Mollusca > Cephalopoda > Sepiida > Sepiolidae > Euprymna > Euprymna scolopes. The sequence goes on from NC_136499.1 coordinate 81,954,499, forward strand.
GAATCAATTAAATGTTCCAGGAAGGAAAGTGAAGATACTCCAAACTCACACTTGCCAGGGTCGATGATAACACCATATTCCGACAATCTGCAGAACAATTGCTGTAGATGTTGCACGTGTTCGCTCTCGGATGAACTCGCTACGAGTAGATCATCAATGTATGCATAAATAAACGGTAATCCACGTAAGACTGCGTCGATAAATCGCGGGAAAGACTGAGCAGCATTTCTCAGTCCAAAGGGCATTCGTAGAAACTCGAAGAGTCCGAATGGGGTAGTTATAGCAGTTTTGGGGATATCTTCAGGGTTCACAGGAATCTGATTGTACACACGGACGAGATCGATCTTGGAGAATATCGATTTACCATGGAAAGAGTTTGAAAAATCCTGGAGGTGAGGAATGGGGTAATTATCTGGAGTCATGTGACTGTTGAGTGCTCGATACTCCCCGCTAGGGCACCAGTCGCCTGCTGACTTTTTAGGTACCATGTGGAGTGGCGATGACCAATTACTGTCGGAGAGTCGAATAATACCCAAGTCCAACAGGTGCTGAAATTCTTGCTTGGCGACTTTCAGATGATCAGGTTGAGTCTGCGCGGACGCGCGCTCACAGGAGGTCCTCTGGTCTGGATGTGGTGCGTAACATCGTGTGTAACCATGTCATTGCTAAAAACAGGACGAGTTATATCAGGAAAACCCTTTAAGCGGTCTGTGTATGAGTCCGTAGCATCCTTCAATCATTCTATTAATCTTCCCTTGCACGGTAAGTCCAGTGCAAATCACAATAATTAGAAGTTATTTATCACCAGCCAGTGTTTGATCAGTGCAAATCACAATAATTAGAAGTTATTTATTGCCAGCCAGTGTTTCATCAGTGCAAATCACAATAATTAGAAGTTATTTATCGCCAGCCAGTGTTTCATCAGTGCAAATCTGTGGGATATATGGTTAGAAAAGAAAAAAAAAAAAAAACGTACCGGGCGTATCTGCATCGCTCTTTGGGAAAGAAGAAGGAAAGGATGGCCAGTGCATTTGTATACGCGAAGGGCATCTTGGGAAGGCAGAGCATGATGGGAGAAGCTATTTTTTTTCCTGTCTCTTCCTTTTTTTTCTAGATAGGAGGATATAAAAGCAGGGTGACGTTAAATTTGAACTCAACCTCAGATCAAAAGTCTCAAACTCAAATCCAACTGTTCTCTTCTCTCTGCACTTTCCACACTGATGCCCAAAATAAAGAAGACAGCTCTTTTATAGAGAGACCCAACCACATCTCATTTGCATACCTCCTCCCCCCTCTCATCACATCATGTGATTTTCAGTCCATAGATTTCGGGGGGGGGGGCATTTTTATTTTATTTTTTTTTTTACTTTCCTAACACGAGCCGCACGATGCATGAGATAAGGTTCTTTACTTTTAACCACACGCCCCCTTGATCTTTAAGATCAATAATTAGTATCATAATCTGCCATCTACGCTGGGCGTCTTCATTCACGGTGCGATCGTTGAAGAGGCTCTTCTTCAGACACTTCAGCATCAACCTCCCCTTCCTCTGATGGCAAGGAGACTCTCCGTATATCTAAAATGTGACGAGGCATTCCGTCAATCGCTACCTTGTTTTTGGAGAGTACTTCAGTCACTGTACCTTTTCCCCAGCGAGTCGTGCAACGAGAATTGGATGGTTTCACCCACACCTCTTCACCAACTGCGATGTCCATGCAGGCCTGTTCTTCTCTCTGTGTTACAGTCAATGGATGTCGCCATTCATAAGAAAAAATAGACCGGTGCGGCACTGAATTTTCGTCTTGACCAGCCTTCGGCGTCATATTGTACCAAAAAACTGCTTCTTGGGGCGAAATCTGGCTTCTTGATGCAACAGCTTTTATAGTGCGATGGTGTCTCTCTATAATTCCATTTCCACTTGTACGGTATGCAGCTCTAAAATATAGCCCCACATTCCACTTCGCACATAAGTCTCTAAAAACTTCAGAGCAGAAAGACGTACCATTATTCACCAACACCTCTTCTACTGGCCCCCTTTCCATAAAAACCTCCTCGACAACTCTCTTTACCTCTTCTGCTGTTTCATTCTTGATCTTCCGCCATATCGCTACTCTCCCAGGCCCACAATCTATCATAGTTACATGCAGTTCATGTTGATAATGTGTGATGTCAATGGCTAATCTCCGCCAATTCTCTTCAACATGCAGTTCCCCTTTTTCATGTCTAGCCGGTGCAGGGTCGATTGATTGGCATTCCCTACATTGTTCCACCACCTTTTGGACGTCTTGCATTGTGACGTGCGGGTTTACTTTTCTTGCCAGGTAAAGGGTCCGTTCCTTTCCAAAATGATGCAGGTTATGCAGGTATTTTAAATTCTCTACTGCACAACATGCTGGAGCTCCGTCTCTTTCCTTGTGTAGCCAGGCTTTCTTGACTCTTATCAGCCCATTTGCTTTATTTTTTTGTGATGGAACTAAGGTAATAGTTACCTTTAGTTCGAATTCTCGAACCAAGTCTCTCAGCGCTCCAAGTCTACGCTTGATAAGCATCTCCGCTGCTCCTTTTGTTTTGATCCGCTTATCACCAGACAGTACCGATTTAATCCACGACACCACTGTTGCAGAGTCTGTTTTAACATTCACTATCTGTAGCCCCCAATTTAGAGCCAGATTGATGCCTTTCATCACAGCATCGAGTTCCGCAACATTGATATGGGCGCTATCATCCTTTTTGCGTAGCCAAGCAGCATCTTCCACACCCACTTCTCCTATTTCCAATAATACCCTTAATGCTACACTGCTAGCATCAGTCCATATCACCCCTTCATGGCCCTCCTTTACATGCCATTCTCCTCTCACAGGGTCCATTTTTTTCACTTCTGCAATGACTTCTTGTATCATGAGAAGCACTTCTTGATCAACTGCATCTTCCCAACTGTCTGTCCCAGTCTGCCTTTTAATAAAACTGCACGCATTTCGCAGCCATTCAGCTATTAGGTAGTGGCCAACCAGCTTTCCACATATAGAGAAAAGCTCTCTCTTGGCTAGGTCAACCTTGGCTTCAGGGATCTCATTTCCTCGCCCAAACATCAATTTTCCTGCCTTATTGTTTTGTAGTCGAAATCCCAAAGCCATTCTGTTTTCCAGTGACTCAGGCGGTTTTGTCATCAGTCCATATGCTTTGATATGCTCTCTCATCCTTTCTGCAGTCACCTCTGTTTCGTCCACTAGTACATCGTCGATGTAAGAGCAGGTGCCTCTCTTCACTGCATCGTCTTTGGTCAGCACTGTCTTAAGAACTGCCGTCATTATCTTTGGTGTGGAGTTCAGACCAAATCTTAATCTGGTCAGACAATAAACTTGACCTTTGTATTCTACCAATTGATATTTCCACAATTTCTCATCCACATGAAGTTGGAGGTTGGCTGACTTTAGGTCCACAATTTTAGTTGCCTGCTGCATCCTCCTCCATTTCCTTACGACTTCTTCACACACGCGATTCCGTCCTTTGTGTGACAAGCGACAAACTTGTTCAGCTCACGGAAATCTAACACTGGCCTAACTTTCTTCTTAATAGGTTGGACCACTACATAGCCATGAGTGGCAAAATTCCTTCAACTTTCCCTAACCACGGCATTAATATTCCTTCATCTATCCATCTCTCAACTTCTTTTTCAAACTGCGGCTCCGCAGCTCCTTTCAGTGTGCTTTTGTAGCAGCTGACCCGATTCGTCAATACAAGTGGCTCTGCGGTCCATCGCCATTCAACTATCCATTTTTCACCATCGAAGCAGGCTCGAAAGTCATTATCCTCAATTAGACATGGTTGGGGTTTCGACAGTTGGTTGGTATCACCCCTGGTTACACTTCCTGTTATTCCCGGTGCACTCTGATTGCCAAATTTCACCTGGCCTTTAGCAATAGTAGCTCCTCCCAGTCGGTCTATCGCGTCCAGGCCCAGCACCACATCAATTCCTGCAACCAGTCCATCCAGCACGATCACTCTTAGTCGCAATAGCATATTCCTTACTACAATCTCCGCATCGGCCTCTCCACAGCATTCGACTTCTCTGCCATCCACCACTCTAATGTTGCTGGTTCCATTCCAAGAGTTGGCGACGCTCGTAGTAATAAATGTTGTCGTACATCCAGTATCAACAAAAGCTCTAGCCCTCTTTCCATTTATTGTGATCAGTAACTGTGACAAAAAACTCTCATACGCCTGTTCAGTATAAAAGGGGTGACTACTGGCGCAATAGCACCCCTTTACTCGTTTCTCGGAAGCGAAGGACAATTCCTGCTAATGTGCCCTACTTGGCCACACCGAAAACAGATAATGTCTGGCCGTAGCTCCCTATAGTCTCTCATCAGGTGTGGTCCTTGATATCGAAAGCATTTACCAGTAAATCCACGGCCTTGCTTCATCACTGGTCACTCCTTTCTGCTTGCCACAGCAGCCGTGACTGCCCCCAGCTCACCGGGATGTTTCACCAAAACTCTAGCATGCCTTAGAATCTCCTCCACCTCCATGGTTTCAATATCAATAAATTGTTGCAGTTCCATGGAGATGCGATCAGGGAAACCAGTTACTGCTCAATCTTACTCAGTCACCCATTTTTGTCACTGCGCCAAAATAGCTTGACGTTAAATTTGAACTCAACCTCAGATCAAAAGTCTCAAACTCAAACCCAACTGTTCTCTTCTCTCTGCACTTTCCACACTGACTCTCAAAATAAAGAAGACAGCTCTTTTATAGAGGGAGCCAACCACATCTCATTTGCATACCCCCTCCCCCTCCCTCTCATCACATCACTTGATTTTCAGTCCATAAATACCAGGGGCCGGCCATTTTTATTTTCTCTTTTTTTTCTTTCCTAACACGAGCCGCACGATGCATGAGGTAAGGTTCCTGGGGCAGCAGAGAGAAAAGAGTCATGAACATCTTCTCTTGAAAAGAATTTTGTATTGCTGACATTCGAATTGTGCGGTGTGACATTCATGGCGAGAGGCCAGGTGTGGTCGATTGGAAAAGAGGGCAGAAACGTGCTGTAGTTGAGAGAGTGACTCACTCCTTCCCGAACCCCAGAACCGAATCCTGATTATAACACTAGAAGCTATTTCGGCTAGTCAAGCAGGTTAACATGGCTGACTGGAGACTCTCAACTCAGATGTTGAGACCCTTCACTGGGGAGGGTGACCTAATTAAATGGCTGGAAAAATGGAAGATGGTGGCATTGTTGCAAAAAATCGAAGACGTGGTCACCCTGCTGCCGCTCTACTTAGAGGGGGAAGCACTCACTATTTACCAGCAGATGCGCAATGAAGATAAGGGAGACCTTGCCTCAGTGGAGCAAAGACTGAAATTGGCTTTTGCTGAGAGTCCATTTGAAGCACTCGGCAAGCTTGTAAGTTTGAGGTGGACTAGCGAGTCTGTTGACGTCTTTGCTGTGGAGATCAGGAAATGGGCAGGATTGGCTGGTTATGTGGGGAGGAGTCTAGAGATGACGGTAAAGCTATACCTAGTGAATGGCTTCCCGGAAGAAATCTCCGTGAACATGCAGAGAATCACTGAGGTCAATACAATGGAAGTGGACAATCTCTTGGTCCACGCCAAAGTCCTAGTCAAGAATGTCAAGGGCCCAATCGTGGCTGCAGCTGTGAGTGGAAATAAGTGCATGAGGCCCCATTTGAATGACGAGAGACAGGCAGCGAGGCGACAGGAGGGGAGACCTGCCATCAAGTGCTTCCGGTGCCAGGGTCCTCACCTGCTCAAGGACTGCAAAGAGCCGACACCGGGGGTCATCTGCTACCGATGTGGACGAGTGGGATACATTAGCCGCTATTGCGTTGCTGCACGGGATCAGGAAAACGAGTGAAGGGGAGCCATTGCGCCAGTGGTTCCCCCTTCTATGTGGAAATGGCACACAACGAAACGTTACCTCAGTAACCGGTAGTGGTCAATGGGAAGAGAGCCATGGCCCTTGTTGACTCAGGCTGCACCACGACGTTGGTAACGAAGAATATTGCTAGATCATGGAGCGGAACCAGGAGTATTAAGACCGTGGATGGCAGGGAGGTGAAATGCCTGGGAGAGACAACAGCGGAAGTACTGGTGCAAGGTGTGTCTATTAGACTACAAGCCCTGGTGTTGGATCGTCTGGTTGGTGATGTTGCTGTGGTTTTAGGTGTAAGTGCGATCAACCAACTGGGAGGCGCTACATTGAGAGGGAGCCAAGTAACTTTTGGACGCCTCAGCGCAGTAGGAATGGCAGGAGTGGAAGGTGATAGAAATATCAGAACACAATAACCAGAAGCTTGCTGCATCGAGGACTAGGATTTTCTGGCGAGGTTCGATGGTGAGAGGTGAACAGTGAAATGGATCTCCGGGCCTCCGGAACTACATAACAAAGTAAGCTGCTATGAGAAAACACTGCGAGGATAAATAAGAAAAGGATTCAAGAAAGAAGTGGAGAGGTGGATAGAAGAGGGAATTCTGAAACCGTGGACAGGGGAAGAAAAAGGAGTGTTACCATTACTGGCGGTTGTTCAACCCACAAAGAATAAAGTTAGACTGGTACTGGATTTCAGAGAATTTAACAGATACATAGCCTGCCACACTGGAAAGGGGATTGATGTATGCGAAGAGGTGATGAGGAAGTGGAGGAGGATGAAGCAGGCCACTAAGATTGTCGACCTGAAGTCGGCTTATCTCCAGATCCATGTAGATAAAAAATTCTGGAAACATCAATTGGTCCGGTACAAGGGGAAGTTGTATTGCCTGACAAGGTTAGGCTTTGGGCTGAGCTCAGCCCAAAAAATTATGACTGCCGTGCTGAAGATGGTGCTGAGTAAAGACTGTACAGTGGACAAGGCCACTAGTTCCTATATTGACGACATTCTCGTGGAGGAAGCAGAGGTTACAGCAGAGAAAGTGAGAGGCTATGTCGCGAGGTATGGGTTGACTGCAAAACCGGCAGAGTCCCTGGATGGAGGAGCGGCGTTGGGGTTGAAACTATGCCGAGATGGCAAAGAAAGCCTTGTCTTTAGATGAGGGAATGCAATACCCGAAATCAGAACCGACCTGACAAAACTCTTCTCGGTCTGCGGGAGACTGATGGGACACTATCCAATTGCCGGCTGACTCAGGATAGCGTGCAGCTTTATTAAATGACAAATGGGCACTGATGGCTGGGAGGGCCGTGTGACGAAGGAGATCACGAACATGCTACAAGAAATCATCGCGAGATTGACGAAAGAAGACCCAGTAATGGGGGAATGGTACGTCAGCGGCGGAGACGTGGAGGTGATTTGGTGTGATGCCAATAGTCTGGCATTGGGTGTCGTATTAGAGATGGGAGACGTAACTGTGGAAGATGCGGCGTGGTTAAGGAAAAAAAACGACTATTCCCATATCAACTTAGCCGAACTGGAGGCCGCTATGAAAGGAATAAATCTGGCCCTGAAGGGGGGATTAAAAATGATTGAAATCAAATCCGATTTGGCAACGGTAGTTTCATGGATCAGGTCAGCAGTGACTGGCGATAAGACAGTTAGGACCAGAGGTGCTGCAGAAATGCTGATCAAGCGCAGGCTTGGAGCACTTGCAGAATTTGATAGCAGAATTCCAGTTGAAGGTATCTGTAGTGCTGATCCCATCAGAAAAGAACAAGGCGGATTCGATGACATGGGTAAAGAAGGCCTGGCTGCAAGAGAGAAAGGAAGTTTCCTCCGTATGCTGTGCAGGGAAGGAAGTTAAAAAGTTACATGAAATGCACCACTTTGGTCGAGAATGGACATTATTCCTGGCAAGAGAGATTTACCCAGAAACCACCGAGAAGGAGGTCAGGGAGGTAGTGGAGCACTGTCAGGAATGCCAATCGATAGACCCCGGACCATCCAGACATGAAGCAGGAGAGTTACACATTGCAGAGGACTGGAAGCGATTGGCCATTGATGTGACCCATTATCGCCATAAGCTGTATCTGTCGATGGTCGACTGTGGACCAGGGAAGTTTGCCATATGGAGAGAGATCAGGGCAGAAGCTGCATGGGCGATCGGAGGGGTCATCAAAGAAATATTTTTGGAAAGAGGGCCGGTTGAGAAACTATTAATGGACAATGGCCCCGCTTTCTGATCAGAAGCCTTTAAGGAGGTGTGTGACAGGTGGGGAGTAAGGCAATTTTTTAGGACAGCATATCGGCTGAGTGGCAATGGGATAGTGGAGAGGAATCATCGCACCATCAAGGCTGCTTCGGAAAAAAGCAACATTTCACCCATGGAGGCAGTGTTTTGGTACAACATCTCACCAAAAACCAGACAAGATGAGACAACTGTGCCTCATAGAGCCATCTTTGCATATAAGTGGCGCGGCATCCGTGCAACAAAACGGTAGGAATTGAGGGTGAAGAAGCTACCATTAAAGTGGGCGAGGAGGTGTGGATAAAGTCCCCCAATGCAAAATGTACCACTCGCTGGGGGAGGGGGGATCATAACGAGAACGTAGTCAAAGAACAACGTAATGGTGAATGGCGTTCCCGGCATATCCTAGACCTGCGTCGTGTAACCCTGCCGGTGCGCAGTGATAGCAGTGAAGAGGAGGAAGTTGATATCCACCAAGAAGCTAACAATGCACCCCAATTGGACTTAGCCCCACATTGTGGTTCTTTACAACTGGACGAGAATGTCTAGTGAACCTGAAAATGTCAGCCCCCAAGAAGGAGGCCTCAACGTGAGAGGAGGAGGCCTGCTTTGATGAAGGATTATGAAGTGTCTTATTGATCTCAAAGATCAGGGGGGCGTGTGGGGTATATGGTTAGAAAAGAAGAGAAAAAAAGAAACGTACCAGGCATATCTGCATCGCTCTTTGGGAAAGAAGAAGAAAAGGATGGCCAGCGCATTTGTATATGCGAAGGGCATCTTGTGAAGGCAGAGCATGATGGGAGAAGCTATTTTTTTCCTGTCTCTTCCTTTTTTTTTTTTCTAGATAGGAGGATATAAAAGCAGGGAAAAATTCCCTGGGGCAGCAGAGAGAAAAGAGTCGTGAACAACTTCTCTTGAAAAAAGATTTTGTATTGCTTACGTTCGGATTGTGCGGTGTGACAGTGGTGGCGAGAGGCAACTACCAAAGAAGCAATTTCATATTTAATACATTTTTTATATCAATTATACAAATTAATAAAAAAGCTACCACAAAGGAAGAAATTGTACATTTGATAAATTGAATTAAATAACCTATTCTAAAACAATAAGAAAGCACTCCTAAATAGAAGTTCTGAATTTTATGAATTGAACTAAAACCATACAAAGCAACTGCCAAAGAAGAAATTGCATATTTCATAAATTGCATTTAATTAATCATACAAATCAATCAAATTACACTACCTAACAAAGAAATTGCACATTTGTTAAATTGACTTAAATTAACCTTACAAAAGCAACCAAAAGACACTACCAAGGGAGAAATTCCGAATTTTATGAATTAAACTGAATTAATTATAGAAAGACCATAACATAGTGTCTGCCAAAGAAGTAATTGCATAGTTGATAAATTAATTATAATAAAACAATAAAGAAGCGACTACTGAGAAAGAAAAAGCACATTTGATGAATTGAGTTAAATTAACTATACAAAATCAATAAGAAAGAAATTTCAAATTTTATAAATTTAACTAAATTAATTATACAAAAAACACAAGGAAGCAACTGCCAAAGAACAAAAAAGAATTGCACATTTGATAAATTGCATTAAATTAATTATACAAAAACAATAAAGAGGACAAAAATGCACATTTGATGAATAAAATTTTCTATAAAAAATAATAAGAAGACACTACCAAAAAAATTTCGAATTTTAAGAATTGAACTAAATTATACAAAAACCATAACAAAGCAACAGCCAAAGATGAATTTGCACTTTTATAAATTGCATTTATTTAATTATACCAAAAGACATTAAGAAGCTACTATTAAGGAAGACATTGCACATTTGATTAATTGGATTAAATAAACTATACAAAAACAATAATAGGACACTACCAAAAAGAAATTTAGAATTTTATGAATTATACTGAATTTATTATACGAAAACCATAAAAAAGCAACTGCTAAAGGAAAAATTGCACATTTGATGAATTGAATAAAATAACTATAAAAAACAATAAGAAGACACTCCCAAGGGAGAAATTCCAAATTTTATAAATTCAACTATATTAATTATATGAAAACCAAAAAGAAAAATCTGCCAAAGCAGAAATTGAACATTTAATAAATGGCCATAAATTAATTGCACAAAAAAATCCACTGCCAAGAAAGAGATGTCTCACTTAATGAAGTAAATTAAATTAGTTATACAAAAAATAAGTAGACACTACTAAGGGATAAATTCCAAATTCTATGAATTGAAAAAAAATATTATACAAAAACCAAAACGAGGCAACTGCCAAAGAAGAAACTGCACATTTGATAAATTTCATTAAATAGATTATACAAATTCTATAAAGAAGCAATTATGCAAAATGAAATTACACATTTTATGAATTGAATTAAATAAACTATACAAAAAATACCAGGACACTACAACACAAAAATTCCGAATTTTTTTTTTATCAAATTAAATTAATGATACAAATATCATAACGAAGCATCTGCCAAAAAAAATTGCACAATAAATAAATTGAATTAAATTAATTACACAAAAAAGTAAAGAAGCAACTATACAAAAAGAAGTTACATATTTAATTCATTGAATTTAATTATCTATACAAAAAATATTCCAGGACACTACAATATATTAATTCCGAATTTTATGAATTAAATTGATAATAAAATCACCATAACGAGGCATCTGCCAAATAAAAAAGTGCACAATTAAGAAAAATTGCAAAGTGAAAATGTTTAAAAGTTAAACTGTTAAATAAACCTAATTTAACAAAAGCAATAAATAAGCTAGGAAACAATTGCAATGTTAAAATGTTACATAAATTAATTACTAAAAACAATAAAATACCCACTGTTAAAAAAAAATCGGAGAGTTAAAAATTTGCAGAAAATTAATTAAAATAAAAACAATAAAAAAGGCAGTGTCAAGGAAAAAATTGCAGAGTAAAACTGCTACAAAAAATTAATTACTAAAATCAATAAAGACACCACTGTCAAGGAAAAAATTGCGAAGTTAAAAAGTTACATAAAATTTATCATAATTACAACAAAAAAAACGCTACTGTCATGAAAAAATTGCAGTTAAAATGTTACATAAAATTAATAAACATAAACAAAATAAATAAGCCACTGTCACGGAAAAAATTGCAAAGTTAATGTTTCATGAAATAAATAATAATAATAAAAATAGATAAGCCACTGTCAAAAAAATTGAAAATTTTCAAAGTTGCATCAAATAATTTATACTAAAACAATACAGCAACCACTTTCAAGGAAAAAATTGCAAAATTTAAAAGTTGCATAAAATTAATTATAATAAAAACAAAGAAGACATTAGCAAGGAAAAAATTGCAAAGTAAACATGTTACATAAAATTAATTACTAAAAAGCAATAAAGAAGCCACTGTTAAAGAAAAAAATGCAAAGTTAAAATTTGTATAAAATTAATTATAATAAAATCAATAAATAAGCCCTTCTCAAAGAAAAAATTTCAAAGTTAAAAGTTACATGAAATTAATGATAATAAAAACAATAAAGACGCCACTCTAAAAGAAAAAATGCAAAGTTAAAACGTTACATGAAATTTATTATAATAAAAACAATACATAAACCACTCTCAAAGAAATAATTGCAATATTAAAAAGTTACATGAAATTAATTATAATAAAAATAATAAATAAGTCCTTCCCAAAGAAATAATTGTAAAGTTAAAAAGTTACATGAAATTAATTATAATAAAATCAATAAATAAGCCACCCTAAAAGAAAAAATATCAATGTTTAAAAGTTACATGGAATTAATTATAATAAAAACAATAAATAAGCCCTTCTCAAAGAAATAATTGTAAAGTTAAAATGTTGCATAAAATTAATCATAATAAAAACAAAAAAGCTAATGTTAAGGAAAATATTACACAGTTAAAAATTACATGACTTTAATTATAATAAAAACAATAGATAAGCCACTAACAAGGAAAAAATTGCAAAATCAGAAAGTTACATAAAATTAATTATAATAAAAACAATAAAGAAGCCACTGTCAAGGAAAAAAATTGAAAAGTTAAAATTTTGCATAAAATTAATTAAAAAAAAAAAAACAATATATAAGCCACTATCAACGAATAAATTGTAAAGTTAAAATGATACATAAAATTAATGAAAAAAACACAAAAAAAGACATTGTTAAAGAAAAAAATTACAAAGTTAAAATCGTACACGAAATTAATTATAATACAAACAATAGATTAGCCACTGTGAAGGAAAAAATTGAAAAGTTACATAAAATTAATTGTAATAAAAAAAGGCAACTCTCACAGAAAAAATTTCCAAGTTAGAATATTGCATAAATTAATTATAATAAAAACAATAAAAAAAGACACTGTCAAAGAAAAAATTGCAAAGTTATAAAATTACATAAAATTAATTATAATAAAAACAACAAAAGCCACTAAAGAAAAAAAATTACAAAGTTAAAAAGTTGCATAAATTGATTATAATATAAACATAAGGCAATTGCAAAATCAAAAAGTTATATTTAATTAATTTTAATAAAAACAATAAAGAAGCCACTTTCAAATAAAATTGCAAAGTTTAAAAGTTGCATAAAATTAATTAAAATAAAAACGATAGATAAGATACTGTCAAGGAATAAATTTCCAAGTTAAAATGTTGCATAAAATTAATTATAATAAAAACAAAAAAGTCACTGTTAAGGAAAAAATTACAAAGTTAAAAATTACATGAATTTATTTATAATAAAAACAATAAAGAAGCCACTGTCAAGAAAAAGCTGAAAAGTTAAAATTTTGCATAAAATTAATTATAATAAAAACAATAAAGAAGCTAGTGTCAAGGAAAAGATTGCAAAGTCAAAAGTTTGCATAAAATCAATTATAATTACAATACATAAGTCACTGTAAAACAAATGCATAGTATAAAAGTTACATAAAATTAATTATAAAAAACAATAAAGAAGCAACTTTCAAAGAAAATATTTCAAAGTAAGAATATTGCATAAATGAATTATAATAAAAATTATAAAGAAGACACTGTTAAAGAAAAAATTGGAAAGTTGAAACGTTACAAAAAATTAATTATAATAAAAACATTACATAAGCCACTTACAAAAGAATTGCGATGTTTCAAAGTTGCATAAACTTAATTATAATAAAAACAATAAAAAAGCCTCTGTCAAGGAAAAATTGCTAATTTAAAATGTTGCATAAAATAAATTATAAAAAAAAAATAATTACGCCACTGTCAAGAAAAAAATTGCAAAGTAAAAAATTACATAAATTAATTATAAAAAAAATAATAAGTAATCGTCAAGTTCAAGATTACAAAATTCAAATGTTACATAACATTAATTTTTATAAAAACAATAAAGGAGACACTGTCAATGAATAAATTGCAAAGGTAAAATGTTACATACAATTAAGTATAATAAAACAATAAATAAGCCACTGTCAAGGAAAAACTTTCAAAACTTTAAAGTTACATAAAATTAATTATAATAAAAACAATAAAGAAGCCACTGTCAAGGGAAGAAACTTCAAATTTGATGAATGGCATTTAATTAACTATATGAAAACAATAAATAAGCCATGAATGAGAAAAAATTCAAGTTTGATGAATTGAAATTAACTATTTATCCAAAACCAATAAAGATTTCACTACAAATGAAGAAATTTCAAATTTTTTAAAATTGCTTCAAAATAATTTTAAAAACTTTACAAAGAAACTTCTAAGTACAAAATTGATAATTTTTTGAAATTTAATTGGATTAATTATACAAAAACCATGATGAAGACAGGAAGAAATTGCAAATTCATAAATTGCATTTAATTATGTAAAAACAATAAAGGAGCCACTACCCAGGAAGAAATTTCAAATTTTCTTAAATAACATATAATTAATTGTAAAACCCTTTTGTCTACCACACAGTTCGGTAACAAATTTATTGCTTCTTGCTCGAAAAACGATCACTTAAGAGAGAATATAAGGGGACACTCAGGCTAGTTTCTGAAAACTAGTTGTAGGTGCCTTTTCTTATAAAATAGATCCTGTCTACCACACACACACACAAAAAAAAAAAAAAAAAAAAAATGACCCTGTGTCATATGCTGTCATTGTCGGGAGGCAATAAATATTACCTTTGCAAAATGTTAATTTCCTATACCATAGACTTCAAATTTCTGCAAGTGATTTTTTTTTAATTTTTATTCATCTCAAATAAGAAGTGTAAGCATTCTACTGTGATAGGAGCCATATTTATAGAGAAACCTGGATGGGGAGTTTAGCAACAAGAGTTTTTTTTCTCATTACATTTAAATTTCTGCATGTTAGTATGGTTAGTGGAACAAGGATAAAAGAAGGAACTCCAAAGGCAAGAAGTCCAAAATAAGCTCTCAGATGAGAAAATCTTTTGACATCTATGGACTAATGAAGGAGGAATTTGCTATCAGTCGAGTGGATTAGGCATATTTTCATTGAGTGATAGATTTTTGAAAAATTGATCATCATCCTCATCTTGGGTTTAATGTCTAATTTACAGGTTGGCATATGTTGAACGGCTTTTAAAAAATGACTTTCAAACTAATCTATTTCCACACAGATCTTTATTTCTCTTTCTCAAAAATCCATCCTTATTATTTCCGCCCATGTTTTCTTGTACTAACTGGCTTTGCTTCAACTGGTCTACATCTAGTAATCTTAAAATACAAATGACCCAAACATAAAATAGAGAATAAAATAAAAACACCATACATGGGAACTCGTACGTCATACTAGCACAAATGATACACCACTTTCTTAATTACTGAGATTGAAAGTCTATCAAAGAAACTGAAAATTTATATTCGATAAAAAAAAACGGTACTAAACCAAAAGTTCTGAATTCTTTCATAGAATATTGCATTAATGGGAAGAGGATGAGATTTTGATTTTTTTAGATGGGATTATACCCCTGAAAATATCTACATGGGCATTTATCTTTGTGGTTTATTTGAATATAAAAGATAAAAAATGGAGGCATATATTTAGGCAACAGCAATCAAGTCTATGTGGATGTTATTTCACTTCCAGGAACAACAAAAATCTTTAAATATTTTACAGTTGCAGAAATGATGATGCGGAAGATAATATAGAAAACAATGCAATCAAATGGTGAGATTTTATATTTCGTTTTTATTATACGAAAGACCTCATCAAATATGAGTTATTAGTTTTTGAATATTTACAATTTGGAGAAATAGAAATGAGTGATATAGGAAAGGATAATAGAAAATAGAGTACAAGTCATGCCAAGAGGAAGGGGGAGGAGGCTTTCGATGCTTTTTTTTTTCCTTTGAAAGTTGTTGGTTTAATGGTTAAGGAAAAAGTCGTTCAAGAAGAAAATAAAGAAGGAACGAAAGTGACAGAAATAGAAAATTCATGACGCTTGACATTCGTTGATATCCGCTGTATATATTATTATGTAGATATTATATAGATATTATTATGTAGATATTACTATATAACATGATTTGTAAATGTAAATTCCCACAAAAACAAAAAATAAAATAAAAATAGATAAGAAAATCCTCACAAAACTGATTGCAATTATATTTTATAATTGCAAGCAGTTTTGTGACGATTTTCCTATTTAGATGTTTTGAAGGTAAAAGGGTTTTGAGATAAAAACGAAGTACAAATAGAACCTAAGCGATGCGACTGTGACAAGTTTGCATACATGAAGCTTCGCTGTTCGAAACAAAAGAAGCAACAACTAAGTAAGAAATTTGTAAATTTCTAAAATATAATTTGAATAATTATACAAAAACTCTAAACAAACCACGAATAAGGAAAAAACTGCAAATTTGATAAATTGCAGTTAATTATATATACAAAACAGTAAAAATTCCACTAACAATGATGAAGATTTCTAATTTTCTAAAATTGCATTAAATTAACTATAAAAGACTATAAAATAGCATCTATTGAGTAAGAAATTGAAAATGTTCTGAAATTGCATTTAATTAATTATACAAAAATATTAAGTAAGGCATGAGAAATTGCAAATTTTCTAAAATAGCATTAAATAAATTATAAATAACTGTAAAGTAAGAAACCGATAATTTTCATAAATTTCATTTAATTAATTATACAAAAACAATAAACAAGCCACAACCGACGAAGAACATTCAAATTTTCTAAAATTGCATTTTTTTATTATACAAAAACAATAAAAAGTCGTTACTTTGAAAGAAATTGCAAATTTTCTAAAATTTGTATTAAATTAATTATTCAAAAACAATAAATAAGCCACTACCAAGGAAGAAATTGCAAAGTTGATAAATTGCATTTATTTAGTTATAGAAAAGCTATAAAAACTGTCACTATAAAAGGAGAAATTCATAATTTTCTTAAAATGTAGTTAATTAATTAAACAGTAAATATCAGGGAAGCAATTGAAAATTAGATGTATTTAATTAAATTAATCATACAAAAGCCATACAGAAGCCATTGCCAAGGAATAAATCGCAAAGTTGAAATATTGCATTAAATTAATTATAACAAAAAACAGTACAGAAGCCACAGTCAAGAAATTGCAACATTTGTAAATAAATTTCAGTTAATTATACAAAAACAATTAAAAAAAAAGCCAATACCAGAGAAGAAATTCCAAATATTTAAAATTTCACTAAATTTATTATACAAAAACAATAAAAAGTCATAACCAAGGGAAAATTTCAATTTTGCATAAATTCAGCTCTTCGGATCTTTGTTATGAGCAAAGATATTGATTTTTTTTTTTATTTTCATCTGATGTTTTAAAAGTTAGAATTTTCGTTTTAGAAGACTAAAATTTGATAGGTATTATATATTTTATTGAATTTGATAGGTATTATATTATTTTTTATTGAATTTGATAGGTATTATATATTATTTTTTATTGAATTTGATAGGTATTATATATTATTTTTTATTGAATTTGATAAGCATTATATATTATTTTTTATTGCATTTGATAGGTATTATATATTATTTTTTATTGCATTTGATAGGTATTATATATTATTTTTTTATTGAATTTGATAGGCATTATATATTATTTTTTATTGCATTTGATAGGTATTATATATTATTTTTTTATTGAATTTGATAGGTATTATATTATTTTTTTATTGAATTTGATAGGTATTATATTATTTTTATTGAATTTGATAGGTATTATATATTATTTTTATTGAATTTGATAGGTATTATATATTATTTTTTATTGAATTTGATAGGTATTATATATTTTTTATTGAATTTGATAGGCATTATATATTATTTTTTATTGAATTTGATAGGTATTATATATTATTTTTATTGAATTTGATAGGTATTATATATTTTATTGAATTTGATAGGTATTATATTATTTTTATTGAATTTGATAGGTATTATATTATTTTTATTGAATTTGATAGGTATTATATATTATTTTTATTGAATTTGATAGGTATTATATATTATTTTTATTGAATTTGATAGGTATCATATATTATTTTTTATTGAATTCTTTGAGATGAATAATTTGTGTATTTATTTGCGGACTGTTATCTTCATAGTTATTGTTGTTTCATCACATTTCGGTTAACTCATCTACTGGCCTCCTTCAGGTAATTAATTGCAATGGGATAGAAATGCTGCGTGTCGTAACTGTATCCCCAGTAATTACTGCCTTCCATAGTTGTTGTTGTCTCATCACGTTTTGGTCAACTGACCTGCTTTGCGTAGGTTTGAAAATGCTATCTTCAGACAGTACTCACCTGGAATCGGGTCGTTTAATTGTCATAATAATTTTACCAAAAATTCTTCCTGGTGCTACCAGATCAGGCTGTCTATTGGCTTCCTGAGACGAAATGCACCTACATCGATTTTCTGTTTTTGTTTTCTATTCTCTTTTGTAAAACTTAATTATATTCTGCGAAAACAAAAACAACAACCCCCTTCCCCTCTCCTTTCCTTTTCCTTCCCTACTTACCAACCCCGTCGCCCCCCCTCCCTTTTTTTTTTGCCTTGTTGGTAGGGCACTAGAGTAAGCCAACTGCCTCCCTGCAGAGGGTAAAAATCCCTCAATGGGGTAATCAGTTAGCCGTGGGTTGCTACCCGTAATGCCTTAGGACGTGATCCTGGTGATTGAGCTAAGACCTGGGTGCATAAAAGTCTAGGCACTGCAACACATTACTTCAGCCCTTACTTCGGCTAGACGGGCGGTCGGAGAGGCCCGATCCGACCAATCGGCCAGTCACGCCAAGCCCTAGCACTTACACCCAAAGTACCAACTACCACAACAAAGAACAAAACTTAAAGGTACTCCCATCTTTTTTTTTTTTTCTTCCCCCACTACAAAAAATAGGCAAACCAAGTAAGTGCTAGAAGGTGGTGGCAAGGGTCAATCAATTGGAAAGACCAGAACTCAACACTCCATCTGAGCAAATGTATTTTTGAGGACATATTGAACAGATAATATAGTGCTTGAGAACTCCTTAGTAAAAGACTAGCTTACCTCCACGTAGCCCCGACATGGTCAAGGCGAATGGGTTTCCCCCTTACTATGCCCCAATTTTGGACTCCGAGGTGGGTAGGGAGCGTGGTTGATGAAAAATAAATCCCAAAATCCATGGCTGATAAAAACAAATGCATCTTCCTCAAAACCCTTAAAAGAAACTATTCCTCTGACTCTGACCTCTCAAGCTCAGATGAAGAACAAAAATTCAAAACTAGAAAAACCATTCCAACTATAGATGAAAGAAACTTCCCACGATTCGTGGTTATTGAATTAATCGAAAATAAAAAAATTGGAAATTTATCACCTTTCCTAATAAAAAAGACATTATCCACAAAAAGTAAACCAAAAATGATAAAAAAAACAAAAGATGGAAATCTACTAGTTGAGATAACCAATCTTAGAGATGCTCAATCTCTACTCAAAATGGAGAACTTCCATGAGTACAAGTGCAAAGTCTTTCCCCATAAAACACTAAACACTTCGAAAGGAGTAATTTGAAGTTATGAACTATCGCTAGCTACTGAACCTAATTAGAAAAACAAGGAGTAATCAACCACGTCCGCATAAACATAAAAAGAAACAATAAAATAATAACAACCAACACATATTAACGTTTAACAAATCAACAATACCTAAGGAAATAAAAATTGGCTACTTAAATGTAAAAGTAGTCCAATATATCCCAGCCCCATTAAGATGTTTCCATTGCCAAAAATATGGACATCATAAAGAAGCCTGTAAAGGAATAGAAATATGTGGAAAATGCGGCAACAAAGAGCCTGACCACACTGAAGAAAAATGCATAAATGAGGTGAAATGTGCAAACTGCAAAGATCACCCAGTCTTCTCTAAAATATGCAAAACATATAAAAAAGAAAGAGAAATTATAGAAGTAAAGTACAAAAAAAAACACAACCTTTCCAGAAGCCAGAAAAATAGTTCAGACGTACATGAAAGACAACACATATGCTGAGACAACAAAAAATCAACTAAACCATGCCAACATAATGAAATACATGATCAATATAGGGAGCTGATAAACAAACTGATTACATTAAATATTAAAGAATGGCCAGAATTTCAAAATAGCCTAAAAGAAAAATACTCAAATCTGGAAAATAGAAATAACAAATCCAAACAAAGAAAATAATATTCCATCCACAACAGAACCATTAAAAACATTATCACAGAAACCAGCAAAACAACCACCAGAAATTAATAAAAACATAAGCAATGATAAAACAGCAAATAAAGAACGTTCCCGAAAAGATAAAACCAAACAATAGACACTCAAAATAGATTCTAAATTCTAGAAAAAATGGAAACTGAAAACACCCTAGATAAAAAAAAAGAAACCAAACACAAGTAATCCAGAGGAAAAAAATGAACAAGAAGCCAAAACGGCAACATCTCAAGCAAGATCCAGATCAACGTCCAGATCCAAACAAAAAAAAGAAAAAACCCAGCAAAACACTTCACCAAAGACACAAACTCCAACAAAAGATAAACCCTCTATATATATATATCATTCCTTAATTGGAATTCATTTTTGAGATGAGCATTATATATTAATTTATTTTTATTTCGTACTATTATTCTCATCTTTATTAGTTGTTGTTTTTTATCTTTTATTGGTTTTGTTTATTCACAACGTTTCAGCCAACTATTCCTCTGGCCTTCGTCAGGTGGTAACCGCGACGGATAGGAACTTCGAATCTCCTAACTGCATTCTCAGGTTAATTGACCAAAAATGTGGTGGGACGACAACAACTACGGATGGCAGTGATGGCTGAGAATGCAGTTAAGATATTCGAAGTTCCTATCCATCACAGTTACCACCTGACGAAGGCCAGAGGAATAGTTGGCCGAAATGTTGTGAATAAACAAAACCAATAAAAGATCAAAAACAACAACTAATAAAGATGAGAATAATAGTCCGAAATAAAAATAAATTAATAAACCCTAAAGAGATGGAAATAGAGGAAAACTAAACAGCCTCATGGATAGAAATAAAACACAACAAATTATCCAATGGAATTTTCGTGGAATAAGATAATGAACTTCTTATACTTATCTCACTCTTCAACCCAGCTATTGTTTGCTTACAAGAAACCTTCCTACAAAACAATAACCATTTCAAAAACACCAAACTATGAACAATACAACTATTTCCATAACACAGGCCTTCGTGCTAATGGAGGCACCTCAATTCTTGTAAGGAATAACATACCTCAAAGCAATTTCTCTGTCAAAACAAATCTCCAAGCAATTACAACTCAAGTCACATTACACAAAACAATCACAATCTGCTCAATATACCTCCCTCCTCATGAATCAATAAATGAAAATGAACTAGAAAATTTCATAAAACTACCTTCACCATTCATTCTTCAAGGAGACTTTAACTGCCACAGTACGTTATAGGGATGCGAAGTCATAAACTCAAAAGGAAACAAAATTGAACAATTAATTAACAAAAATAACTTGTGCCTTCTCAATCAAAAGAATCCCACATACTTAAATCCAACAAACGGATCAACTAGTGCCATTGATCTTACCATGTGTGATCCATCAAGCTTCTTGGATTATACATGGAGCACTTATGAAGAACCCTGTGGAAGTGATCACTTCCCTATTATAATCAATTACAGTAACTCCATCCAAAACCACATACCCAGGTGGAACACAAACAAAGCCAACTGGGCCGAATTTAAAGAACTTTGTTCACTAAAATTAACAGAACATCAAATCCAAACTATAGAAGAATTCACTCATAACAATAGCCAAAAAATGCATACCCAAAAATTCTCCTCCTGGAAAAAAAAAAAACCATGGTTCAATCCAGAATGTAAAACAGCCATTAGACAGAGAAAGGCAGCCTTAAGAAAATTTAAAAAACAACCCACAACGAACAACTTAATAGAATACAAACACCAAAGAGCTAAAACTCGAAAAACAAAGAATACAAAAGATCCTGCTGGCAACAATTTGTCAACAAAATCAACATCATCACTAAACCCAAAACTGTCTGGGAAATGATTAGGAAAATAACTGGAAAATATAATCCGAATCCAATCAAACACCTTCTCACAAATAAACAGAAAATAACTGATAAAAAAGATATTGCTAACACACTAGCTAAAACCTTTGCCGGAAACTCATCATCAAAACACTACAATAGACAATTCCAAATACTTAAGAAACATGAAGAAAAGTACAAAATAAACTTTAACTCCAAAAACCAAGAGCCTTACAATGAAATCTTCTTCCTCAATGAACTAGAAACCGCCATAGAAAAATCCCATAACTCAGCTGTAGGACCAGATGAAGTGCACTACAGCTTCCTTAAAGAAATTCCACCAGAATCATTAAAACTCCTTCTCAAAATTTATAATAAAATATGGGAAACAAAAGATTTCCCAACTTCATGGAAAAATGCAACAATAATACCAATACCCAAACTGGGAAAAGATACATCAAACCCAGAAAACTACAGACCAATAGCTCTCACAAGCTGCCTATGCAAAACGTTCGAAAGAATGATTAACTACCGTCTTATATGGTATCTAGATGACAACAAAATAATTTCTGAAGGCCAGTGTGGATACCAAAAAAATTGAGGATGTATAGACCACATCATTAACCTCGAAAATTATATCGGAGAAGCTTTTATCAATAAGGAACACGTAACATCTTTTTTTTCAATCTTGAGAAAGCATATGAAACTACCTGGAAACACGGTATCATAAAAGATCTCCACAACATCAGACTAAGAGGCAGATTACCTGAATTCATAAAAATCTTCCTCACAGACAGATCTTTCCAAGTTCGCATAGACTCAACTTTATCAGACTCACAAAATCAAGAAGAAGGAGTGCCCCAAGGCAGCATATTAGCAACAACTATCTTTAACATAAAAATCAATAACATTATAATAGAACTCTCTCCTGATATACATAGCTCCTTATATGTAGATGACTGCTCAATCAGCTAAAGATCTAAATACACTCACACTATTGAAAGAAAGCTACAGTATAACATAAATAAAATTAATAAATGGGCAACAAAAAATGGTTTCAAATTCTCCCAAAACTAAAACAAAATGCATCCATTTCTGTAACCAACACAAACTCCACCCTGACCCAACCTTACAGATTGAAGGCGAAAAAATTCCATTCGTAAATGAACACAAGCACCTGGGAATCATTTTTGACAAAAAACTAAATTTCATTCCACACATCAATCACATCAAAACCAAATGTAATAAAGCATTACAACTCCTATGAGTCATCGCCCATACAGATTGGGGAGCTGACAAGAACACACTACTCAAACCATATAGAGCATTAATTAGATCAAAAATAGATTATGGTAGCTTCATATATCAATCCACCAGAAAGTCATATCTAAAAACCCTCAACACAATATGCCATTCCGGACTAAGACTAGCAACCTACACTGTAAAAAAGCCTGTATGCAGAAGCATATGAAACTCCTCCAATGCTTAGAAATCAAAACCTTGGTCTAAAATACTACACAAAACTTACAGCCAACCCCACAAACCCAGCACACAATAACACTTTAAATCCAAACCGTAAACACTTTTTCGACCAAAAAGAAAATGCAATCAAAACCTTTGGACGTAGAATAAAATCGATTTCCAAAGAAGCAAGTCTACCCATAACTAAAATTCATGAAACTGCCTTACTCAAAACCCCTCCCTGGAAAATCGTATCCCCTAACATCGACCTAAGTTTAAGTAAATATGAAAAGAAACATACTCCTCCAATAACTTATCATGATGATCTCGATAAAATCAAAGAAAAGTATCCAGACCACACACACATCTATACAGATGGGTCTAAACAAAATAACGCAACAGCCAGTGCAGCAATACTCAATAAATCAATCAAAAAACAATCAAACCTCCCAAAAGAAATCTCAATCTTCAGTGCTGAAATACATGCTCTAATCCTAGCTCTCAAACTCGCCTCCAATAACAAAAAAAAACAAATTTATAATCCTTTCAGACTCCCAATCTACTCTAAAAGCGATTAAAAATAAAAAGATGGACAATCCCCTAATCGCAAAATTATTCCAAAAATTAACTAAACTAAACAGTAAAAAAAAAATCATTTTCTGCTGGATACCGAGCCATTCCGGTATTAAAGATAATGAATTAGCAGATTCTGCCTTAAATCTCCCAATCGATGCAAATTTTAAAATTCCATACATAGATCTAAAAAGACGTATCAACGCATATACAACAGAGAAATGGCAAACCTACTGGAATGAACACCCTAACAATAAACTTCACAAAATCATGCCAAAAAACAAGAACAAAATACGAAACTAAACAGAAAAGAAGTCAAACTAACAAGAATAAAAATAGGCCATACTCGCTTAACTCACTCATATCTCCTAAAAAAAGAAAGCCAACCCATCTGTATACCTTGTCAAATACCACTCACAATCAAACACATATTAATTGAATATACTGATTTTGTAACAGTAAGAAATCGATTCTACAAAGAAAACAATATTAAAGAGTTATTTGATAAAAACAATCCCCACACCATACTCTCATATCTAAAAAAATTGGCCTTTATAAAAAAATTTAAAAAGAACCCTTTATACAACAGTCCTGAATATGATCTAAAACTATATCCGATGGTGAGGCCCCACCTTGCGGAGTGTGGAGTCACCTATTAATTGCCATTGCTCCCAGGTCCACTCTGACCCGGAGTGGTAGTACCTGTTAAGGTCCCAACTATGGGTTAAATAGAATCTGACTTAAAAAAAAATATACTCCTCAAAATAACTAGATTCGGCATTAAATAACCGGAAAAAGTTGATATACCGTAAAACAAAAACAACCAACCCACCAAAAATTTTTCATAAGTTTTGGTTTCGGTTACGATTATAACTGATGGCATTCCAATAATCTATTTTTTTTATAAATAATTTTATCAAGAATTCTTCAGAAGTTTTGGTTTCGCTTTCGATTATGAGTGAAGGAACTCTTATATATATATATATATATATATATATATATATATATATATATAAGTTTTTATTTCAGTTTCGATTCAAGTTATTGCACCCAAGTCATATGGATATATTTTTTTTATTTTTGAAATCGCAACTTTATAATATATAAAAATCGATAGAACATTAACTCTATAATAATATATATGAAATTTGCAAGAATTAAAATATATTTAAGCAAACTTTACGACCGGGTTGCTAGCTTAAATAAATACTTTTGCAGTTTTAACAAAAAAAGCTACAATAATATCAGAGCGTCTCCATTTACACTGAACATCTACAGAATGTCAACATCAATATATTACATATGAATGAGTCCCCTGTGGAATTTCCATAGGTCCCGCTAGTTTAATATTAAAGTAATTTAACTATGAATTTTTTTATTTTTTTTTTAACAATTTCAAATTTATCAAAACTACAAATATCAGATTTCAATCAAACACAATAAATATAACTGATACAAACTTGTTTCTAAGTTTCTTTGTTTTTTTCTAAAATATTCATTTTTTTATGTATGTTTTATCTTTTAAAAATAAATTTTTTCTGGAATTACAAGCATATAAATATAAATATCAGCAGGATTCGTCACAATCACATTTTTTAGTAGAAATAAACTCAAATTTATCTTTTATAGATACATCCAAAATTAAGCTTGTGTTTTCACTAAACTCTATGCACATAAATGCCACCCTTTTCATAAATATAATTAAAAATAAAAATATAAGTATTATTCCATAAAAAATGAGTGAAACATCTCACATCTATTAAAGAAAGCTAGATAAATTCTAGGATCTTTCTTCAAACCTGAACCAAAATGTAATGAATTCCTTTCTTGGCCAAAAGCCATACTTTTACCAAGTTTTGTAGAAATCCTCTTCAGTACACAAACAGGCAGAAATAAAAGCATTTACTAGAATAAAATCCTAGTATCAGTTTTCTTATTTGTCTTATATATTGCCTTTAATTATTGTTCTCCCCCTTTTCTTTATACAAACTGTTTCAACTGACAAAGGTGTCTTTCTTTTTATATTTATTCGACAATTGTGGGTAACAATAATTCATGTGTACTAGAGAACAATGTATTGAAAAGAGCTAACACATATCAAAATTGTCAAAATTATAATAAAAAGCGTGAATAATTTATTGTCAATAAAAATTATTTAATAATTGTCATACGAATGTGTATGCTTTTCAGTGGTCATTTGCTATTTTTATAACACTATTACTAAAACTAACATCATTTTTATCTTTGGAACATTTATAGTTCACTATTGAATAAAAGTGAACATTTTTATCCAGTCATGGTTTCAATCTGTTGATTGTAAGTTCTAATTTTTGCAAAGTTAACATTAACAAAACAACCATGTCTTAATGTGTTTCCTCTTATATAGCCCAATCAAAATGTAGCTGAATCTCAAACAAATTGCTAACAAAGGTTTTTAACTTGTATATTGGGCATGAATAACCTCTTTTTCAGATGAAAAAAAGTTTACCACAATAGTCCTTACCGAAAGGGGTCAATGACTAACATCTTTAAAATCCAATTTAATACTATTAAAATGTTGAGACATAAAAATTCCTGACAAGTATGTTAATTATTCCTGACAATTACTAACAAAAACAAACGTTTTTCCTGACAAAAAAAAAATTATTAAATTAGAAATAAAAATATATTTTTTTGCATGAAAACCCACACACGGCCCACCCCAAGCCAGTTTGAAATTTTCTTAGTGTTTTAAATTGTAATGATAGATAGCTATATGCTTAATAATAAGCTAACACCAGAAAATGACTTGTCCCTGCTTTTCATGCTTTTTTTTTTCTTATGCAAATAAGACGAATACGAATAATTTCAAAACAACAATTTTCACATTAATTCCTGACATTTTATAAAAAAAAAAAAAAAATAGGTACAATTTACAATAAAAGAAATGGGCAGTTGGTTCAAAGCTGGGGTAAGGCTCTTGCATAACCACCGCTGAACAAGTTCATGAACGGACCAGAGAACATTTCTTGTCAAAAACTAGTCAAAGGTAAGTTCATTATCATCAAGATCTGGCTATGCTGAGTTAGTGCAGTGGACGCCTCTGCAATTATCACACAAGTTTGAACAGCTATGTTTCCTGCAACTGCAGTTTGCCACAGTACACCCTGGAGTATAGTTACACCTAATTATAGCCAACAAATTTACAGAATCAGGTGGCGTCAATCTTGATTTGTTGTAATTAACCACTCGTCAGGTTTTAGCTGGTTTATACCTTTCTATTCCTAAATTTGGAAGTAAACTCGAAGCTGTGGAATTTCGTAGCTGCTTTTGTTGGTGGCAAGGATTTGGCCTCAACATACTTGGAGCTTTTTGCAACTACTTGACACGTGTATCAGTCAGAAGGTACAGCAAGCTCATCTGTGCATGGAGTCCATCAAGTTGCAAGACAAATGATTTCAAGGGAGTGGAACTCAGCTGTGACTCGACTATCGTCATTGCTTTGTACCAAAGTGACTGATCAAATGTTAGAATTGGTGTAATGTGTTTTTCCTGGCTAAATCACTAATGTAAGGTAACGTTGAGTACACGCAGGTTGGGTTATCAGAGTTTATGTCGATCATTGGCAAAAAAACTGTGGCTGATTTTCCAGGATATATTCCTTTGTGTACTGACTGCATAAGGCCTGACCATGCAGGTCTGGATGTAAAATTAGTGAAACCTCCCAAAGGATGTCAACATTAGCAGTGGAATTGACAACTTTCTTGACTTGGAGCTCTTTAAATGTCACTGGTGGTTTATGGGTGTGCTATGAACCTAGCTACTTGATGTTGATCTTTCCAACCCTTATTATAATCTTCTGAAAGGACCTGAATCCTTGAAAATAGTTTTGCTTTAACTTTCCCGGGATAAAAGATGCTACGATGCCCATACCATGGAATGTGTTGAATCCATCCCTGCTCCTTACATTATGGTTCACATTATCAGCTTCGAACTGTACAAATTCAGTTTCAACAGGGGAGAGAGTTTCGGCGTTATGAACAAAAGCAGCACTTTTTCAAATTTCTGAACTTCTGAGTAAGATGAAGAGAAGACCTACTTATTCAGAGTGTCAATTAAGAACCTTGGTCCAAATTGGTCATGCATTTCCACTGCTAAACCAAACTGCAAAGGTGCAAGTAGAACTCGAGGTCTAACAGCCTTCATTATCACTTTACCTATTGATGCAGGTTTCAAATCATTGTCTTAGCCTGAGAAAGATCAACAATGTTTTAGGAACATATTCAAGAATCACATCCTGTTCAAGATCATTCTTAGACGGATAATATTCTGAACTTGTCTGCATACTTTTAATGTCATTCTTGATAAGCTTGTCTGCCATCTCTATGATCCTAATGGTCTCTGATTGTGAATTGTCTGTTGTCTGTGGGCTGAGAAGGAAAATTGAAAAGATCCAAGATGGCGACCGTGTTCTTTTAATGCCCATGGTCTCAAACAGTTCTCAAAAAATCATATCTCACATGTGATTTTGAGGTGCACTCAGCCCCTATAAAAGCAGGTTGCTTGTTTACATTGGACTTGAAGGCAACGATATTGTAGTCGGTCAAAAGGCAAACCAGTAGCACAGTGTTTCATAAGCAGGCAGTTCTAAGAAAGAAGCGTTCAGACCTGTGTAGAGTGAACATCATCAGACTTTTCCAAACTTGTTTACATTGGACTGGAAGGCAACGATATTGTAGTCAATAAAAAAGCAATCAGCAAAACAGTGTACCATAAGCGGGCAGTTCTAAGAAAAATGCATTCAAACCTGTGTTGAGTGAACATCCTTAGACTTTTCTGAACTTTTTTACGTTGGACTGGAAAGCAACAATATTGTAGTCAGTCAAGAAGCAAGCCAGTAGACCAGTGTTCCATAAGCGGGCATTTTGAAGAAAGAAGCATTCATACCTGTGTAGAGTGAACATCCTCAGACTTTGCCCAAATTGTTTACATTGGACTAGAAGGCAACGTTATTGTAGTCAGTCAAAAAGCAAGCCAGCAGAAAAGTGTTCCATAAGAGGGCAGTTCTAAGAAAAACGCATTAAAACCTGTGTTGAGTGAACATTCTCACACTTTTCCAAACTTGTTAACATTGGACTGGAAGGCCACGATATTGTAGTCCATCAAGAAGCAAGCCAGCAGAACAGTGTTCCATCAGCGGGCAGTTCTTAGAAAGAAGCATTCAGACCTGTGTGGAGTGAACATCCTCAGACTTTTCCCAACTTATACATTGGACTGTAAGGCAACGATATTGTAGTCAGTCAAGAAGCAAGCCAGTAGACCAGTGTTCGATAAGCAGGCATTTCGAAGAAAGTAGTATTCATACTTGTGCAGAGTGAACATCCTCAGACTTTTCCGAACTTGTTTACATTGGACTGGAAGGCAACGATATTGTAGTCAGTCAAAAAGCAAGCCAGCGGAACAGTGTTCCATAAGCGGGCAGTTCGAAGAAAAACGCATTCAAACCTGTGTTGTGTGAACATCCTCAGACTTTTCCAAACTTGTTTACATTGAACTGGAGGGCAACGATATTGTATTCGGTCAAGAACCAAGCCAGCAGAACAGTGCTCCCTAAGCG
Source organism: Euprymna scolopes (assembly GCF_053919585.1). Classification (NCBI taxonomy): domain Eukaryota; kingdom Metazoa; phylum Mollusca; class Cephalopoda; order Sepiida; family Sepiolidae; genus Euprymna; species Euprymna scolopes. The sequence goes on from NC_136499.1 coordinate 81,983,844, forward strand.
GGCAGTATATAAGAAAGCAGCATTCATACCTGTGTAGAGTTAACATTATCAGACTTTGCCCAAATTGTTTACATTCGACTGGAAGGCAACGATATTGTAGTAAGTCGAAAAGCAAGCCAGCAGAACAGTGTTCCATAAGCGGGCAATTCTAAGAAGCATTTAGACCCGTGTTGAGTGAACATACTCAGACTTTTCCGCACTTGTTTACATTGGACTGGAACGCAACGATATTGTAGTCAGTAAAAAAGCAAGCCAGCAGAACAGTGTTCTATAAGCGGACAGTTCTAAGAAAGAAGCATTCACATCTGTGTAGGGTGAACATCCTCAGACCTTTCCGAACTTGTTTACATTGACTTGAAGGCAACGATATTGTAGTCAGTAAAAAAGCAATCCAGCAGAACAGTGTTCCATAAGCGGGCAGTTGTAAAAAAGAAGCATTGAGACCTGTGTAGTGTGAACATGATCAGACTTTTCCGAACTTCTTTACATTGGACTGGAGTGTAACGATATTGTAGTCAGTCAAAAAGCAAGGCAGGAGTACAGTGTTCCGTAAGAGGGCAGTTCTAAGAAAGATGCATTCAGACCTGTGTAGAATGAACATCCTCAGACTTTTCCGAACTTGTTTACATTGGACTGGAAGGCAACGATATTGTAGTTGAAGAAGCAAGCCAGCAGAACAGTGTTCCATTAGCAGGCAGTTCTACGAAACTAGCATTCAGACATGTGTGGAGTGAACATCCTCAGACTTTTCCGAACTTGTTTACATTGGACTGGAAGGCGAAGATATTGTAGTTGAAGAAGCAAGCCAGCAGAACAGTGTTCCATTAGCGGGCAGTTCTACGAAACTAGCATTCAGACATGTGTGGAGTGAACATCCTCAGACTTTTCCGAACTTGTTTACATTGGACTGGAAGGCAAAGATATTGTAGTTGAAGAAGCAAGCCAGCAGAACAGTGTTCCATTAGCGGGCAGTTCTACGAAACTAGCATTCAGACATGTGTGGAGTGAACATCCTCAGACTTTTCCGAACTTGTTTACATTGGACTGGAAGGCGAAGATATTGTAGTTTAAGAAGCAAGCCAGCAGAACAGTGTTCCATTAGCGGGCAGTTCTACGAAACTAGCATTCAGACATGTGTAGAGTGAACATCCTCAGACTTTTCCGAACTTGTTTACATTGGACTCGAAGGCGAAGATATTGTAGTTGAAGAAGCAAGCCAGCAGAACAGTGTTCCATTAGCGGGCAGTTCTACGAAACTAGCATTCAGACATGTGTGGAGTGAAGATCCTCAGACTTTTCCGAACTTGTTTACATTGGACTGGAAGGCGAAGATATTGTAGTTGAAGAAGCAAGCCAGCAGAACAGTGTTCCATTAGCGGGCAGTTCTACGAAACTAGCATTCAGACATGTGTGGAGTGAACATCCTCAGACTTTTCCGAACTTGTTTACATTGGACTGGAAGGCGAAGATATTGTAGTTGAAGAAGCAAGCACACAGAACAGTGTTCCATTAGCGGGCAGTTCTATGAAACTAGCATTCAGACATGTGTGGAGTGAACATCCTCAGACTTTTCCGAACTTGTTTACATTGGACTTGAAGGCGAAGATATTGTCGTTGAAGAAGCAAGCCAGCAGAACAGTGTTCTATTAGCGGGCAGTTCTACGAAACTAGCATTCAGACATGTGTGGAGTGAACATCCTCAGACTTTTCTGAACTTGTTTACATTGGACTGGAAGGCGAAGATATTGTAGTTGAAGAAGCAAGCCAGCAGAACAGTGTTCCATTAGCGGGCAGTTCTATCAAACTAGCATTTAGACATGTGTGGAGTGAACATCCTCAGACTTTTCCGAACTTGTTTACATTGGACTGGAAGGCGAAGATATTGTAGTTGAAGAAGCAAGCCAGCAGAACAGTGTTCCATTAGCGGGCAGTTCTACGAAACTAGCATTCAGACATGTGTGGAGTGAAGATCCTCAGACTTTTCCGAACTTGTTTACATTGGACTGGAAGGCAAAGATATTGTAGTTGAAGAAGCAAGCCAGCAGAACAGTGTTCCATTAGCGGGCAGTTCTACGAAACTAGCATTCAGACATGTGTGGAGTGAACATCCTCAGACTTTTCCGAACTTGTTTACATTGGACTGGAAGGCGAAGATATTGTAGTTGAAGAAGCAAGCCAGCAGAACAGTGTTCCATTAGCGGGCAGTTCTACGAAACTAGCATTCAGACATGTGTGGAGTGAACATCCTCAGACTTTTCCGAACTTGTTTACATTGGACTGGAAGGCCAAGATATTGTAGTTGAAGAAGCAAGCCAGCAGAACAGTGTTCCATTAGCGGGCAGTTCTACGAAACTAGCATTCAGACATGTGTAGAGTGAACATCCTCAGACTTTTCCGAACTTGTTTACATTGGACTGGAAGGCGAAGATATTGTAGTTGAAGAAGCAAGCCAGCAGAACAGTGTTCCATTAGCGGGCAGTTCTACGAAACTAGCATTCAGACATGTGTGGAGTGAAGATCCTCAGACTTTTCCGAACTTGTTTGCATTGGACTGGAAGGCGAAGATATTGTAGTTGAAGAAGCAAGCCAGCAGAACAGTGTTCCATTAGCGGGCAGTTCTATCAAACTAGCATTCAGACATGTGTAGAGTGAACATCCTCAGACTTTTCCGAACTTGTTTACATTGGACTGGAAGGCGAAGATATTGTAGTTGAAGAAGCAAGCCAGCAGAACAGTGTTCCATTAGCGGGCAGTTCTACGAAACTAGCATTCAGACATGTGTAGAGTGAACATCCTCAGACTTTTCCGAACTTGTTTACATTGGACTGGAAGGCGAAGATATTGTAGTTGAAGAAGCAAGCCAGCAGAACAGTGTTCCATTAGCGGGCAGTTCTACGAAACTAGCATTCAGACATGTGTGGAGTGAAGATCCTCAGACTTTTCCGAACTTGTTTACATTGGACTGGAAGGCGAAGATATTGTAGTTGAAGAAGCAAGCCAGCAGAACAGTGTTCCATTAGCGGGCAGTTCTACGAAACTAGCATTCAGACATGTGTGGAGTGAAGATCCTCAGACTTTTCCGAACTTGTTTGCATTGGACTGGAAGGCGAAGATATTGTAGTTGAAGAAGCAAGCCAGCAGAACAGTGTTCCATTAGCGGGCAGTTCTATCAAACTAGCATTTAGACATGTGTGGAGTGAACATCCTCAGACTTTTCCGAACTTGTTTACATTGGACTGGAAGGCGAAGATATTGTAGTTGAAGAAGCAAGCCAGCAGAACAGTGTTCCATTAGCGGGCAGTTCTACGAAACTAGCATTCAGACATGTGTGGAGTGAACATCCTCAGACTTTTCCGAACTTGTTTACATTGGACTGGAAGGCGAAGATATTGTAGTTGAAGAAGCAAGCCAGCAGAACAGTGTTCTATTAGCGGGCAGTTCTACGAAACTAGCATTCAGACATGTGTGGAGTGAACATCCTCAGACTTTTCCGAACTTGTTTACATTGGACTGGAAGGCAAAGATATTGTAGTTGAAGAAGCAAGCCAGCAGAACAGTGTTCCATTAGCGGGCAGTTCTACGAAACTAGCATTCAGACATGTGTGGAGTGAACATCCTCAGACTTTTCCGAACTTGTTTACATTGGACTGGAAGGCGAAGATATTGTAGTTGAAGAAGCAAGCCAGCAGAACAGTGTTCCATTAGCGGGCAGTTCTACGAAACTAGCATTCAGACATGTGTGGAGTGAACATCCTCAGACTTTTCCGAACTTGTTTACATTGGACTGGAAGGCGAAGATATTGTAGTTGAAGAAGCAAGCCAGCAGAACAGTGTTCCATTAGCGGGCAGTTCTACGAAACTAGCATTCAGACATGTGTGGAGTGAACATCCTCAGACTTTTCCGAACTTGTTTACATTGGACTGGAAGGCAAAGATATTGTAGTTGAAGAAGCAAGCCAGCAGAACAGTGTTCCATTAGCGGGCAGTTCTACGAAACTAGCATTCAGACATGTGTGGAGTGAACATCCTCAGACTTTTCCGAACTTGTTTACATTGGACTGGAAGGCGAAGATATTGTAGTTGAAGAAGCAAGCCAGCAGAACAGTGTTCCATTAGCGGGCAGTTCTACGAAATTAGCATTCAGACATGTGTAGAGTGAACATCTTCAGACTTTTCCGAACTTGTTTACATTGGACTGGAAGGCGAAGATATTGTAGTTGAAGAAGCAAGCCAGCAGAACAGTGTTCCATTAGCGGGCAGTTCTACGAAACTAGCATTCAGACATGTGTGGAGTGAAGATCCTCAGACTTTTCCGAACTTGTTTACATTGGACTGGAAGGCGAAGATATTGTAGTTGAAGAAGCAAGCCAGCAGAACAGTGTTCCATTAGCGGGCAGTTCTACGAAACTAGCATTCAGACATGTGTGGAGTTAAACATCCTCAGACTTTTCTGAACTTGTTTACATTGCACTGGAAGGCGAAGATATTGTAGTTAAAGAAGCAAGCTAGCAGAACAGTGTTCCATTAGTGGGCAGGTCTACGAAACTAGCATTCAGACATGTGTGGAGTGAACATCCTCAGACTTTTCCGAACTTGTTTACATTGGACTGGAAGGCGAAGATATTGTAGTTGAAGAAGCAAGCCAGCAGAACAGTGTTCCATTAGCGGGCAGTTCTACGAAACTAGCATTCAGACATGTGTAGAGTGAACATCCTCAGACTTTTCCGAACTTGTTTACATTGGACTCGAAGGCGAAGATATTGTAGTTGAAGAAGCAAGCCAGCAGAACAGTGTTCCATTAGCGGGCAGTTCTACGAAACTAGCATTCAGACATGTGTGGAGTGAAGATCCTCAGACTTTTCCGAACTTGTTTACATTGGACTGGAAGGCGAAGATATTGTAGTTGAAGAAGCAAGCCAGCAGAACAGTGTTCCATTAGCGGGCAGTTCTACGAAACTAGCATTCAGACATGTGTGGAGTGAACATCCTCAGACTTTTCCGAACTTGTTTACATTGGACTGGAAGGCGAAGATATTGTAGTTGAAGAAGCAAGCACACAGAACAGTGTTCCATTAGCGGGCAGTTCTATGAAACTAGCATTCAGACATGTGTGGAGTGAACATCCTCAGACTTTTCCGAACTTGTTTACATTGGACTTGAAGGCGAAGATATTGTCGTTGAAGAAGCAAGCCAGCAGAACAGTGTTCTATTAGCGGGCAGTTCTACGAAACTAGCATTCAGACATGTGTGGAGTGAACATCCTCAGACTTTTCTGAACTTGTTTACATTGGACTGGAAGGCGAAGATATTGTAGTTGAAGAAGCAAGCCAGCAGAACAGTGTTCCATTAGCGGGCAGTTCTATCAAACTAGCATTTAGACATGTGTGGAGTGAACATCCTCAGACTTTTCCGAACTTGTTTACATTGGACTGGAAGGCGAAGATATTGTAGTTGAAGAAGCAAGCCAGCAGAACAGTGTTCCATTAGCGGGCAGTTCTACGAAACTAGCATTCAGACATGTGTGGAGTGAAGATCCTCAGACTTTTCCGAACTTGTTTACATTGGACTGGAAGGCAAAGATATTGTAGTTGAAGAAGCAAGCCAGCAGAACAGTGTTCCATTAGCGGGCAGTTCTACGAAACTAGCATTCAGACATGTGTGGAGTGAACATCCTCAGACTTTTCCGAACTTGTTTACATTGGACTGGAAGGCGAAGATATTGTAGTTGAAGAAGCAAGCCAGCAGAACAGTGTTCCATTAGCGGGCAGTTCTACGAAACTAGCATTCAGACATGTGTGGAGTGAACATCCTCAGACTTTTCCGAACTTGTTTACATTGGACTGGAAGGCCAAGATATTGTAGTTGAAGAAGCAAGCCAGCAGAACAGTGTTCAATTCGCGGGCAGTTCTATGAAACTAGTATTAAGACATGTGTGGAGTGAACATCCTCAGACTTTTCCGAACTTGTTTACATTGGACTGGAAGGCGAAGATATTGTAGTTGAAGAAGCAAGCCAGCAGAACAGTGTTCCATTAGCGGGCAGTTCTACGAAACTAGCATTCAGACATGTGTGGAGTGAACATCCTCAGACTTTTCCGAACTTGTTTACATTGGACTGGAAGGCGAAGATATTGTAGTTGAAGAAGCAAGCCAGCAGAACAGTGTTCCATTAGCGGGCAGTTCTACGAAACTAGCATTCAGACATGTGTGGAGTGAAGATCCTCAGACTTTTCCGAACTTGTTTACATTGGACTGGAAGGCGAAGATATTGTAGTTGAAGAAGCAAGCCAGCAGAACAGTGTTCAATTCGCGGGCAGTTCTATAAAACTAGCATTAAGACATGTGTGGAGTGAACATCCTCAGACTTTTCCGAACTTGTTTACATTGGACTGGAAGGCGAAGATATTGTAGTTGAAGAAGCAAGCCAGCAGAACAGTGTTCCATTAGCGGGCAGTTCTACAAAACTAGCATTCAGACATGTGTGGAGTGAACATCCTCAGACTTTTCCGAACTTGTTTACATTGGACTGGAAGGCGAAGATATTGTAGTTGAAGAAGCAAGCCAGCAGAACAGTGTTCCATTAGCGGGCAGTTCTACGAAACTAGCATTCAGACATGTGTGGAGTGAACATCCTCAGACTTTTCCGAACTTGTTTACATTGGACTGGAAGGCGAAGATATCGTAGTTGAAGAAGCAAGCCAGCAGAACAGTGTTCCATTAGCGGGCAGTTCTACGAAACTAGCATTCAGACATGTGTGGAGTGAACATCCTCAGACTTTTCCGAACTTGTTTATATTGGACTGGAAGGCGAAGATATTGTAGTTGAAGAAGCAAGCCAGCAGAACAGTGTTCCATTAGCGGGCAGTTCTATGAAACTAGCATTCAGACATGTGTGGAGTGAACATCCTCAGACTTTTCCGAACTTGTTTACATTGGACTGGAAGGCGAAGATATTGTAGTTGAAGAAGCAAGCCAGCAGAACAGTGTTCCATTAGCGGGCAGTTCTACGAAACTAGCATTCAGACATGTGTGGAGTGAACATCTTCAGACTTTTCCGAACTTGTTTGCATTGGACTGGAAGGCCAAGATATTGTAGTTGAAGAAGCAAGCCAGCAGAACAGTGTTCCATTAGCGGGCAGTTCTACGAAACTAGCATTCAGACATGTGTGGAGATAACATCCTCAGACTTATCTGAACTTTTTTACATTGGATTGGAAGGCAAAGATATTGTAGTTGAAGAAGCAAGCCAGCAGAACAGTGTTCCATTAGCGGGCAGTTCTACGAAACTAGCATTCAGACATGTGTGGAGTGAACATCCTCAGACGTTTCCGAACTTGTTTACATTGGACTGGAAGGCGAAGATATTGTAGTTGAAGAAGCAACCCACCAGAACAGTGTTCCATTAGCGGGCAGTTCTATGAAACTAGCATTCAGACATGTGTGGAGTGAACATCCTCAGACTTTTCCGAACTTGTTTACATTGGACTGGAAGGCAACGATATTGTAGTTGAAGAAGCAAGCCAGCAGAACAGTGTTCCATTAGCGGGCAGTTCTATGAAACTAGCATTCAGACATGTGTGGAGTGAACATCCTCAGACTTTTCCGAACTTGTTTACATTGGACTGGAAGGCGAAGATATTGTAGTTGAAGAAGCAAGCCAGCAGAACTGTGTTCCATTAGCGGGCAGTTCTACGAAACTAGCATTAAGACATGTGTGGAGTGAACATCCTCAGACTTTTCCGAACTTGTTTACATTGGACTGGAAGGCGAAGATATTGTAGTTGAAGAAGCAAACCAGCAGAACAGTGTTCCATTAGCGGGCAGTGCTACTAAACTAGCATTCAGACATGTGTGGAGTGAACATCCTCAGACTTTTCCGAACTTGTTTGCATTGGACTGGAAGGTGAAGATATTGTAGTTGAAGAAGCAAGCCAGCAGAACAGTGTTCCATTAGCGGGCAGTTCTACGAAACTAGCATTCAGACATGTGTGGAGTGAACATCCTCAGACTTTTCCGAACTTGTTTACATTGGACTGGAAGGCGAAGATATTGTAGTTGAAGGAGCAAACAAGCAGAACAGTGTTCCATTAGCGAGCAGTTCTACGAAACTAGCATTCAGACATGTGTGGAGTGAACATCCTCAGACTTTTCCGAACTTGTTTACATTGGACTGGAAGGCGAAGATATTGTAGTTGAAGAAGCAAGCCAGCAGAACAGTGTTCCATTAGCGGGCAGTTCTACGAAACTAGCATTCAGACATGTGTGGAGTGAACATCCTCAGACTTTTCTGAACTTGTTTGCATTGGACTGGAAGGCCAAGATATTGTAGTTGAAGAAGCAAGCCAGCAGAACAGTGTTCCATTAGCGGGCAGTTCTACGAAACTAGCATTCAGACATGTGTGGAGTGAACATCCTCAGACTTTTCCGAACTTGTTTACATTGGACTGGAAGGCGAAGATATTGTAGTTGAAGAAGCAAGCCAACAGAACAGTGTTCCATTAGCGGGCAGTTCTATGAAACTAGCATTCAGACATGTGTGGAGTGATCGTCCTCAGACTTTTCCGAACTTGTTTACATTGGACTGGAAGGCGAAGATATTGTAGTTGAAGAAGCAAGCCAGCAGAACAGTGTTCCATTAGCGGGCAGTTCTACGAAACTAGCATTTAGACATGTGTGGAGTGAACATCCTCAGACTTTTCCGAACTTGTTTACATTGGACTGGAAGGCGAAGATATTGTAGTTGAAGAAGCAAGCCAGCAGAACAGTGTTCCATTAGCGGGCAGTTCTGCGAAACTAGCATTCAGACATGTGTGGAGTGAACATCCTCAGACTTTTCCGAACTTGTTTACATTGGACTGGAAGGCGAAGATATTGTAGTTGAAGAAGCAAGCCAGCAGAACAGTGTTCCATTAGCGGGCAGTTCTACGAAACTAGCATTCAGACATGTGTGGAGTGAACATCCTCAGACTTTTCCGAACTTGTTTACATTGGACTGGAAGGCAACGATATTGTAGTCGGTCAAGAAGCAAGCCAGCAGAACAGTGTTCAATAAATGGGCAGTTCTAAGAAAGAAGCATTTAGACTTGTGTAGAGTGAACATCATCAGACTTTTCCAAACTTGTTTGCATTGGACTGGAAGGCGAAGATATTGTAGTTGACGAAGCAAGCCAGCAGAACAGTGTTCCATTAGCGGGCAGTTCTACGAAACTAGCATTCAGACATGTGTGGAGTGAACATCCTCAGACTTTTCCGAACTTGTTTACATTGGACTGGAAGGCGAAGATATTGTAGTTGAAGAAGCAAGCCAGCAGAACAGTGTTCCATTAGCGGGCAGTTCTACGAAACTAGCATTCAGACATGTGTGGAGTGAACATCCTCAGACTTTTCCGAACTTGTTTACATTGGACTGGAAGGCGAAGATATTGTAGTTGAAGAAGCAAGCCAGCAGAACAGTGTTCCATTAGCGGGCAGTTCTACGAAACTAGCATTCAGACATGTGTGGAGTGAACATCCTCAGACTTTTCTGAACGTGTTTACGTTGGACTGGAAGGCAACGATATTGTAGTTAGTCAAGCAGTAAGCCACCAGAACAGTGTTCCATAAGTGGGCAGTTCTACGAAACTAGCATACAGACGTGTGTAGAGTCAACATCCTCGGACTTTTCCGAACTTGTTTACATTGGACTGGAAGGCGAAGATATTGTTGTTGAATAAGCAAGCCAGCAGAACAGTGTTCCATTAGCGGGCAGTGCTACTAAACTAGCATTCAGACATGTGTGGAGTGAACATCCTCAGACTTTTCCGAACTTGTTTGCATTGGACTGGAAGGTGAAGATATTGTAGTTGAAGAAGCAAGCCAGCAGAACAGTGTTCCATTAGCGGGCAGTTCTACGAAACTAGCATTCAGACATGTGTGGAGTGAACATCCTCAGACTTTTCCGAACTTGTTTACATTGGACTGGAAGGCGAAGATATTGTAGTTGAAGGAGCAAACAAGCAGAACAGTGTTCCATTAGCGAGCAGTTCTACGAAACTAGCATTCAGACATGTGTGGAGTGAACATCCTCAGACTTTTCCGAACTTGTTTACATTGGACTGGAAGGCGAAGATATTGTAGTTGAAGAAGCAAGCCAGCAGAACAGTGTTCCATTAGCGGGCAGTTCTACGAAACTAGCATTCAGACATGTGTGGAGTGAACATCCTCAGACTGTTCTGAACTTGTTTGCATTGGACTGGAAGGCCAAGATATTGTAGTTGAAGAAGCAAGCCAGCAGAACAGTGTTCCATTAGCGGGCAGTTCTACGAAACTAGCATTCAGACATGTGTGGAGTGAACATCCTCAGACTTTTCCGAACTTGTTTACATTGGACTGGAAGGCGAAGATATTGTAGTTGAAGAAGCAAGCCAACAGAACAGTGTTCCATTAGCGGGCAGTTCTATGAAACTAGCATTCAGACATGTGTGGAGTGATCGTCCTCAGACTTTTCCGAACTTGTTTACATTGGACTGGAAGACGAAGATATTGTAGTTGAAGAAGCAAGCCAGCAGAACAGTGTTCCATTAGCGGGCAGTTCTACGAAACTAGCATTTAGACATGTGTGGAGTGAACATCCTCAGACTTTTCCGAACTTGTTTACATTGGACTGGAAGGCGAAGATATTGTAGTTGAAGAAGCAAGCCAGCAGAACAGTGTTCCATTAGCGGGCAGTTCTGCGAAACTAGCATTCAGACATGTGTGGAGTGAACATCCTCAGACTTTTCCGAACTTGTTTACATTGGACTGGAAGGCGAAGATATTGTAGTTGAAGAAGCAAGCCAGCAGAACAGTGTTCCATTAGCGGGCAGTTCTACGAAACTAGCATTCAGACATGTGTGGAGTGAACATCCTCAGACTTTTCCGAACTTGTTTACATTGGACTGGAAGGCAACGATATTGTAGTCGGTCAAGAAGCAAGCCAGCAGAACAGTGTTCCATAAGAGGGCAATTGTAAGAAAGAAGCATTCAGACGTCTGTAGAGTGAACATCATCAGACTTTTCCAAACTTGTTTGCATTGGACTGGAAGGCGAAGATATTGTAGTTGAAGAAGCAAGCCAGCAGAACAGTGTTCCATTAGCGGGCAGTTCTACGAAACTAGCATTCAGACATGTGTGGAGTGAACATCCTCAGACTTTTCCGAACTTGTTTACATTGGACTGGAAGGCGAAGATATTGTAGTTGAAGAAGCAAGCCAGCAGAACAGTGTTCCATTAGCGGGCAGTTCTACGAAACTAGCATTCAGACATGTGTGGAGTGAACATCCTCAGACTTTTCCGAACTTGTTTACATTGGACTGGAAGGCGAAGATATTGTAGTTGAAGAAGCAAGCCAGCAGAACAGTGTTCCATTAGCGGGCAGTTCTACGAAACTAGCATTCAGACATGTGTGGAGTGAACATCCTCAGACTTTTCCGAACTTGTTTACATTGGACTGGAAGGCGAAGATATCGTAGTTGAAGAAGCAAGCCAGCAGAACAGTGTTCCATTAGCGGGCAGTTCTACGAAACTAGCATTCAGACATGTGTGGAGTGAACATCCTCAGACTTTTCCGAACTTGTTTATATTGGACTGGAAGGCGAAGATATTGTAGTTGAAGAAGCAAGCCAGCAGAACAGTGTTCCATTAGCGGGCAGTTCTATGAAACTAGCATTCAGACATGTGTGGAGTGAACATCCTCAGACTTTTCCGAACTTGTTTACATTGGACTGGAAGGCGAAGATATTGTAGTTGAAGAAGCAAGCCAGCAGAACAGTGTTCCATTAGCGGGCAGTTCTACGAAACTAGCATTCAGACATGTGTGGAGTGAACATCTTCAGACTTTTCCGAACTTGTTTGCATTGGACTGGAAGGCCAAGATATTGTAGTTGAAGAAGCAAGCCAGCAGAACAGTGTTCCATTAGCGGGCAGTTCTACGAAACTAGCATTCAGACATGTGTGGAGATAACATCCTCAGACTTATCTGAACTTTTTTACATTGGATTGGAAGGCAAAGATATTGTAGTTGAAGAAGCAAGCCAGCAGAACAGTGTTCCATTAGCGGGCAGTTCTACGAAACTAGCATTCAGACATGTGTGGAGTGAACATCCTCAGACGTTTCCGAACTTGTTTACATTGGACTGGAAGGCGAAGATATTGTAGTTGAAGAAGCAACCCACCAGAACAGTGTTCCATTAGCGGGCAGTTCTATGAAACTAGCATTCAGACATGTGTGGAGTGAACATCCTCAGACTTTTCCGAACTTGTTTACATTGGACTGGAAGGCAACGATATTGTAGTTGAAGAAGCAAGCCAGCAGAACAGTGTTCCATTAGCGGGCAGTTCTATGAAACTAGCATTCAGACATGTGTGGAGTGAACATCCTCAGACTTTTCCGAACTTGTTTACATTGGACTGGAAGGCGAAGATATTGTAGTTGAAGAAGCAAGCCAGCAGAACTGTGTTCCATTAGCGGGCAGTTCTACGAAACTAGCATTAAGACATGTGTGGAGTGAACATCCTCAGACTTTTCCGAACTTGTTTACATTGGACTGGAAGGCGAAGATATTGTAGTTGAAGAAGCAAACCAGCAGAACAGTGTTCCATTAGCGGGCAGTGCTACTAAACTAGCATTCAGACATGTGTGGAGTGAACATCCTCAGACTTTTCCGAACTTGTTTGCATTGGACTGGAAGGTGAAGATATTGTAGTTGAAGAAGCAAGCCAGCAGAACAGTGTTCCATTAGCGGGCAGTTCTACGAAACTAGCATTCAGACATGTGTGGAGTGAACATCCTCAGACTTTTCCGAACTTGTTTACATTGGACTGGAAGGCGAAGATATTGTAGTTGAAGGAGCAAACAAGCAGAACAGTGTTCCATTAGCGAGCAGTTCTACGAAACTAGCATTCAGACATGTGTGGAGTGAACATCCTCAGACTTTTCCGAACTTGTTTACATTGGACTGGAAGGCGAAGATATTGTAGTTGAAGAAGCAAGCCAGCAGAACAGTGTTCCATTAGCGGGCAGTTCTACGAAACTAGCATTCAGACATGTGTGGAGTGAACATCCTCAGACTTTTCTGAACTTGTTTGCATTGGACTGGAAGGCCAAGATATTGTAGTTGAAGAAGCAAGCCAGCAGAACAGTGTTCCATTAGCGGGCAGTTCTACGAAACTAGCATTCAGACATGTGTGGAGTGAACATCCTCAGACTTTTCCGAACTTGTTTACATTGGACTGGAAGGCGAAGATATTGTAGTTGAAGAAGCAAGCCAACAGAACAGTGTTCCATTAGCGGGCAGTTCTATGAAACTAGCATTCAGACATGTGTGGAGTGATCGTCCTCAGACTTTTCCGAACTTGTTTACATTGGACTGGAAGGCGAAGATATTGTAGTTGAAGAAGCAAGCCAGCAGAACAGTGTTCCATTAGCGGGCAGTTCTACGAAACTAGCATTTAGACATGTGTGGAGTGAACATCCTCAGACTTTTCCGAACTTGTTTACATTGGACTGGAAGGCGAAGATATTGTAGTTGAAGAAGCAAGCCAGCAGAACAGTGTTCCATTAGCGGGCAGTTCTGCGAAACTAGCATTCAGACATGTGTGGAGTGAACATCCTCAGACTTTTCCGAACTTGTTTACATTGGACTGGAAGGCGAAGATATTGTAGTTGAAGAAGCAAGCCAGCAGAACAGTGTTCCATTAGCGGGCAGTTCTACGAAACTAGCATTCAGACATGTGTGGAGTGAACATCCTCAGACTTTTCCGAACTTGTTTACATTGGACTGGAAGGCAACGATATTGTAGTCGGTCAAGAAGCAAGCCAGCAGAACAGTGTTCAATAAATGGGCAGTTCTAAGAAAGAAGCATTTAGACTTGTGTAGAGTGAACATCATCAGACTTTTCCAAACTTGTTTGCATTGGACTGGAAGGCGAAGATATTGTAGTTGACGAAGCAAGCCAGCAGAACAGTGTTCCATTAGCGGGCAGTTCTACGAAACTAGCATTCAGACATGTGTGGAGTGAACATCCTCAGACTTTTCCGAACTTGTTTACATTGGACTGGAAGGCGAAGATATTGTAGTTGAAGAAGCAAGCCAGCAGAACAGTGTTCCATTAGCGGGCAGTTCTACGAAACTAGCATTCAGACATGTGTGGAGTGAACATCCTCAGACTTTTCCGAACTTGTTTACATTGGACTGGAAGGCGAAGATATTGTAGTTGAAGAAGCAAGCCAGCAGAACAGTGTTCCATTAGCGGGCAGTTCTACGAAACTAGCATTCAGACATGTGTGGAGTGAACATCCTCAGACTTTTCTGAACGTGTTTACGTTGGACTGGAAGGCAACGATATTGTAGTTAGTCAAGCAGTAAGCCACCAGAACAGTGTTCCATAAGCGGGCAGTTCTACGAAACTAGCATACAGACGTGTGTAGAGTCAACATCCTCGGACTTTTCCGAACTTGTTTACATTGGACTGGAAGGCGAAGATATTGTTGTTGAATAAGCAAGCCAGCAGAACAGTGTTCCATTAGCGGGCAGTGCTACTAAACTAGCATTCAGACATGTGTGGAGTGAACATCCTCAGACTTTTCCGAACTTGTTTGCATTGGACTGGAAGGTGAAGATATTGTAGTTGAAGAAGCAAGCCAGCAGAACAGTGTTCCATTAGCGGGCAGTTCTACGAAACTAGCATTCAGACATGTGTGGAGTGAACATCCTCAGACTTTTCCGAACTTGTTTACATTGGACTGGAAGGCGAAGATATTGTAGTTGAAGGAGCAAACAAGCAGAACAGTGTTCCATTAGCGAGCAGTTCTACGAAACTAGCATTCAGACATGTGTGGAGTGAACATCCTCAGACTTTTCCGAACTTGTTTACATTGGACTGGAAGGCGAAGATATTGTAGTTGAAGAAGCAAGCCAGCAGAACAGTGTTCCATTAGCGGGCAGTTCTACGAAACTAGCATTCAGACATGTGTGGAGTGAACATCCTCAGACTGTTCTGAACTTGTTTGCATTGGACTGGAAGGCCAAGATATTGTAGTTGAAGAAGCAAGCCAGCAGAACAGTGTTCCATTAGCGGGCAGTTCTACGAAACTAGCATTCAGACATGTGTGGAGTGAACATCCTCAGACTTTTCCGAACTTGTTTACATTGGACTGGAAGGCGAAGATATTGTAGTTGAAGAAGCAAGCCAACAGAACAGTGTTCCATTAGCGGGCAGTTCTATGAAACTAGCATTCAGACATGTGTGGAGTGATCGTCCTCAGACTTTTCCGAACTTGTTTACATTGGACTGGAAGACGAAGATATTGTAGTTGAAGAAGCAAGCCAGCAGAACAGTGTTCCATTAGCGGGCAGTTCTACGAAACTAGCATTTAGACATGTGTGGAGTGAACATCCTCAGACTTTTCCGAACTTGTTTACATTGGACTGGAAGGCGAAGATATTGTAGTTGAAGAAGCAAGCCAGCAGAACAGTGTTCCATTAGCGGGCAGTTCTGCGAAACTAGCATTCAGACATGTGTGGAGTGAACATCCTCAGACTTTTCCGAACTTGTTTACATTGGACTGGAAGGCGAAGATATTGTAGTTGAAGAAGCAAGCCAGCAGAACAGTGTTCCATTAGCGGGCAGTTCTACGAAACTAGCATTCAGACATGTGTGGAGTGAACATCCTCAGACTTTTCCGAACTTGTTTACATTGGACTGGAAGGCAACGATATTGTAGTCGGTCAAGAAGCAAGCCAGCAGAACAGTGTTCCATAAGAGGGCAATTGTAAGAAAGAAGCATTCAGACGTCTGTAGAGTGAACATCATCAGACTTTTCCAAACTTGTTTGCATTGGACTGGAAGGCGAAGATATTGTAGTTGAAGAAGCAAGCCAGCAGAACAGTGTTCCATTAGCGGGCAGTTCTACGAAACTAGCATTCAGACATGTGTGGAGTGAACATCCTCAGACTTTTCCGAACTTGTTTACATTGGACTGGAAGGCGAAGATATTGTAGTTGAAGAAGCAAGCCAGCAGAACAGTGTTCCATTAGCGGGCAGTTCTACGAAACTAGCATTCAGACATGTGTGGAGTGAACATCCTCAGACTTTTCCGAACTTGTTTACATTGGACTGGAAGGCGAAGATATTGTAGTTGAAGAAGCAAGCCAGCAGAACAGTGTTCCATTTGCGGGCAGTTCTACGAAACTAGCATTCAGACATGTGTGGAGTGAACATCCTCAGACTTTTCTGAACGTGTTTACGTTGGACTGGAAGGCAACGATATTGTAGTTAGTCAAGCAGTAAGCCACCAGAACAGTGTTCCATAAGCTGGCAGTTCTACGAAACTAGCATACAGACGTGTGTAGAGTCAACATCCTCGGAGTTTTCCGAACTTGTTTACATTGGACTGGAAGGCGAAGATATTGTTGTTGAATAAGCAAGCCAGCAGAACAGTGTTCCATGAGCGGGCAGTTCTACGAAACTAGCATTCAGACATTTGTCGAGTGAACATCCTCAGACTTTTCCGAACTTGTTTACATTGGACTGGAAGGCAACGATATTGTAGTCGGTCAAGAAGCAAGCGAGCAGAACAGTGTTCAATAAATGGGCAGTTCTAAGAAAGAAGCATTTAGACTTGTGTAGAGTGAACATTATCAGACTTCTCCGAGCGTGTTTACATTGGACTGGAAGACAACGATATTTTAGTCGGTCAAGAAGCAAGCCAGCAGAACAGTGTTCCATAAGAGGGCAATTGTAAGAAAGAAGCATTCAGACGTCTGTAGAGTGAACATCATCAGACTTTTCCAAACTTGTTTGCATTGGACTGGAAGGCGAAGATATTGTAGTTGAAGAAGCAAGCCAGCAGAACAGTGTTCCATTAGCGGGCAGTTCTACGAAACTAGCATTCAGACATGTGTGGAGTGAACATCCTCAGACTTTTCCGAACTTGTTTACATTGGACTGGAAGGCGAAGATATTGTAGTTGAAGAAGCAAGCCAGCAGAACTGTGTTCCATTAGCGGGCAGTTCTACGAAACTAGCATTCAGACATGTGTGGAGTGAAGATCCTCAGACTTTTCCGAACTTGTTTACATTGGACTGGAAGGCGAAGATATTGTAGTTGAAGAAGCAAGCCAGCAGAACAGTGTTCCATTAGCGGGCAGTTCTACGAAACTAGCATTCAGACATGTGTGGAGTGAACATCCTCAGACTTTTCTGAACGTGTTTACGTTGGACTGGAAGGCAACGATATTGTAGTTAGTCAAGCAGTAAGCCACCAGAACAGTGTTCCATAAGCGGGCAGTTCTACGAAACTAGCATACAGACGTGTGTAGAGTGAACATCCTCGGACTTTTCCGAACTTGTTTACATTGGACTGGAAGGCGAAGATATTGTTGTTGAATAAGCAAGCCAGCAGAACAGTGTTCCATGAGCGGGCAGTTCTACGAAACTAGCATTCAGACATTTGTGGAGTGAACATCCTCAGACTTTTCCGAACTTGTTTACATTGGACTGGAAGGCAACGATATTGTAGTCGGTCAAGAAGCAAGCGAGCAGAACAGTGTTCAATAAATGGGCAGTTTCTAAGAAAGAAGCATTCACATCTGTGTAGAGTGAACATCCTCAGACTTTTCCGAACTTGTTTACATTGGACTGGAAGGCAACGAGATTGTAGTCAGTCAAAAGGCAAGCCAGCAGAACAGTGTTCCGTAAGCGGGCAGTTGTAAGAAAGAAGCATGGAGACCTGGGTAGAGTGAACATCATCAGACGTTTCCGAATTTCTTTGCATTGGACTGGAGTGCAACGATATTGTAGTCAGTCAAGAAGCAAGCCAGCAGAACAGTCTTCCATAAGTGGGCAGTTCTAAGAAAGAAGTTTCAGACTTGTGTAGAGTGAACATTATCAGACTTCTCCGAACGTGTTTACATTGGACTGGAAGACAACGATATTTTAGTCGGTCATGAAGCAAGCCAGCAGAACAGTGTTCCATAAGAGGGCAATTGTAAGAAAGAAGCATTCAGACGTCTGTAGAGTGAACATCATCAGACTTTTCCAAACTTGTTTACATTGGACTGGAAGGCAACGATATTGTAGTTAGTCAAGAAGCAAGCCAGGAGAACAGTGTTCCATAAATGGGCAGTTCCAAGAAAGAAGTATTCAGACCTGTGTAGAGTGAACATCCTCAGATTTTTCCGAACTTGTTTACATTGGACGGGAAGGCCACGATATTGGAGTCGGTCAAAAAGCAAGCCAGCAGAACTGTGTTCCATAAGCATGCAGTTCTAAAAAAGAAGCATTCAGACCTGTGTAGAGTGAACATCATCAGACTTTTCCGAACTTGTTTACATTGGACTGCAAGGCAACGATATTGTAGTCGGTCAAGAAGCAAGCCAGCAGAACTGTGTTCCATAAGCGGGCAGTTTCAAGAAAGAAGCATTTAGACCGGTGTAGAGTGAACATAGTTGCGCAACTTGGCCGATTTTCCCATTAATTTCAGTCACAATCATTTTGTCTTTGTAAATGGTCTAGCTATCAAGATTCCGTATATGAGAGACTATATGGTTCAAAGTGCCCTCAGGAATTTCCTTCATGTTGTTAACAAGATTGACAATGGTGAGTTTCTTCTCATCATTTTGCTGCAAATAAGTAGCAACTTCCAGAAATGCCTGCTTTCTCTCTGAATCCTTTGGTCTGAGAAGAATCAACAGAAGAGAATGCCTTATGAATGCTTTTATTGGACTCAAACCTTGCAAAACATGTTCTGTGATAATATGCGTCTTGTTAAACATAACCTATTCTATCTTTAACAGTGGATGCCCAACCATAATTTTTTCAAACTTTCTCACAAACTTTTAACTCTCTATTCTTAAACTCAATAGTTTCTACATGTTAAACATCAACACCTCTTTTCTTTCTATTAAATTTTGCTCTGGAACCACAAAAAAGACAATGTTCCTTAAAGTTAAACACACACACAGAGCAGATTGCATGGGATGGCATTTCATCATGGGTGGACCTGTTTTTACAGTCAATTTTTTATGTAGGTTGATCCAACACTGTCTGCATTCAGATTGGTCAACGTCTTTACAACAATGTGAATGATGATATTCTCTTCACGTTGTTCAGAAGCTCTGTTAATGGAATCGATTCCCTTCTGGCTGACAATAAATGTTTCTTCATTACTGGACAGTTCATTGTTGAAGATAGCACACTTGTCAACATAATTGGTACATCTCTTTGTCCAACCTGAAATTATAATATCACAGAATATTAAACTCCTCCAGTAATACATCAAAAGAGACGAAAATAAATAAGAAGTTATAATTATATTTAACTTTATGAAAACTGGTGGCTTTATCCAATTTCACATTGTTACATTTGTTATTTTTGAAAATAAATTTGGAGTAATTGAGTTGAGAGAAGGGAGGCTAAAATTGGTAGCAATGTTTAAAGAGGATAATTGTGGTAAACTTGTCGCTGGGTTATTGTTGCGGAGACTTAGAGAGTGGTACTCATGTCATACAAGCGCTTGTCACTTTAATACAACGATGTACAGATGTTTATTGAGATCTGTGCATGCATATATATACACACATACACACATATACGCGTATATACACACACATATATAAAGAACTCAGCCGTGTTCAATCAGACATGCTTGAATAATGACTTGCTGCCAAAATATACAAATATATAATATTTTTATTTATATAGGCAAATATTACATAGTCGCTACACTGAACATGCTGTTTCGGACAATTGGTTTACAAGAAAGTAAAAGTCACTCGTCAGGCGACGCAATAAAGTTTATTTGCCACTGAAGGCATCTGTCTCTCAAATGAAAGAAGTGAAATAAATATATATATTTATTCACCACTTATCAAGGCCTAGAGACCACTTGAGGATAAGGGTTAAGAGTGTACAGTAGTCAATTGGACAATATAGTAATCGTTAGTAATTGAAATTCGGTAAATTTGTTAACTTAAGTGGAACAGCTCATCAAAAACTTTTTTATGTTGAACTTGAAGACAATCAGATTGTAGTCAGCTGGAAAGCAGGAAAATGGAAGACAGTTCCACAGGCGTGCAGTTCTAAGAAAGAAACTTTGTTCATGGAATCTACGTTTAGGTTTATGCACAGATAAAGAGTGAGGGGAATTATTGATAGTGTTTTCAGCTAGACGAGTGTTTCTTGAGAAAATTTAGCGAGGGGGGGGGGCATAGATTGAAGCTCAGTCGAGCACTTGCCATAAAAATAATGATAAAGCAGACAGAAACTCGCAACATCTCTTCTGTGAGATAGAGGCTGCAGGACATCTCCTACGAGGCTACGAAGTCTATTTTGAACTCTATCAAGGCAGGACAAGTCCTTTTAGCAGCTCCTGCCCAGATGTGGCAACAGAACTCCATCCTTGGACGTACCTGGCTCTTATATAGATAGAGAATTGCATCAGCAGTGAGATATCTACTGGATCGATAGAAGGATCCCACCATTTATAAAAATAAAATATTAAAATGCTAAATTTAAGTGAGAGGGGTGACATTAAGTGACATTTTACACTCAAAATAGGAGGCGATAGGGGGAATGAGAATGTCAAGACTTAACAGGATAAATGGGAGGAGTAGAAAGAGATAAAAAGGGAAAGGAGAGAACAACGAAAAGGAAAAAAAATGTAACTTTCTTTTTTTTTTATTAAGCTATTACTATGGCTATAGTATGTACTAATTTTTTCTCTTGTAATTTCTTACTCTACCTTTTCCTCTATATTATTAATATTGTTATGTTTTCTTTAATTATGGTTTCCTTATTTTGTTTGTCTTATTGTCTTATCTTTTTTATTGTGTCTTATCTTTTCTGAACAATTTATGTTACATCCCTAAATCTTATCACAAACTCTTTCCACTCTTAATTTTATATATTTTTTTATTTTATTATTATTATTATTATGACATTTGCTGGGATTGTTTGAATTATTATTACTAGTAGTAGTAGTGGTGGTGGCAGTAGTAGTGGTAAAAAAATCATTTTTATGTACTTTTGTTGGTGTTGTAAGTTCAATATTTCGCTAAAAATAGCTTCATCAGGGTAGTTAGTCAGTTCTTATTTCTTTTTATTCTTCATTTTGAGGAAGGATTTTTGACGTGTGCGTTCGCTCCAGTTTCAAGCAGGAATATGAAATAAGAAAATAGTTGCACAAGGGCATAAAAATGATTTTATCATTTTCCTGACACTTAACGTTTTCAAAATATTCAAATTTCTATTTAAAACAAGTGTCTTCAAATAGTGTGCAACTAAAGGCCAAGATGCCACTCAAGGATAAGGGTTAAAGAGTGTACAGTAGAAATTGAACAATATAGTAATCATTAGTAATGAAAATTTGGTAAATTTGATAACTTATATGGAACGGCTCATCAAGAACTTATTTACGTTAGACTTGAAGACAACCATACTGTAGTCAGCCGGAAAGCAGGAAAACGGAAGACAATTCCACAGGCGTGCAGTTCTAAGAAAGAAGCTTTGTTCATGGAATCTACGTTTAGGTTTAGGTACAGATAAAGAGTGGGGGGAATTATTGATAGTGTTTACAGCTAGACGAGTCTTTCTTGTGAAAGTTTGGCGAGGGGGGACCATAGATTGAAGCTCAGTCGAACACTTTCCATGAAAATAACGATACATCAGAGCCAAACTCGCAACATCTCTTCTGTGAGATAGAGGTTGCAAGGAAGAGAAAAGGACATCTCCTACGAGGCTACGAAGTCTATTTTGAACTCTATCAAGGCAGGCCAAGTCCTTTCTAGCAGCTCCTGCCCAGATGTGGCAACAGTATTCCATCCTTGGACGTACCTGGCTCTTATATAGATAGAGAATAGCATCAGCAGTGAGATATCTACTGGATCGATAGAAAGATCTCACCATTTTTCCAGCGGCCTCGCCAACAGATTTTGATGTACGTGTTCCATTTAAGATCAGGAGTAATGGTCAAGCCAAGAAGCTTGTCAAAACTTGAGGCCTCCTGAAGACGAGAGCCATTCATTTCAATTGATGCCAGATGTGGATCAGAATGTTGATGATGTAAAGAGAGAAGCTAGGTTTTAGATGCATTAAAAGTAACCAGCCACTCCTTACCCCATTGTACTACGTGCTCAAGATCAGAGGAGAGAGAATTGGAGAGAACTTGGTCGTTTACTGTCTTAGATGTGCTACCATAAATGGTAGTGTCGTCAGCATAGATGTCTACAAATGATGTAAGGATGTGATTTGGAAGATCATTAATGTAGATCAGGAAAAGAGTTGGGCCCAGGATGGACCCCTGAGGGGCACCGGCATTAATACTGTGAGCTTCTTATTTTTGCCCCTCAACTACTACTCTTATGAACCTATCAGAAAGAAATGATTTAATAATTGAGAAGACATTTCCAGCAATACCATAGCTAGAGATCTTATGAAGTAAACCTTTATGCCATACCCTATCAAAGGCCTTAGATATGTCAAGAGCAATTGCCCTAGAAAGGTTGCCTCCGTCGAGAGATTTGCTAATCCTATGAGATATAACTGTAAGCACATCTGCTGTAGATCTAGCAGAACGGAAACCATATTGAGTGTCACTAAGAAGGTTATTTTTGTTGAGATGGTTGATTACTTCTGTATTTAACACAGATTCCAGCAACTTACTCATGACGCACAGGAGACTTATTGGCCTGTACTGAGAGGGTGATGAGCGATCACCTGAATTCTTAAATACAGGGCATACTGATGAAATTTTCCAGGGAGATGGGAAACTATTCTCCTTAAGACAACGTTTAAACAGTTTTCTAAGTATGGGCGCTAACAGGAGCTGCCGATAACGCATCCACAATGCGTTTTCTACTCTCCATTAAAAAAAAAAAAACAAAAAAAAACTATTTTCTTATTTCATATTCCTGCTCGAAACTGGAGCGAACGCACACGTTAAAAATGTACAGCTCGTACTTTTAAATTTCTTCTTTAGGACTTTCTTCCTCTATAACAAAAAAATGAAGAAGAAAAAAAAATACTACGAACTGACTAACTACCTTGATGAAGCTATTTTTAGCGAAATTAAAGGACATAAAAATGATTTCATCCTGACACCTTAAGTTTTCAAAATATTCAAATTTCTAAAAAATATTATGCTTTACTCTTTTTTATTGAGCACTCTTAATAACCTCATTATAATTCATGAGTTTTCTCTCCTGAATACCTTTAACTTGGTATATATATATACATAACATTAATCCTTTCTTTAGCCTAGACTGCTTTTAATATAGCCGCACCATCTCTGTCCTCTTCTTAAACTTCATCCTAATATATTTCGTAATTTAAATCTAATTCCATTCACAAAGATATGCTATAAAATAAAATTATATATATATATATATATATATATATATATATATATAATTTTATTTTATAGTGTATCTTATGCATAGATCATCGTATAACAATTAGATCACTGTCTGACTGACGTAAATGAACATTTAAAATTAAAATGTTTAAATTCAACGTTATTTCACAAGGTTAATGGTAGCCAAATTGATACGATCTTCGCTAATCGAGCCAGAGATGTCTCGTGTTGTGGGGTTCGAATCGTTCAACTGGTGTTAATCGTGACACCCTGCACTGAAGATTCCCGAAAGGATGAAACACTAGTGTCTGTAGGTATTTAATTATTATAGTAAAAATATAATTTTATATATATATATATATATATATATATATATATAACTTATGGACGATTGGCACATCACCCTCATCATTAATAATAGATAGAGACAATCCAATATAGGAAGATAAAATTAAAGTAAATAATGGAATTAAAATTAGAAAGATCAACAAATTATTAAACTATACAAAATATGTAATTCTAATATATTAAAAAACAAACTAATTTGGCTTAAAAAATAAGCCTGCCTGATAACTTCACTAACCCTACTTCCAGTTCCGTTTTTAGGATATTTTCCCTTTTTTACAACATTTTTTTTTTCTTTTTGAAAGAAAAATAATATTCTCGAAATATTAGATTTCGACACCATGATTATTTCAAACAGTTTACTGATTTGTATTTGTGATTGTTTTTGAAAAGTAAATAGATATATGAATATTTTTTTTAAAAAATCTTACCAGACCTTCATTCGTTTGGCATTTTTGGGTTCATACGTCACATAACTTCAACCTGGTTTCCTGCATTGCTATAGTCTTCTTATACTCTTATTATATTATATAAAAAAATTTTATCATTTATCACCAGATCTATCTGGGGATGGGAAATCCTACCAGATGCCTGACATTCACCCACTATCTCATACATTTCTATCAAGAGATCTTTTTAAGAGTCTAACCACCCCTTTAAGTGCAATTATTTTTTTTGTATCTGTCTTCTACTTGGTTCACCGGGTATATTTGCCGGGGAATTTTTTAAATTCTTTTTCATAAGTTTGGTTGCTCCTGTAATTACTAGAATGATTGAGATCTTAAGATTTCAGTTTCTTTTCTTGTCATACATAAGACCTTAATATTTGGGTATCTTTTCTCTCGTAGCTCTTTTTAACTCAACATCATTGGGGACACTAACTTCTACTAAGGTTGCTTTTTTTTCTCCTTCTTGTCCCATATCATTATGTCAAATTTAATAGCTTGGTTTTCTATGTAGGATTGCATGGTCATAGTGGATGGTGTATGACTTATTTCCAATTGTTCTTTCTGATATATATCTCGAGGACTTTCTGCTATATTAAACATTCAACTTTTCACAGATGATTCGGTGGAGATATTTACACACTCGCATATATAGTAGCCATCTCTAGCAGAATCTTACAGAAGGTCTGGTGTATTTTTGCTACTTTCGGGGTATTTTCTGTAGCAAGCTTGTTTTCTGATACTGTCTCATTTGTAAGACAATCATCTAAAATGTTTGGTCAGTTTCGTAATGAAGATTGTTGTGCTGAATCTTGTTTTATCATGTTGATGTACGATTTTGAGGTTTGGATTCTGGGAGCTCATCAGTTATTGCCCGGTACTCACAACTGTGGTATGATATGCCCAATTTTGAGAGATTCATACCTCCTGCTCCTCTGAGAAGATATAGTCGAGGCAGATACTAAGTTCTGCATGTTATTCAGTACAGTGTCATCATTTTCCTCTTTTTAGTGTCTTGTCTGTTTATGTCCTTCTGTAGCCTGCCAACAATGTCAAACCTATATGTTATTTCAGGCATGGCTAGTTGGTTAATGGCAGTTACCTTGTTTTTTGTTTGTAAGCTTTGTTTTGCAGATGTTCCTTGGACAGCATATATTTTCACTGCCAATTTTTTTCTCATGTTGGTATGCTGAATTAAATCGTTCTCTTCTATGACAAGGTATTTGTATTTTTTCTGCTCTTCTAAGTTCTTGATGTCAGTATATTCATCAAGCTGTATGTTTTCCGCTTGAATCTTCTCAGCTGTAAGAGAGCACTTGGCACATTTGTCCAGGCTAAACTTTATTCCAATATCTTTAGAGAAGGTGTGTAGAACCTGCACAAGACAGCTTAAGTCAGCATCTAAGCTGCATAAAGAGCAGGTGGTTGACTCTTTTATCCCGATCTCGTTGGTGACCCTGGCTCAAGTTGTAGGAATTCCAGCTTTAATTGAGTAGTTTACTTAGTGAATCTATCACCAGGCAAAAGAATAAAGGAGATAAGATTTTTATTCGGATGTTGATATCAGCGATTGTTATTGTTCCATTACAATGGATTAATGCAATGTTTGATTGCCACATTTTCATATGTACAGTCACGGTCTCCTTGATTTTCAGATGGATCTTATATAAATCAAGGCATCACAGTAGCCATGTATGGCGCACATTACTATATGCCTTTTGGTAATCAATCCAAGCCATGTTTAGGTTCCTCTGTCTCTTTCTACAGTTAATAAGATGGTCTTATTAATCAACAACTGGTCTTCGGTGCCTAAACACTCCTACATTTCAGATAGGAAGATAGTCTTTTTCTGCTTTCCTTGGGGCTGCATTTTTAGGAGGGTGTTTTCATTTTCTATTATATTTATGTCCATTTATTAAACAAGCGATCATAGTCGGGCTACTGATGCACTTTTTTCTATTCAGGAAGATTGGTTTCTTTAATATCTTGGCCAAAATTTGATTTGCTGTTTTGTTCCATTTTTTAAGTTATAGTAAGCAAAACAGCAACAGATCATGGCCAGACTTTTAAGCCTCATAGTTTGTTTTTTTTAATTTTTGTTGCTACAAATGATGGAGATATAGAGCCAAGACCTCTTTACCAAGGCCTGATGACTGACACTGGTGCCTCTGTCATTACTGGAATGCCACTTTCAGAGATAGAAAGGCTTACGCCATTTTTTGCCTCTTTCCATTTGGATTTAAACATTGTCTTGAATATGTAAGTGTTCATAATGTCACATAGAGCATGGTGTGATCAGCAAATATATCTATATTAGACACAATTGAATCAGTTTTCCTCAAAAATTTGAAAAACGTTGAATAATACCCGAGTAAAATAGTATTCCTCTTGGGACTATTGTCCTCATCAACATCATTTCTCTTCAGATTATTGTAAGGGGAGGGGGAAATAAGCTAAGTATTGCCTGGGACTACATCAAAACGAATATAGGTTTCATTACTTTAAAACTGAATGTTCAGGTTAATTTTTATATTTTTATTTCTTTTATTTTTAATACAATTGTTTCTGGAGTGAAGAGGAAAAAAGTAAGAAAAAGAAAAAGGGTGAAAACAGGGTAAAGGAAATATCTAGCAAATGATAAAGAGAGGTAGAATTTTTAAAAGAATCATGTACACTTTTTAATCTCTTATTTTGTTGTTTATGGCTCCATGCAGTGCATCTAAAGCATGTTTTGGTTCTCAATAGCTCGATTACAAAATCAGTTTTTGTTAATAGGCTATTGAGAACCAATGTAGGAAAGAAAACCAGTTCAAAAATCTGTTTTGTTACTCAGATTTCTCACTGTCTATGTTGTTTTGGCCGATTTGTTCGTTTTACCATAAAGTCTTGATCAGTATTTGATGGAATCAGTATTATGAAATGGGGGGGGGTCATCAAACACAATTAAAAGAGAACTTAATAACTACATCTTAAGTTACTCAAACTCACAATA
This sequence comes from Euprymna scolopes, assembly GCF_053919585.1. Classification (NCBI taxonomy): domain Eukaryota; kingdom Metazoa; phylum Mollusca; class Cephalopoda; order Sepiida; family Sepiolidae; genus Euprymna; species Euprymna scolopes. Next base: position 82,010,996 of record NC_136499.1, read on the forward strand.
GAAAATATTAATACAACACAATATATTACTTTTGCTCTTATGGAAAAACTCGGATTTATTCAAAATCCAGTTGCAAACAAACATAATCTATATATATAAAAGCGAAAATGTATGTATGTATGTATGTATGTACGCTTTTCCTCGATGTCCACAAAAGGCTTCTTTCAGAGAAGCGCTCGCTCGCTTCACAACTTCTTAAAACTTTTTATATCATCTATAAATTGTAATATCTCACACTTAACCACGGAGCTCGCTTGTCTATTTAATTTTATTGACTTTCAAACGTTAATTATTCAACATTTCCCGCATCGGCACGCGTTACATTCGGTTTTTGGTATAAACAAAAAGCGAAACTCGACTCTAATCACTGGCCGAAAGCCAGTGGTCTCTAGAGAGCTAGGTAACGTTTGGTCAATGTCGACTTCGTCATATCAGACAGTAGCTTTCATTTCGAGACGAGACGATCCCCCTAATAAACAGGGAGCGGGTTTTTAAAAACAAACAAACTGATTTATTGACCTCATTAAAAACTGTCCCACACAAAATGCTAACTGCTGAATACCTATCGCCGTCACGTCAATCAAAAACGCGCACCTGTTTTTTTTTGGTTTTTTTTTCACACTTTACTATTTTCCAACTGCGCGTCAAGGCTTTGTTTTTTTTTCACGGGCACCTGTTTTTTTTTCACATTTCGGGTTTGTTTCACACACACCTACAAACACCCGGGCAACGCCGGATACCCCTCGCTAGTAAGTAAAATAAAAGCAACATTTTGACCTCTAATGCTTTCAATATGGATCACTCTGTCAAATCACAATGATAAACCATATTTTTAGATTACACTTATAGCATGGGGGATTACCACTTATAGTAACTCTGGCCGGGAGTCTCTAATTCGTAAGGGTATGAGCCTGTGTTCACCAATTTATAATCAGGATTTATTAATTTTTAGGACCGAGGTTGCAGGTGCAGGAATCTCTTGAAGTCGGAAGTAGGACTGTTAAAAGTTAATTTAATGAGATCGCTGATTAATAAGTTTTTACTAAGGCACATCCTCACATACATAAACTAAAAATATAGAAATAACTCCGGAAAATAATGACACTTGACAAAGAATTCAAAATCACTGTATTAATATGAAATAAACAACATATATTTATGTGTTAGGAATTGCCCGGGTGTTTGGAGGTGTGTGTTTAGCAAAAAAAAAGTGTTAGTAGGAAGGCAGGCTCGAACTCGTACAGCAAAGGAGGAAAAGAATGGGAGAAAAACGTGACGTCTTTACTGTTACGACCACCGCCAAACTGGAAGTGACATAGGTTTAAATTAAGGCTAGACAATTGAAAAGAGAGGATGACTGTCGAAAATATTGGCGAAAAAAGCTACCCCTCCTTGTAGAAAAGTGTCATTGAGGGTGAAAAAATTAATGTTTTTAGCCAATTTTTCAATATTTGTCATTTGAAAAGTGGAGCTTCAAAACGATACTGATCTTGTGAAAATCCGCCGCCTCTGTCGAAAGTTTAAGGCAGACATGCAAACATACATACATACATTTATATATTGGTAGCTCAAATTTTCAACCCAAACCGATTAAAAAGCTTGCCCTATCTCTGAATACCCATTATGTAAAATTTCAAATATTTAAACCAGAAATTGTCTGAGTAATTTGGTAGAGACCGCAGGAGTCAATTTTTTTTTTACTTTGACCCCTATTATGACCCCTTAACATTCATTGTTTTGGGCTCAAATCAAGTTATTAAGTTATATCCATATCCAAGAAACCTATATCTAAAATTTCAAGTGTTTAGACTCAAAATTGTCGAAGGAGGTTGATAGAGTTTGCAAAGGTTGTTAAACTTTGACTCCTTAACAGCCAAATTTCTGGCCGAAAACGTATTACAAAGATTTTCCCAAATCTCAGTACGTTGTATATCAAATTTCGAGTCTCTAGACTTAAAATTGACAGAGTTATTGCATAGGGAAATGTACACACACAGACAGACACATGGACAATTTCACTTTTGTATATATGCTAGCATGGGTGCCCGGCGCTGCCCAGGTGTTTTGAGGTGTATGCCGAGCAAAAAAAAAAAAAAAAAAAAGTCAATTTTTTTAACTTTCACCCATATTATGACCCCTTAAAATTTATTGTTTAGGGCTCAAATTAAGTTATTAAGTTAGATCCATGTCCAATGAACCTATATCTAAAATTTCAAGTGTTTAGACTAAAAATTGTAGGAGGAGTTTGGTAGAGTTCTCAATGGTATAATCGTTGACCCCTTAATCGCCAAATTTCTTGCCGAAAACCGATCACATCAATTTTCCCAAATCTCAATACCCTATATATCAAATTTCGAGTCTGTAGGCTTAAAATTGACAGAGTTATTGCGTAGGGAAATGTACACACAGACAGACAGACAGGCACTTTCACTTTTATACATATACTAGCATGGGTGCCCAACGTTTCCCGGGTATTTAGAGACGTATATGGAGCAAAAAATAAAGTGGTCAATTTTTTTAACTTTGACCCCTTAAAATGTATTGTTTTGGGCTCAAATTAAGTTATTAAGTTAGATCCATGTCCAATGAACCTATATCTAAAATTTCAAGTGTTTAGATCGAAAATTGTCGGAGGAGTTTGGTAGAGTTCTCAAAGGTCAAATCATTGAACTTTGACCCCTTAATCAACAAATTTCTGGCCGAAAACCGATCACATCGATTTTCCCAAATCTCAATACCCTGTATATCAAATTTCGAGTCTGTGGGCTTAAAATTGACAGAGTTATTGCGTAGGGAAATGTACACACACAGACACACAAACAGACAGACAGACAGACACTTTCACTTTTATAGATATACTAGCATGAGTGCCTGGCGTTGCCCGAGTATTTGGAGATGTATGTTGAGCAAAAAAAAAAAAAAAAGTGGTCAATTTTTTAAACTTTGACCCCTATTACGACCCCTTAAAATTTATTGTTTTGGGCTCAAATCAAGTTATTAAGTTAGATCCATGTCCAATGAACCCATATCTAAAATTTCAAGTGTTTAGACCGAAAATTGTCGGAGGAGTTTGGTAGAGTTCTCAAAGGTCAAATCGTTGAACTTTGACCCCTTAATCGCCTAATTTCTGGCTGAAAACCGATCACATTGATTTTCCCAAATCTCAGTACCCTGTATATCAAATTTCGAGTCTGCATAGGGAAATGTACACACACAGACACACAGACAGACTTTCACTTTTATAGATATATAGATAGATTCTTCTGCCACCAAACTGCCAATTTCCATGACCACACCTGCTGCAATATTGCTTGCATCACACCACACCACTCCTATTTCTGTTTTAGGTATGTGCCAAGCTCCAGTAACAGGATCATTTTTTCTACATCAGCTACTCTGGCCTCTATGTCTACTCCACTTGCTTTTTTAACATAACTGAATACTAGTCGCAACTAGATAGTGTGCCACCAATTTGCCATAGATAGAAAATAACTCCCGTTTTTTAATTTCTCCTCCTATCACTGGGATCTCTTTTCCTCGTCTGAATATCAGCTCTCCCATGCTCCTTTTCATTAGCTTAAGGCCTAGTGCTTGCTCTTCCATCTAGAAATTCTGGCGATTTTGCTATCAGCCCAAATCCTTTCAAATGTTCTTTTGTTAGTATTTTCATTACATCCACTATTATATTATCGAAATACAAATCAGTGTCTTCTTTTGTTTTGCTTCCTTTCTTCAACACCATTTTTAAAGCAGCTGCCATAATCTTCAGTGCAACATTCAGTTCAAATCCAAGCTGTGTTAGGAAATAGGTTTTTCCTTTATAGCAGACCAACTGGTATTGCCATAGTTCCTTCGCCACATGTAGGTAGACATTAGGTCCACAATCAAAGTTCCTCCCACTAACCATCTCCACATCATCTTTTCATCACACACAACTATTTTATTGCTACCTGTATAACACGCCACAAAACAGTTAAATTCACAGAAGTTTCACATTGGTCTGACTTTCCCTTTCATGACCTGGAACACTGCCATCAATGGTGACATGCAGCTAAATCCCATCCTTACACAGTAGAAATTCCTAGATGTAAGAAATAGTTTCTTCTAATAGTTTCTTCTCCAGAACTGCTAGATTTTGGATCCTGCTTTCCCAACTGTACTAACATGCAGAAGTTCAAGTGTAATATAAATAGACATCTTGCTGCTCATCTCCCTACATAATACTCCTGCAACTTATGTCCCCAATAGTAACCCCCTACATCAGAATGGCACTGTGCCTTGTTTGAGGTGAAAATGGAATAAAAACCAAAAAAACATGCTGTTTCCTTCTTTATTCTATGGTAAAAGAATAGCTTCTGCTATTCATCTTTCCACCTCTTCAAAGTTTGAGTTTCCAGTGAATTCTTAAATGTCTCTCTATTCCATAACACTAGAGACTCCCTTCCATTTCCATTTTATTGTCCATTTCTTTCCATCAAAATTTTCCACAAACTCTTTATTATCAATTTTACAAACATCTGGTTGATGAGCAGCTACGGCTCAGTAAACATCTCCAAACTTTACCTCAGCTTTCTTTATACTCACACTTCCCATCTTATTGATTACATCCATTCCAATTATCATGTTAATTCCATCAATGATGTGACTCATTAAAATCGCCTCCACTTTTACTTGTACTCCATGTACTTTGATTTCTACTTTCTGGGCTCCTTTACATTTTATGACCCTGCCATCAACTCCTACTGCATCCACTCATGAGTCTAGAATTGATTAAAGTAGTGGTGTACCCAGTATCGACAAGTGCAGTCATTACCAGTTGGCTCACCACCACATCTATTATTGGAAGAGGTAGTACTATACCTTTATTCTGTTGCTGGAGTAGCTACTGGCACAGAAGCTCCCCATTGCCTATTTCCCTGATTCTGAAGACATTATCTTACAATGTGGCCAAACTTTCAACAATTGTAGCATCTTACTCTAGGTATCTCCTTACAATCTTTTTTAAAAGTGCAGTCCTCAACATCTGAAACACTGAATGCTAGTTGATTCCTTATTTCTGTGTGTATTGCTTTCTGCACTGACTGCCACTGTTTCAGTTTTTCAATTTCTTTTGACGACTAAAAGCCATGTAGTTGGTATCCATATAACATCCATTCTCTCTATGTGAGGTAACTGTTGTTGTGCTACAGATATATTGCCTTGGAATCCCGTAATGAAAGCAAATTTGGCTTATGATCCAGCCCTAGATATCTTGCTAGTCCAGCTAAACTTTTGATTGTATTGGCATAAACATCAACTGATCCTCTTATTCACTTTAATCGTTTTAGCTTTTCATCTTCAAAAGGTCCTTTAGTGAATGCTGTCACTAGTCTCATTTCTATCTGTTCTGCATCTACTTGGTCTCCTTAGCTCATTTCAAGATACAGAGCCAGTGCGTCTCCATGGAGAAAGAGAAGAATAAAACTCACAAAGTCTTGCACTTTTTGTAGCTTAGCTACTAATTGTACCTTTTTGATCCATGCAACCGCATCACCTTCTCTACTAAAAGGCAATATTACATCCTTTCCCAATCTCAGTTGTCCTCATGTCGAAATAGCATGTGGTTAAAACAATCTAGTGTTAACTTTTCTAAACTTCCAAGTAATAATTTCCTGGGTGAAATTTGACAGATTGCTCTCAACATTCATACTCAAAATTCAACACTGCTGCCAAAATCTCAACTCCAAAACTTGACACTCTGCTGTCAAAAACTCTCAACTCCAATTTCAAAATTCACCCAGTCTCTGAAATCAGGTTTTTTTTTATTTCAAACCGGAAGCATCTCATTTCCATATTAGGGGATTATAATTCAATAACTTGAATGTTATTTCTTCCGCCCGTCACACCAATAATTTCCTGGATAAGGTTGACACTGTTGTCCAAACTTCCAACTTCCAAACTTTTGTATACGTAACGTACCTTCTCTCAACTCCAAACGAACTTCTGCTAATTCAACTTATTTCTTCGAAATCCAACTGAACGTCCCTCTAAAAAATCAACCCTCTTTTATCTCCAACCAGGAGCATCTCATTTGCATATCGGGTGATCACATTGCAGGCATATAAAGAGATAAGGCAGCCATTTTTGTTTCTTTCTTCTTCATTCATTTCATTCCACGACCGACCCATTGAATTATGCACACGTGCTAGTTAGGTAAGTCGCACGTTTCCCTACACTCCACCCGATCTCATCACTGGTGAAACAGGGCAGGGGGGGCAGTCATCTTTGTCGGGTACTTCTAAGAATCGGGGGAAGCACTTCCTCATTGCCATCTTCCTCATTACCACCGTTATTACCACCAGTCTGTTCCATTATCCCCTCTTGTGGTTCCCTATGTGGTGTTTCACAATCAGGGCCAGGGGGCAGTATCCGTCTTTGTCGGGTACTCCTTCGAAGAATCGAAGGCATCACTTCCTCAGTTCCATCTTCCTCAGTATGTTCCATCATCCCCTCTCGTGGTGCTATAGGCGGTGTTTCACAATCACGGCGGGTGGGCAATATTCGTCTTTCTCAGGTACTTTGATGAGGAACTGGTGGTATTACTTCCTCATGTCCATCGTCCTCATCACTATTGCCACTAGTATGTTCCATCATTCCCTCATCTGGTTCTGTAGGTAGTGTTTCTATGCTCACCTGTAGGGGCAGTAGGCGATCAGGATCATCCCTGAACTGTATGTGATCTTCCTCATTATCCTCAGAATCAGAAGAGGTATAACAGGGATGGATATATTTTACATGACGTGGTACACCATTAATCAACATGGTCTGAGGACTTATGATTTTGTCTATTTTTCCTCTGCAAAATTTTACAGTGCACCCAGCATTTGGGGGTTTTACCCAAACACGGTCTCCCACTTGATATGGTGTATTGACAACGCTAACCACTGATGGTGTGACATCAATTCCTTTTATACGCTGTTCATAGCGGTAAATCCCATTAGCTGGTGCAGTTTCTAGTGTTGCATCATCCTTTGGTGTCACATTATACCAGTACACAGCTTCTGGAATAGAACACTGTGTCCTGGCCACAATTCTTTTAATGGTGCGGTGACACTGCTCCGCTATACCGTTACCTTCTGGAAAATATGTACATCGGTAACGCATTCTAATCCCCCATTCCTGCGTAAATTTGTGAAATTCTTGACATCGAAGCGTAGTTCCAGCGGGGCACCACGTTCAAAAAAGACAGCTCTCAACTGTTGTATAATGCTAGATGCATCCTGTCATGTCAACAGGCACCATATCGTGAAACGTGTCGGACTACAATCTGTCAAGGTCAAAAAATGCTTGCCCTCATAATGCGTTACATCCATTCCTACTCGATACCAGTTGTCCTCCACCTCAAGCTTCCCTTTTTGACATTGGGACGGTGCCGGATCAATTCGCTGACACTCTTCACACGAGCATATAGCTGCCTCGATTGATGCTCTTGTAGTTGAAGGACACACTTTTCGGATAAAATATGTTGTCCTCCGAATTCCGGGATGTTCACTCTGCTGATGTATTGTACGGATCTGGTCAGGTGTTAATTGATCTGTTACAGCCGCGCATGTCTGTTGTGGAGAATCAGATCCCTGCCTCATTACATCAATCCACCTCTTTGGTACTCTAGTCAAGCTATCAGCCAAATTCTGCATCGATGAAACTAAGGTAATGTCCACCTGCAAGCTGTATTCGTCAACTATACGCTTTATTATTGCCAGTCTCACTAACATCTCACTTGCAGCTCTAGTCTTAACTCGAGCCTTTCCAGTCAAGGTGTCGGTCAACCAGTGGTAAAAACACAACGAGTCAGTGTGGAGATGCACAACCTTAGCCTGCCATTGCAATGCAAGATTAAGCCCTTTTAACGTGGTATCAAGGTCTGCCAAATTTATATGCTGGGCATCATTTTTCGGACGAAGCCAGCACGCATCTTCCACAACAGAACCCAACTGTTCCAACACGACACCTATAGCCAGTGAACTTGCGTTAACCCATGCATTCAGTTCGTTTCGAGATACTTGCCACTCACCCTGGGCAGGGTCGTTTCTATGTACTCTGGACAACATTTCAGCCATCATTTGCTGGAGAGAATCATCATCCACCATGTCGTCCCATCCTTTGGTTACTGCAGTTACTCGTCTTTTTAACACTTCTGTTGCTGATCGAAGCCATCCACAGACAGGTAGATGTCCTACTAATTTACCGCAAATAGAAAACACAATGCGTCTTGTCAATACACTGAGTAACTCTGGAATCGCGCTCCCTCGCTTCCATCGCAAAGTATTGCCCTTCTCATAGACCTCTAGGCCTAACACAAGCACCCCGTCCTTTAGGCGCTTAGGATCTTTGCTTATTAACCCAAACGATTCCAGTTTTGCTCGAGCCACATCTGCAGACATTATATCCTCATTAACGTAGATGTCGTCAATGCAAGCTGAAGCAGCTTTTACTGTGGTCTCATCCTGCATCAAAACAGTTTTAATAATAGTTGTCATTATTAAGGGTGCTATGTTTAGGCCAAAACCTAAACGTGTCAAACAATATCGTTTTCCCTTGATTATCACTGTCTGAAATGGCCATAATGACTCATGGACACGTATCTGCAGGTAGGCTCTCTTTAAATCCTGCAGTGCTACATTACTCCCTTTCTGACGCCACACTCTTAGTTTAACAGCACACACGTCTGCATTTCCAGTGAAAGCATCAACATGTTGATTCAATTCTCGGTAATCCATTATGGGCCAAATTTTGTCTTTAGTAGGTTGTTCAACAGCCACGAGCGGAATTAATCCTTTGCGTGGTCCCAGACGTTCCTGTAGGTACAGTATTCACCATCCGTTATCAATCCACATCTGAAGTTCTTCTTCATATGCGACCCTATTCTTTGTGGAAACTGCATACTCTGGAATGGTATTGCACAGCCGATCTGGTGCCTGGTTCATAGTCCATTTCCACTTTGCAGTCCACGCCTTTTCATTGTCGTCAAACGTAGCACAGAAGTCCTTTTCTTCAATAGACATGGCTGCACAGACTTCTTTTCCTTCTCCAAGCATTACACCTCCAGTCGCTGTGATTATGACGCCTCCTAGTACTTGTATTGCATCAATTCCAATCAACATGTCATAGCCAAGGGGCTTTTCTTGCATCATCAGAACATCAACTTTGGCTGTGTCACCCTTCTCAGTACAGATCGTGACTGTCCCTTCACCACAACATGCTCGGGATAAATCATTGATCATCATAATACCGACTGGTTGCTCCCGCCACATCTGACAGTAATGTGCACTAACTATAGACCGGGAACACCCCGTGTCTATGAGTGCTGAACACTGCACATCGTCAATTTTAACGCCAATGACCGGTAATCCCGTGTTTATTGGTTGGCAAGGCGCAAGGGTGGCGATAGTACCTTGTCCCCAACGTCGTTTCCCAAACAGTTGGTAGATATGTGCCTATACTTATTGCAGCGATAGCATTGTACTGTTCTCTGTGCTCGTGGATATACACACCTCCTATCACTCCGGCAATCCTTAGCAAAATGATTGGCCTCCCCACATTTATAGCACACTGGGCCTACACGCTTATTACTACCTGGGAGAGAATCTACATTGCTTCCATGCAGTTCGACTGTTGCATGTTGAATACTAGTTGCTGCTGCAATTGGCTCCTGTTCCTTACAGATGTTTTGAGCTCGGGCTAATAACTCTTCTGTTGTCAATTCATCAATTCATGACGATGCCCGCAACAGTTTGCTGACCTCCTCAGATAAACCTACTAAAAAGGCACATCTTAATATCTTATCGTTAACCCCACCAAATTTTGTAGGTCGGCTAGGTACATATCAACTGCTTCCTTGGGGTGAAATCGCCAGCTCGTGAACTGCTGCCATGCAACAAAGGGATCTGTACCAAACGCTGTATACAGGCTGTGTTTGATTGTATCCCAGTCTGGTTCATCCCTGAGTTGCTGGTAGACTGCATAGGCCCCTCCATTTAACCTCAAAGGAATGACTGTGGCTGGTTCTTTAATTCTGCACAGTGTACAGTCTTCTCAGCCTTTTCCACCCATTCGACGACAGACAGTCCAGTGGTAGATCCATCAAACTCAGGTATCAAGCGAAAGTCGAATCTGTCCATTTTCTGCCTTTCGAATCCTCGCACACCGAAACCCGAAATAGCTTATAATTCAATAACTTGAGTGTTATTTCTTCCGCTCGTCACACCAATAATTTCCTGGGTAAGGTTGACACTATTGTCCAAACTTCCAACTTCCAAATTTCTGTATACGTCACGTACCTTCTCTCAACTTCAAATAAACTTCTGCTAATTCAACTTATTTCTTCGAAATCCAACTTCAAAATTAATGTCGCTCTAAAAAATCAACCCTCTTTTATCTCCAACCAGGAGCATCTCATTTGCATATCGTGTGGTCACATTGCAGGCATATAAAGAGATAAGGCAGCCATTTTTGTTTCTTTCTTCTTCATTCATTTCATTCCACGACCAACCCGTTGAATTATGCACACGTGCTAGTTAGGTAAGTCGCACGTTTCCCTACATTGCAGGCACATAAAGGGAAAATGCCACCATTTTCTTTTCTTTATTCTTCATTCTTTTTTGACTACATGAGAACCTACAGGCTGCACAAAAACAGGTTTGTCCCAATTTTTAAGTTGTTTAATCATAGAAGAAATACTTAGCTTGCTTTTGGTAGCATTTCAGACCACATTTCTTGAAACAGCTCCTCAACAAAATATAACAAACTAGCTGCACACACTGCAAATAGTCAAAAATAGACAGTTTAAGGGTTTCAAAATCACACAGAAAGAGATTCTGAAATATGTCAACTGTCAATTTCTGGTTATGATTAAATGTTAGTCACAGTATAGTTCACTGTGTAAGGTTTCGGCAAAATCCGGGTCTCGGCTATATTATTTTTTTTAATCCGTTTTATTTTTTTATTTAGCATATAAAGAAAGAATTTTAGTTAATGGTACTTTTAAAAAAAGTAAGATTTATCTAGCTTAAAAAAAATAAATGAAATAATAAGTTATCGGCATGTACCAAAGTGCCGAAAAACTGTAATTAATACACAAAAGATTTAGCATGGTCGCATAACTGTATAAAAACAATTATTTAGCATCAAATTTTAGTCAATCATAGAAAAAAAAGAGTTATATAGCAAAGGAAGTAGGAAGAATTTTAGTCAATTGTCCTTTAAGAAAAGAAAGATTTATCTAGCTTTAAAAAGAAGATAAAATAATGTCTTATCAGCATCTATCGATGTGTCAAAAAACAGTATTAAATAACAACATGCACGATCTATGTAAACAAAAAAGGTTTAGCACAGTAGCATAACTGCTTATACAATTAACGTCTGCGATATATTTAATGTAAAAAATAAAAGAATTCTTGGCTTATGAACATGTCTCGATATTTTGCAGTTGGTTATTGTAGGGGAAAATTTGTAGGGGACTAGGATATATAAATACCCCAATCCCGTTACAAAAGAATAATGAAACGAATGGAATTGAAGGAAACAAAGACTCAAGAAATGGATAAGATAAACGTCGTTTATTTGCTGTTGAAAGAAATGAACATTTTAGTTATAACATGTCCGCGCGTATGTAACCAATGTCCGTTGCAGGACTGGTGTTGTAGCAAGAAAAGGAAATGTGTTTTCATCTCAAGTTTGGGTCACTATTGTTTGTTCGCACGTGGGAATTGAAGTGAGTGTTGTAGTGGAAATGAGAATCCAGCGTGTAGGCAAGGAAGAGGATATTAGAGTTGTCATCAGTTAGTAGTCAGCTACGCGAAGGTGTTCTTAGTGACCAGTAGTAGATGGAGAGAGAAAGAGTGAAAATGTATACATACAGTCATTAGCTCGTGCCCCATACATAGTAGGAAGTGGGCGTGAGGTGCGCGCGCGCCAAAATGGCGACGGCTTGTTCGACCAACCTCTCTAGTTGAGAGTTGGTCCTAAAAAAGAGGATTAGAAACAGCTTGTCTATGTTTTATACTCGCTTCTGGAGTGTCTTTTGCGCATGTGTATTTCCTTAGAAAGCGAAAGTGATGTCGTCCATGTGTGTGTTCGTGTTCGCGTGTGTGAGTACATGTGTATACGTAAGCGTGTGTGTATATATACGTGAATGTGAGTGTATGTACGCGAACGTGAATATGTGTACATGTGTGGACGTGGGCGCGTATGTTTGTGACAGCTTGAAATATGAATGTGTGTTTTGTGTGAGACTTGGAAAGGGCTCGTACATTATGTTTGTATTTGGTTTATTTTATTTAAAATGATTGCTCCTTGTAGAGAGTGACGCCATATTTGAAAAATTCTGGAGCGTTCGTTTTTGTAATAATATTTAGATTCTGGAATGAACGAATTGTCAGCTCGTAGTCAATGAGATTTGGTAGAATGTGAGAAAAGAGAATTTATTATTTTTGAATTGGGAAAATGGAAAGATCATGGTATGTCTATGAGTATATGATCCAGTTAATAAGAGTGAAATTCCATATCCGTCAAAAGTGCAGAAATCCTCCCAGTGATGAGTGTGGATGGCAGGAGGACTTGTTATTTAGAGAGGAAAATAGGAACTACTTCCTCTAAAGATGGTTGCGATTGTGATGAAATGTAAGATTTTATTATAACGACTAAATGTGTCTAAAAAGACATTCTAAAGTTACATAGGACCTTAACTAATAGTTTAGACATAATAAATTTGTATGTGGCATCTGTTGTTGCAAACCTTCGGTACTTTGGTCCAGATGGGAATTTCTGCAATCAAAATATTATATAGGAGATGAAACAAAAGGTTATAAAATCCCTAATAAACAAACAAAAAAATTAAACCTTTTCTTGGCATTAAATAACCATGAGAGGTTGAAATTCCATTCAAAAACTCACTCTCTATACTCTTACTAATTTTTTAACCTTTCTTTTGGCTTTATTTTTTATTTTTTATCTCACTTTGCAAGTTTTTTATAGTAATCGGTCCAGACAAGACATGAAGCCACTTAATGTAAGGAGCTAACAAGAATGAAAGATGAATATTGCAAAAACAGGAGATGCCTATTGAAAAGCCCAAGATTAAAAGTAGGAGGAAAACAGCAGGAAGAGAGTTCCACGAAAATGAGTTACCGGAGTATGGAATATATCCAATGAGGTATAAAAACAGTAAATTGATGAAGATCACTAGACCAATGAGTCTACCAAGCCGGAACAAAAGATGCATGAAATAGATCAAACAATTCTGAAGAACACATAATAGTATTTGTATGATAAAAAAGACTGAAACTAGCAACGTTACATCTATGAGAGATTGCAGAAATTGAACCTTAAAATGGGACAGAGATTTACCAGTTCAAATGTGGCAGCAATACTCCATACATGGTCTGACAGTAGATTTGTAGTGAAAGTGTTTAGAATGATAGAGATGCGGAAAGAGCAAGGATCTAATATATATATATACTCCAAGAAAGATTTGATTAGAAAGAAATAACAAGAAGTTTTAGCGTCAATTGTTCCTCTGAAGCAGAGCCATCCATGAGAATTTCAATATAAAAAGGGATATGCTTATGATTGAAAAACATAAACTAAGGATTAAATGAAACAAGCAATTTCATACCCAATTCTACAACTGAACCCGACGGTCAACTTCTAGATTAGCTGTAGATTTCAACTGAACTGAGGAAGATGGATGAGAAGCAACACCAGAATAGAGAGTGGTATCATCAGCATAGATATTTATTTTTTTAATATTATCTTGATCATTTAAATCGAAAAGAAACAGTGTGGAACATTAACATTTGTAGGAAAAGAGAATAAGGGGACGTCATCCAGCGTTATATCCTTCAAAAGGTAGATCTAAAAAAGATCTAATGATGTCAAGAACTTTGCAATCAATACCTCAAAGTTTATGTAGACGACCAGAATGCCTGACATGTGTGATCACTCTGTTGAACGCCTTTAAAATGTCAGGCACTATAGCTCTACCCTCTCCTAAATTATCCATCAACTGACAGATCCGCTCAGAAACTAGTTAAACGATCAGCAACATAACAGCCATACTGAGAATTACCAAAAAGACTAACACTTTTCTGAAAATTAAAAAACTTGCTGTTGACCAACCTTTCAAAAGCTTTGCTTATGACAGAGTGGAGATTAACAGGATGATACTTAGTTGTGTCACACTAATCACCAGCATTTTAAAGATAAGGACAACACAAGATTTCTTTGAATAAAAAGTGAATCAGGATTGAGACAAACAAAAAATTGAATAATTTCAAGAAGATAAAAGAAAGTCAGAAACACATTTGAGAATAGGGATTGATAGGAACTGGAAGCCTTAGACTAACTACAAACAGAAAAATTGGGGGCGGGGGTGATAATTACGAGAGTTTTTGCTAGAGCACTACTTTTTGGAGTGATAATCAAGAGTTTTTGAAGGAAATCAAGAAAAATAAGACCAGAATCTTCAAGAGAAAAATTGTCCATAAAAAGATGAGCAATTAATTTCTTCAAACTGGTCAGTTTAATGAGTTGATATACATGTCTTAGTAGATAGATATAAAAAGTACAAGAGATTCACTGATTCTATATGATATTACAGTTAGTACATCAGCTGTTGACCTTCCAGAATTAAATTCATATTGTTTGTCACTAAGTAGATTTCTTGCTTGATATTTTCTTGCAACCAGAGGCTCTGTGATACATAAATCAAATGTTAATTCATTTCCATGTCAATCTGTAGCCCTACCTTATAAAACAAAAAATAGGATATCAGGATTTAGGGCATAGGAAATTTGAAGCCAATAACTTTTCTTTTGTTTGTCAAATATATTGTTATCTCAAAATCTCATTAAAATTTCAAAAATAATGTAAATTAGAATTTTTAAATCTGAATTTGAGACAGGAGAAACCTTAAAGAGTGGTATTAATAAGAAAATGGAGTACCATTGAAAGAGAACGAAATAACAGAATTGAGATTTATATAAATTTTTACTAAAAATTCATATTATTTCCTTAAATATTCATTGCTACAAGTTCAATTTAGCTGTCATTTTTAGTAATAAAAAATGCAAGAGAGCTATATGCCCAGTCTGTTAAATCCAAGGTAGCTGATCAGCGGCTTGGTTCCCACCAGTTTTGGCAAATAACAAATAGAATCCTGAACAGAAGTGTGCGTTCTATCCCAACCATTATCAATGAACCAGAGGTCATCTCGTTAGCGTCAGACAAGGCCAAACTATTTGCAAAGAACTTTGCAGCTAATTCTACCCTATGCGACGAAGGCCATCAACTCCCCATATTTCCTCCTATAACACAGAACACGCTAGGTAACATACAAATATCCGTGCATGAGGTCGCCAAGCTAATCAAGAACCTTGATTCCAGTAAAGCAACTGGCCCTGACGGCATCCCAATTATAGTGCTACAAAAGCTTCAACCAGAACTTGCTCCCATACTTACGAAACTGTTTAAGCGCTGCCTTAAGGAGAAGTGCTTTCCGACTCCCTGGAAGACCTCATCAGTTTGCCCTGTATTTAAGCATTCAGGTGTTAAGTCATCTCCCTCTCAGTACAAACCAATAAGTCTCCTGTGTGTTATGAGTAAGTTGCTGGAATCCATATTAAATAGAGAAATAGTCAACCACCTCAGCAGAAACAACCTTCTTAGTGACACACAATATGGTTTCCGCTCTGCAAGATCTACTGCAGATGTGCTGACGGTTATATCGCACAGGATTAGTGAATCTCTTGACAAAGGCTTCCTTTCTAGGGCAATTGCTCTTGACATATCAAAGGCCTTCGACAAGGTATGGCATAAGGGTCTACTTCACAAGATTTCCAGCTACGGTATAACTGGAAATGTTTTCTCAATCATTAAATCATTTCTCTCCGATAGGCTCATAAGAGTAGTGGTCGACGGACAAAAATCAGAGGCCTGCAGTATTAATGCTGGAGTCCTTCAAGGATCAATCCTGGGCCCAACTCTCTTCCTGATCTACATCAATGACCTCCCTAAACACATACTTAAATCATTCGTTGACATCTATGCTGATGACACGACCATCTACGGCAACACATCAAAGGCTGTAAATGACAAAGTTCTCTCTGATTCTCTCTCCTCTGATCTCGAGCACGTGGTTCAGTGGGGGGAAGACGTGGCTGGTTACCTTTAATGCATCTAAAACCAAACTCCTATCCTTACATCATCAACGCTCTGATCCCCATCTGGCATCAATTGGGATGGATGGCTCTCGTCTGGGAGAGGCCCCGTGTTTTGACAAGCTTCTGGGTTTGACCTTTACTGCTGATCTGAAATGGAACATGTACATCAAGTCTGTTGCCAAGGTCGCTGGAAAGATGGTGGGATCCTTCTACATCTCCAGAAGATATCTCACTACTGATGCAATTCTCTATCTATATAAAAGCCAAGTACGTCCAAGGATGGAATACTGCTGCCATATCTGGGCAGGAGCTGCTAAAAACAGCCTATCCTGCCTTGACAGAGTACAAAATAGACTTTGTGGCTTAGTGGGGGATGCCCTTTTCTCTACCCTGCAACCTCTCTCCCACAGAAGAGACGTTGCGAGCCTATCCTTGTTTTATCGTTATTTCCATGGCAGGTGCTCGTCTGAACTCCAATCTCTGGTCCCCCTCGCCAATCTTTCACGAAAAACACCCGTCTAGCTGAATCCACTGTGAAAAATTTCCCCCACTCTTTATCTGTGCCTAAATCAAAACGTGGATTCTATGAACAAAGCTTCTTTCTTAGAACTGCACGCCTGTGGAACTCTGTTCCATCTGCCTGCTTCCCACCTGACTACAACTTGGATGTCTTCAAGTCCAACATTAACAAATTCCTAATGAACCGCCCCCTTAAGTAAACACTTCATCAAATCTCCACACTAACGTAATGTACTTGCAATAATCCTTATCCCTGAGTGGCTTCCGGGCCTTGATAAGTAGTGACCACTGTGTAAAAAAAGGAAAAAAAAAAAAAAGAAAACGCTGTCAATTTCAGCATTCTGAAGTAGTTATGTTGTTATGTCTTATGAAAATTTGCCATTGTTTTGATCATTCGGTTGTGTTTACACTCTGGTGTAAGTTGATAACTTATTTCAGTAAACAAGCTGTTTCTGTTATGTTCAAAGTTTTTACATCTTTTTTAATGAATAATACTGAAACTGTCCAAATTAGTTAACACTCATGCAATACATTTTAATTGTGGAGTGATAACATGACCTGATTTTGTAAACGTAGTTGTAAACAATGCTTATAAAACTCATTATAAAATCATTTCAACTCTCTAATGTGTATACATTTTCAGAAAAGGGAAAAGAAGGAAAGCGAAGATAAAATACTGAAATCGAAAATATCCAAATAAATGTTATTAGTCTTAAGATTTCCACTTTCTTTTATCCAAATTTTATTTTGTTATGAATGTTGCATACTGGTTATATTAAAACAATGACATATGTTATATTTGTTGTTGCGTGTTCGTTTTAGAGTGTTCATGTTGGTGTGCAGATATATCGCGAATATATAAAGAGGGTACATTTTTAATACAGAGACATGTATTACACTTTGGATGAGAGGGGGATAGATATATAGATAAAGAGATTTATACTGTTCTGAATGGGAGTGTTTCTATAACATTGACACATATATTTTCTTAACACGTATTATTTTTGATATGATGATTTTCAGTCTTTTATCATAATGAAGGAACATTCATTATTTTTTGATACTGAGAGGGAGGCACATTCTTAGATGAGTTTATACACAAAGTTCTCATAATACAAATTCACAATACCTTTGTTTGTTGAATGACATAACATGAAGATGACAGTTACAAAAAATATGATGTTCATTTATTCCATTCGACTGGTCAATGGTATCGCATCAAGGAATTCAAAGTTTCTACATTCTTTCCTTCTTTTAACCTTCGCTTCCAAGGCGGATGTCAGCTCTATCTGTCCAACCCCTGTCCTGATACTGACTTCTCTCCTAAAGCTCTAACTATATCCCTTACTCATGACGTCATTGCATGACCAAACAACGTGCATATCGGTCCCATGGCCTCACGTTGCCTAAAACATGCCCAAAACATGTGCATTGACCACACATGCTTGCAAAGAAAAATTCTCTAACCTCATTTCCGACTAACCTATTTTACAAATATGTTTATCATTTTCATTTCAAATTCCTTATTTTAATTTTATTTCATTTTCATAAACAGAATTGAATCATCAAATTCCTTTTTCAATAACATTACTAACACGCATTCCTTTTCAATAACATATCTGTATTATTTATTTTAAACTTATGATCGGAATTCTTAATTCCAAACCTAGCTTCCCAGGTTCGAATTCTCGGCTATCCTATCTCATTTTTACTTACTTACAAGAACAGGCTACTGTTCCTTAACATGAGTAGAGTTAAAAACTGTTTAAACAGTGGCAATTGAAAGTATCTCTTAGTAAATGTAATTCTGAAAGGAAAACTGATGGAACTCCTCTTTAGGAGCATCACAATTCACAACAATGAATTTCAACTCCAATGTTTTCTCTCAGCTGTAAAACACTTAACTCCCTGTCCTCCTCAATTCATCCCTCATAAAGCAGCAATTCCTTTGATATACAAATTAATACCATATATAAAAGAAATCTTTTTTGTGACAAACACAAATTCTTTACTACATTCTTTCTACAATACCCACACCTGGAATGTACCGCCGCTTTTGTAGGTAGTTTCAAGTTGGTGGATTGTTTAGCATTGAAAGAGAATGACTGGTACACGTGCTGATATTTTTAGGGGGAGATAACTCCTGCCTGCTTTCGGTTAGTCCAAGGGGCATAACTGTCACCTTTACATGCCTCGCATTCCATGTGACAATGGAATGTATGAATGTACTCAATTTCCTTGGTCCGAGAATTCATACGACTTCCTACACATTCATGGGGCAGACCTCTTGGTGCTTGTCTTGTACAACCGGATGCTTGTCTTTCCAGTTGTTGGTCGATTGTATGCTAATATCCTCTGGTGTCGCTTTCCCCATGTCTATAATGCCATCCACTTCCATTTCACTGTCTCGACTATGTTGTGGACCCACCTCCCAACTGATGTCCATAAATTTATCTGCAATGGATCCACATGTATTTAGTATTGTCAGTCATATTGTGTTTCTATTATTCTCCCCATTTTCGTCCATTGACAGAGATGTTTATCCTCCTGGACCGAGTCTCCGACCTGAAGTCTGCTGAGTGGATGGGAGTGATGATTATAGAACTGTTCAATCTGCATGTACCTTTTAGCCATCACCAACTCTCTTAGTTCATCTTCTTTCATTACATCCATGTTCAGTACTTTTCCTTTAGGAGAGGAAGGTGATCCTTAATGACTGAACAATAGAGCATTATGGCCGGGGACATGTTAAGGTCCTCGAAAAACATGTTATGATGGGGCAGTAATGCTCTAGCAGCCCTATTATAGCATAAGTGTCCGCTGTTGACTGTGTTCTCAAGAAGTATCCGTCTTACTGTCTTCACAGCTAACTCTGCACACTCATTACTTTGTGGGTAGTAGGATGACCATGTTTGTTTTTGTATACCCCAGTCTCTCAAAAAGGAGTTGTATTTTTGTGATTCTAATGAGGATCTTCCATCTGAGGATACTTCATTGAGTGTGCTGTATGTGCAAAACTAGGTTTTTAATGTGTCACAAACACTACTAGCTTTTTCTGATGACATCAAGGCCATTTCTACCGATCCCATATACTGGTCGACGTATACTAAGTAGCTTTTGCCCTGCATGTGCACGAAGTCAACTGCTACTTGTTGGAATGGAAATTCCGGTTTTGTCGGTAATATTAAGGGTTCTCTTTGCTGGGAGAATGTTATTGTGTTGCGAATACACAATTGAGACCTAGCTAGCGTCCAGACCTGGCCAGAACAATTGCTGCCTTGCATTTGCCAGCATGCTGTTTACTCTCTGATGTGTGACATGGAGTGATTCCAACACCTCTGCCTGAAGTTTTTGAGCTATTAAAATTGTATTTGCCTTGATTGTTATCTCTGCTAAGCAGTGCAATTTTTCATGTATTGGCCAGAACACATGAGCTATGGGCGGGAGGTTGTTCCTTGATTTGGGAAGCTGTTTCAGATTATGCCTGCTAAAATCTAGCTTTCTTCATGAGTGGCTGCGGCAGTGACAATCCTCTCCCATGTGATAGCTTTCAGCTTGGAGTCGCTTCCATATGTCAATGAGAACGTGGCTTCACTATGGTGTCGATGGTCTGAGTAGAATCCTGCAGGATATCGGGATGCACAGTGTGGTACTAAATTTCATTTTCCAGGACAGTGTTTTATCTTGAATTTATACATCAGTGTCATTTCTTTAAAATGAAACGGTGGAAAGCGATGTGCAGCAGGAGAATGGCGAGACACTTCAGAGATACAGTAGGGAAAGACGACCGCCACAGTGGATGAGGGATTATGAAATGTGATCCAGAGATCAGGGAGGCATGTTGTTTAAAGTTAGCAAAAGGAAAGGGGGAGAAAACCCAGATCAAATGAACAGAAGTCTTACCGCGTGTGTGTCGGGCAAAGGTTGGGTGAAAGAGAGAGAAATCAAGATGGCGCCCATAGGTTTAAAAGGTCTGCGCTGGCGAAAGTCAGGGAAAATCATGTGGGAAAGAATGTATAAATGGAGTTGACAGGGAGAGAGAGAGAGACAAAGTCTGGTGCCAGTAGTGATATCAAACTCGGCGGTTGTTTGGATTGAAAAGACGAATTTTTTTTTTGTATTTTGCTGTACTAAACTAGAAACACTTTACTTCTTGTCCACATGCTTCATTATTACATTTAACTTTAAATGCATAAAATCTAGCTTGACTATATAAACGAGACAGAAAGTGTGTTAATGACTCACCAATTTCTTGTATCATCAAGTGGAATTTGTTCTTGTGTACTCTCTTATGTAACTCTTTCACTGTTAGCAGTCATATTTGTTGCACAAGACACTCCTCCATCAAGGCAAACATTAACCTGTTTGCCTCAGGTGTGAGTGTCGCTCTTAACTCATCCCCTATAGTAATTGGGTCGTCCAGTTGGATGCATCTTTATAACAGGCCCATGAATCCAGCAAAAGTGTCCATCCTCTTTCAGTGACGTCTAACCCTTCTGAAGATTGCTCCGTTTTTTGTTTTTTTTAACTTGTGGCAAGTTAGGGTGGCCTCAAAACATTTCTTTCTAAGTTCGATATTTTCTTGTTGGAGTTCTACCAACTTTTTCATACGTTTAAGGTATTTCTGTTCCATGCCATGATCCCATCTAATTCAGCATTCAAAGTTAAATTTTCCTTTCTGCTTTTGTTGCTAAATTTTAACGGTTTTCAGTGTATTCTGTTTATAGTGCTATTTAGAGTTAGAGGAGTGTCACCTGTATCTGTGCTTGTATTTTATAGATCTAGAGGGAGATAACTCCTGTGCTTCCTGTTAGTTCAAGGAGTATAACTGTCCCTTCTACAGGCAGTTTCTTCTATTACAATAAAATCATGTTTTTTTATTTTAAGAAAACCCAAAGCTACTAGTCAGGTTTGAGTTGTACATGGTTTTCTCTGTGATTGTTACATTTGAAATTGATTTGTGCATTGATATTTTTTAAATCTAATTGGATTTATTGAAATTTAACAATCCAAAGAATTTTTTTTTTTTTACAAGGGGGTCACTCGAAGGCCACTGGAGTTTAAAGGTTAATGAATGTAAGGTGATAGTGTAGTAATCGTTAATGGTATAGATTGGGTAGAATTTGATTATTTAAGGAGACAATTCAACAAGAACTTATTTACATTAGACTTGAAAGCTACCATATTGTAATTGGCCAGGAAGAAGGCCAATGAAACATGTGAGCAGTTCTAGGAAAGAAGTTTTGTTCATGGAATCTGTTTAGAATTAGGTACAGATTGGGGAAAATTGTTGATAGTGGTTGTAACTAGTTGAGTGGTTTTTGTGAAAGTTTGGCAAGGGGAGACCATAGATAAAGCTCAGACGAGCACTTGCCATGAAAATAACAACAGAGCAGAGACAGTCTCACAACGTCTCTTCTGTAGAAAAGAGATTACAAAACAGGTTTCAAAACATTGTAATGATTTACAATGTTTTGAAATCTGTTTTGAACTCTACTAAAGCAAGATAAGGTGCACCAAGCAGCTTCTGCCTAGATGTGGAAACAGTATTTCATTTTAGGACAGGCTCTTATACAGATAGGGAATTGAAATGGTAGTAAGATAGCTACTCACGCAGAACAATGATCCAACCATTTTCCCAGCAATATTGGCAACATATTTGATGTATATATTCTATTTCAGATCAGGAGTGAAGTCTCAGAAGCTTTGCAAGACATAGTGCTTCCCCAAGATAAGAGCAATTCATTTCAATTGGGGTCAGAGCGATTTGGATGAAAAGAGAGAAGTTTGGTTTTAGATGCATGAAAATTAATCAGCCACCTTTTACCTTATTGCACCACGTGCTCAAGTACAGAAGAGAGAGAATCAGAAAAATCTTTGTCATTGTCGGCTTTTGAAGTGTTACCATAGATTGTGGTGTCACCTACGAATAATCTAAGAATGACATTTGGGAGATCATTGATGAAGATCAAAGTTGGGCTCAGGATGGAACCCTGGTTTAATTGGCTATTTGCTTTCTCATTCTCTTTCACCACTTGACATGGTTTCTTTTGGGGCTAGAAAAAGGCATATTTTTTACTCATTAACTTTTAGATAATGGAGCAGATTTATCTCGTACAAATGACACACACACATATGTGTGTGTTTTTTTACATATGCTTTCTCAACTTGTATACTTTTTTCTTCTTTTCAGATCCTTAAAACAATGTTTGTTCCAAAAATGATAATTAGTCTTTTAATGTTGCTGTTTATCTACCTGACATCAGCATTTAGTGAGAAACTTTTTCGAAGAGAATCCTTCCAAACCCTTGGCTATTACACAGATATCGTAAGTGTTTTTTCTACTCTCTCTCTCTCTCTAATATATATATATATATATATATATTTTTTATTCATTTGATGTTATCAAGATTACCCAGCATTACTCGGGGGCATGGATAACAAAATGAAAGAGGTTATAAAATGTGTGTAACATCTCTTTTAAAACTTAAAATGCATTTTTATCTTTTCCTCCAACAGTCCACTTCCCCCTCCTCCACACTCTCTCTTTCTCTCTGGCAATTGATTTAATATAATAGAAACTGAAAAAGAGAATTAACTTATTGTTTGGTTTAATTTCAGTGTTGATTTTGAAAAAAAAAATCACCAGTAAGAATGAAAAAAGTAATTTCTTTTGAACACCTATGTACAAATAATTAAATGGCAATAATGAATAACATAAGCGATGATTTTCCATAGCTTTTGTTATCTGCTGCATAGTTTTATCTCTAATAAGAGGCAACATAGTGTAATATTTCAAAATGTGTAGTTGTGAATTTTAACAAAATCAGTAATTTCTTAAAAAAAAAAAAAAATTTCTAAAAAAAAATATTTCTAATTAACTGATGGTTAATTCATAATCTTAAAAATGTTTTCTTTAAAAAATATAGTTGTATCTGCATAACAAGGCAATATTTTTGTTTTCTGTAGTTTATTTGTTATTAAAAATTAATTTTGGAGATTAGATTGTTCAACACCACAGAAAATAATGTTTTGTCAGTCATATCTACTGATAACTGGAAAATGATTAAATAATATTTTCATTCTATTCTATAGTTCTGTGCAGGCATTATACTTTCCTCATATAAAAAAAAAAACATGTGAGCGAACATTTATAAATAATGAACCCCACCTTCCTCCTCCCTCCCAGATGTAATAAAAAGTATTTAAGGAAACCATGGAGTATATTGTATGGGTTGCTAATTATTTTTTAATGTTTTCTAGTGTAAGTTATATAATGTCTGCAAATGTCTGCTTTTGTAAGAAGTACCCTGCCTCTTCTTACCAAAATAAGGAAAATAAATAATGTTCGTTTAGTTTAAAGTAAAAAAAAAGAATGGCAATATGTAAGAGGGTGAAGTATATAATTTAAGAAAGTAAAGTACCTTTTTCGGCACGGGAAAGCCTGTTCTTTTGCTGCAATAGCAAACTGACATTGGAAGTGTTTTAAAGCGAGATAAAAAATATTTCGGTAGTGACACAAATGGTGTGATTTCAATCTGTAAAGTATTTGCGTGTTTGTTTAATATGATAACCTCCTATTCTGGAATGCAAGAGTGGTGAGAGTTCAACCAATCTATAAGCTGGATTAAGATTAGGGAGACATTATTATTTGTGTAATATAGAATGTATAGAGTATGCACAGTGTAGGCATATTGTAATGGTTTTGGGTCTAGCCCAGGGGTTTGACGTATATTGGGATCCAGGATGGAAATCCTGTGTGTCGGTAGCCCGGGGTTAGGAATTTCAAGGGGAAATTCTCCTCCCAAATGCACGTTGTAAGATAAAAGAAGATATACAGCATGCCGGTTGTAATGATATCACAACCAAATGGCACTTGCCAAGGTTCGAACTAGCATTATCGTCATGAAACACCTTAATGACATTCACGGTTAATAATTAGAATAAGGCAATAAGAATGACGATGACATAATCGGGTATGAACATACTAAAAATACATTAATTTATTTACATGCGTGTAATACAGGTGAATGCAAAAAAAAAAGATAAAACAACAATAATGCAAACGGGGATGCAGACAACATTACGGGTCGAGATGGGGGGAGGGGCGATAATAAAGTTTATTCATGGAGACATATTGTCTCTTTCCCCTCTTTATTTTTTAGCAAAAAAAATTGAGTCACAGTTATTGTTCGGAATCAGACAGTAATATGTTCCTTCTTTCTTTACACATGGCAAAAAGTCAATTTATATATAACAAGAATAACATTTGAGCATAAGGACATGGGAGCGGGTTGAGTGGATTGGGGAGAATGAAAATTGGAGGATACTTAGCTCTCTTAGTGATTATCCATTCCTGACGAGCGTGCGTCATTAACATAAATGTCCTTTCTTTCCTACGTCAACGTTTTTTTTTTTTTTCAACATTATTCCTGGCACGTGATTTTCAGTATATAGTTTTCCATTGGAGGGATATTCATCTCCAAAAATAACATTCGGCCAAAGTAGATCCAAGCTTTGGGTTGATTTCCCTTTTCGATCCGATGGCGATCTGCCAATCCAGGTTGAATGGGCTGTATTTCAGTCACTTCTATGACTTTCTACGCTGGTGTTCAACCCCATTTTCTCAGGGGTGATGATTTTACCAAGCTATCTACAGCCCAACTGAATTTCCCGCTCAAGTTTTCTCTCCACGTGTTTCCTTCTGATATGGGTGTGGGTTGGGGGTTCCGTCTGGCTTACATCGGTTCATATTTGCCATCTTGTCGCAAAGCGATGGGATGGGTGGGTTGTCTGTTGTCTATTCGACTTGGTTTTCAATCATCGCTGCTTGACGGGTGTGGGTTGGGGAATGGGGTGTCTGCTTGACTAATACATACATTTATTATGACATAAAGAGAAGGGGAGGGGTGTATAGTCTTTTCTTATAACAGTATAATAAACAGTTAATAGCGGTCAAACAAAATTACAGTAAGGAAATGGTGTAATGTACCCAGTGTCAACTGGTGGCAGTGGAAGTAGAAACTATATAAAGGGAAAAACAGTAAGTTCTTCCTCAGAGGAACTTACGATAATATATATAAATAAAAAAATAATAATAATAATTATATATATACGAGCAAACAGTTAATAAAACATGTTAAAAAACACTTTGAAATGAGTTAAAAACATATTTAATCTGAAAAGGAAACAGTAGATTTATTTTATATATATATATTTATATATATATATTGTCGTGGTTTCAAACTCAGTCTCCATTTTTTGTTGTTTTTCTTTCTTCACCCCCGCTTTTTTATTCTTTGCGTTCCATTTCCTTAAACAAAGGATGCAAAAAGTTAATGCACCCAATTGGAATTCAAATGTATTAAGCTTAACATCAATAATTCAAACAATTGACTTTTTACTTTTAGACGAAATTAATTCAAATAGAATCAACAAACTCCCAAGCTACTTTGATTGCAAAAATTTCGTTCTGGAATTAATTAGAGTTGTTTGTTTGCCCTCTGGGAGCGATACCTCTAACATCACTCTGCCTAAAAGAATACAGCTCACCTCAGCCAAGTCACATCAAATCAGCTCGGGAGCAGGAGGAGGCTCCCAAAATGCGACTGACACTACCAGTCATGTCGACCGAATCCACCAGTCGAGGGATTTCCAGCAGCAGCCATCTCAGCAGCAGTTTAAACAGCCCTTCTCAGGACTAACCACCCAGCCCTTATCAGGGCTAATAAGTTTTTCTACCACTAATGCTTGCCTCCTGAGACCACCAGCAATGAACTTCACTCCAGCGGCTCCTGCTCACTCCTGCGACTTCCAGTCTCCAGCGGTTTCCAGTGCCTTCTGCAGCTTTCCAGCAACCTCGCCTGCACATTGCTCCTCCGGCCTTCAACCTCACTTGCACCTTGCTCCTCCAGCCTGCAACCTTGCCTGAACCTGGCTCCCTACCGACCATCTGTTCCTTAGCACTGACCCTACATTCTCAGTGTCGACCGTTCGTCCATTCTATAACACTGACCCTATGTTCTCAGTGTCTATCTCTCGTCCATTCCTAAACACTGAACCCACGTTCTCAGTGTCTACCGTCCATTCCTTAACACTGACTCCACGTTCTCAGTGTCAATCTTTCGTCCATTCCTAAACATTGACTCCACATACTCTGTGTCTACCGTCTGTTCCTTAACACTGATCCCACATTCTCAGTATCTACTGTTCACCCGTACCTAAACACTGACCCCATTGTCTCATTTGTTATAACAACAAAACAGACCCTACTCCCTTCACCTTTACCCAAAAAAAGAATGTTTGGTAATCCCTGGAAACCTCCAGAGTATTTTTAAAAGCAAAATAATCATGCTTTTTTCTACCCATCACTACCACCACCACATCATTTCCGGATGATAACATTGAAAATCCAGGAAAAATGTACACCTTCAAAAGAAACTGACCCAGTTGACCCTCACAGCACACAAACAATTTTTCTTTGTTCAATTTTTTTTTGTTCATGTTTGTTTTGTGTCGAGTATGTGACAATTAATTGATCAATTTACGTGATATTTGAAATATGATAAATAAGCATGAAATCTTATTTGATCAATGTACGTAATTTTCGGAATATGACAAATAAGCACCAACAATTGATTCGTAGCAATTAATTGATCAATTTGTGATTTTTGGAATATGATGAATAAGCATAAAAACTCATTTGATCAATGTTTGTGATTCTTGGAATATGACATCTTTGTTCTGTGTCCAGTTCATAACAATTAATTGATCAATTTATGTGATTATTAGAATATGATCTACAGGCATCCAAAATTATTTGATCAATTTATGTGATTTCTGGAATATATGAAATACGCACCAAAATACAATTAACTAATGTACGAGATTTCCAGAATATGACAAGTTCTTAACAGTCAATTGATCAATTTATGTGATTTTTGGAATATGATAGATAAACATAAAAATTATTTGATCAATGTATGTGATTTTTGGAATATGACATCTTTGTTCCATATTGAGAATATAACAAATTAGTCAATTTACGTGATTTTTAATTGATCATTGTATGTAATTTTCGGAATATGATATCTTTGTTCCGTGTCCAGTTTGTAACAATTAATTGATTAATTTACATGATTTTTGGAAGATGATAAATAAGTACTAACAATTATTTGATCAATTTACGCGATTTTTAGAATATGATAAAATGGTTAAGATCACAGTGTAGTATCTGTTCTCAGCATTCCAGCAACTTCATTTCCACCACTCTAAAAAAAGAGTTTTGGCAATCACTGTCATGAACAGAGTATGGACGGATATCACATTTTAACTAATACTAAACAAAAAAGTGAGAGTAATACTTAGAAGAATTGCCTTGTAACAACCAAACGGATACTAATCTTCTCCCCGACCCCCACCTGAAAAAAGATTTGGTAATCCCTGGAGGCATCCAGAGTACTTTTAATAGCAACATAATAATGGTTATTTCACTTCCCCCACCATTACCGAAGAAGAAATGATGTCACTTCCAGACGATGACTTTGCAGTTTTTTCCAAATTTATACATAAATTAAAAAAATGAATTGATCAATTTATGTCATTTTTTGGAATATGATGAATAAGTATCAACAATTATTTGATAAATTTACATGATTTTAGGAATATGATAAAATGGCTAAGATCACAGTGTAGTATCTGAATGCCAGCAACCTCATCTCCCACCTAAAAAAAAGAGTTCTGGCAATTTACATATTTTTCGGAATATGACATTTAAGTTCTGTGTCAAGTGCTTAACATTTCCATTCTGCTACAACAGTGTGTTAACAGTTATATCTCATAGGATTAGTGAATCTCTTGACAGAGGCTTCCTTTCTAGGGCAATTGCTTTTGACATATCAAAGACCTTTGATAGGGTATGGCATAAAGGTCTACTCCACAAAATCTCCAGCTATGGTAAAGTTTGAAATGTCTTTTCAATTATTAAATCATTTCTCTCTGATAGATTCATAAGATGAGTGATTGATGGGCAGAAATCAGAAGCTCACTGTATAAATGCTGGAGTCTCTCAGGGGTCCATCCTGGGCCCAACTCTATTCCTGATCTACGTAAACGATCTCCCAAATCACACCCTAAGATCATTTGTAGACATTTATGCTGACGGCACTACCATCTATGGCAACACTTCAACAGCCGTAAACAACCAAGTTCTTTTTGATTCTCTCTCCTCTGATCTCAATCACATGGTGCAATGGGGAAAGAGGTGGCTGGTTAATTTTAATGCATCTAAAACCAAGCTTCTATCTTTCCATCATCAACACTCTGATCTCCATCTGGCATCAATCAAAATGAATGGCTTCATTTTTTGACAAGCTTCTGGTTCTGACCTTTGCTCCTGATCTGAAATGGAGCATGTACATCAAATCCATTGCCAAAGCCATTGGTAAAATGGTGGGATCATTCTATCAATCCATTAGATATTTCACTGGTGATGCAATTCTCTATACCTGTATAAGAGCCAAGTGTGTCTAAGGATGGAGTACTGTTTCCACATTTGGGCAGGAGCTGCTAGAAGTAGCTTTTCCTAAAACAGAGTATCAGCAACTATGTCCCAAAGCCTAGCTGGAGTCCGAACACGGTACCCCCGTAATAATAATAAAGGGTTGGGTTCGAGACTCCTAACAAACCGTTCACCTGACGAAGGCCGGAGGGCAAAACGGCCGAAACGTTGTGACAATAACAACCAAGATGAGGAAGTCAGTCCGACAATCTCAATCAATGAAAACAACTCATCTCAAAAATACAGACAATTACTAGCTTTTCCTACCTTGACAGAGTTCAAAATAGACTTTGTAGCTTAGTGGGGGATGTTCTTTTCTCTTCCCTCCAACCTCTTTACCTCAGAAGAGACGTTGCGAGCTTGCCTTTGCTTTATCGTTATTTTCATGGCAAGTGCTTGTTTGAGCTCCAATCTATGATCCCCCCCCCCAGCATGACTTTCACAAAAAACACTCATCTAGCTGAAATCACTATCAATAAATTCCCCACTCTCTTTGATTCCATAATCAAAGCTTCTTTCTTAGAACTACACAACTGTGGAATTCTGTTCCATTTTCCTGCTTTCCAACTGACTATAATATGGTCGTTTTAAAGTCCAATGTGAACAAATTCTTGATGATCCGTTCCCTAATGCAATCCAATTTATCCAATTTCCACTACTAACGATTACTACATGTTCCCCTTAACCACTGTACACTCATTAACTCTTATCCTTGAGTGGTCTCTGTGCCTTGATAAGCGGTGACTCCTTTGTAAAAAAAAAATAAAATAAATAATTAATCAGTCTATATGATGTTTGGAATATTTCCATATAATATTTTGATTGCAGAAATTCCCTTCTGGTTCTGTAGGTTTGCAACAACAGATGCCACCTACAAATTTATTATGTCTAGATTATTAGTCACTATCTTATATAACTTTATAACTTTAGACACATTTAGTCATTATAATAAAATCCTATATTTCATCCTAGGAGGAACATCATCACAATCGCAACCATCTTTAGAGGAAGTTGTTCCTATTTTTTCCTCTAAATAACGTCCTACTACCACCCCCAGTCATCACCGGGAGGAATTCTGCACTTTTGGTAGATATGGGGTTCAACCTTCATAACTGGATCATAAACTTGTAGACATAACATAATCTTTTCCTTTTTCGATTCAAAAATAATAAGTCTCCCCAGATTAATTCCACTCTCACTGATTGAGTGACCTTTGACCATTCCTATACTCTGGATTAACGGTATTCGGATGCTAAGCGAACGCTAATGTACCATTCAAACATGGCATCACAATGATACCTTTGCCCTCTGAGTTAATTGCTGCGTTCATTTTCTTACATTTTACAGTGTAAGTTTGTATTTCCTCTCTGTATCTCTCCCTCCCTATCTCTCTCTGTATATATTCTTCCCAACTCTCTGTCTCTCTCTCCTGTCTGCTCTCTCTCTCTCTCACTCGCTTTTTACATTTCTTTTTATGTTGAAGGAAAAGAAAAAAATTCACAGCAATGCCAAAGAAAAAACAACAAACATTTATTTCTTCTTTCTCGCTCATCTGCTTTGTACATTCATTCCAGTAATTAATTATATTTTTTCAAACATAGTTATGTCTTTAATGTACTTTCTTTAAATATACTTTATTTAAACCTGCACTATCTATTAGGATCATCGCTGATTTAAAAATAAATGTTTCGGCAATATCCACTGGCGTAGCTAGGGAAGGGGGCGCCCCGGGCGGCACACCTGAGGGAGCGGCATTTTGAGAGGGTAAAAATAGAAAGTAGAAAAAATAAATAAAAATAAACAAAAGCTAACAAAAAATATGAAATTTTATACCAAAAAGGTTGTAAAAAATCGGAATTTTGGGGGGTATCAGAATCAGAAAAATGTGTCTCTTATTTACGAGCAGCAGTCAGCACATGTCAGGGGCGGCATTTTGAGAGGATAAAAATAGAAAATAGAAAAAAATATATAAAAGCTAACAAAAAATCTGAAATTTTATACTGAAAGTTTGTAAAAATCTGAAGTATTGGAGGTATCGGAATCGGAAAAATGTGTCCCTATTTTACGATTCCAAAACCGATTCTTTTAAATTTTTAATTTAATTTTTCATTATTGGTACTAATTATAAATATTTATTATTTTTAAATTATCACTAAAACTAAAATGAGAATAACCTCAAAATACGATGTAAATTTATTTTATTTGTAAAACAATTTTTTTAAATTGCATAAATTCTCTATGTAACCTTTCAAAGAAAGCAGTTGCTTTACATGTTCTGAAAAATGTTGAAAAATTAAACAGCAACAGTCTTTGCAGCCCGCGGCGATCGTAAGATTTGCCCCCCCCCTCCGCATTTGATAAGCTGTTAACCTTCAAAATTCCAAAAGCCCTCAAAATATTTATTTTCATGGAACTAATGTTAGACTGCAGCTATTAGTCCTAGATTTTCATCGTATTACAGTACTCGTCAAAAAAGACCAAAGATTTTTCAAAACAATTATATAATTTTCTTCAGATTAATGTTCACACAATTCCCTTCAGATTAATGTTTACATACTTATTATTAATGAAAAGAAATTGTTAAATTAAATTAACTGGCTACATAATTGTATATGTAGCCAGTTAATTTAACAATTTCTTTTCAATAATAATTGAATATTATTATAATAATAATTGAAATTTCTTTTCAATAATAATATATGACTTGGGTGCCATGAGCTAGAATCGAAATCGAAACACAACTCTCCACCCTCATTCCCTAGCCTAGGTTCCGATTTGATTGAAAACATTTTCTACTTAAAAAAAAAAGGAATGAATGAAAATAAAAAGAAGGAAGACCATAAAACTTTATTCAGGGCACATTTGAATAAATTTGACTTTTTTAAAAGTATGGACACAATTATTTTACGTTTATAATACATTTGAGTTTTGTTTTTAAAACTTTTACATTTATTATTTATTTATATATAATTGTTATAATAGACATTTTGGGGTTGTTTTACTATGCACATAGATTCGAAAAAACTGTTAAAAATATATAACAAATAAATGTTACCAAAGGCAAGATAAGTTACTCTTCTACCTATCTCGACAAGTTTTTAGTGTTTTTTACTCACTTAAAACGTGTAATCAGTTAGAAAAACATAGTGTCTATCGGTATATGCGAAAAATACAAATGAAATCCATTCAATATATGTTAGCGTGACATAGGGTGACATATATTCGGTGGGTTTCTAAGAGTATTTTCAATATGTATTTAGTTTTAAGTCAATTTCCCGAACTTGCCACATTCTAAACGAAGTCTGACGGCATTTTTTATTTTTTGACAGTTTTTCTTCGAATCTATGTGTATAATAAAACAAACCCGAAATTGTTAATTCGATTTACTTCTCTTACTTTTCATTTTAATAAATATTCGATTAATATTACATGATATATATACATCCACTAATATATAAGGTTAAGATTTTTTTGTTATTGGCGTTTGTTCTGCGATAAGCGTTGGTTTACATTTTTTATATATTTTTATACATTCGCTACCTTAGCTATAAGCTCTTTATTATTCATATTATTATATGAATGAATTGCCCTAACTTTTTGGACGCATTTAATTTAATTTAATTATTTTTTTACGTGCATAAAATAAAATAAACTAAAATAAATTTTATGCACGTAAAAACATAATTAAATTAAATTACATATATATGTATGTGTGTATAATAGTCATTCACACACAGGACAGGACTGTTTCGCTGTTTACAGCTCATCGGTGCGGCTAGACTTTAGCAACTACTTCCAGCTAGGAACAAAATCCGACCATCTGAGAGAGCGAGGGAGAAATATTTTAACAACAATTAGCAGCCTTTGGGCTGATATCATAGTGTAGTATCTGTTCTAATGATAACACTTCTCCTTTTCTGTCATCGGTCAGTATGGGGAAATCGTTCATGACTGAGAATTTTTATTTTTGTTCCTATCCAGAGTGCCCCTTTTTGTGGAGCTGGATTTTCCCCACATTAAAAACCGGCCTTGTGTCTAACTCTGCCCTCGTGGAGAGGCAAGTAAATGGGAACAATCGGCAGTCGTTGCCAAACCGACCTCAGCTCTAATTGTACACAAGATCTAATTTTAAACAAGACCATTGCTATATTCGCTTACAGCCGTTTGCCATTTTCGGCTCTCATTATGCTCAACATTATGGGAGCATTATAATAAATATGTATTTATTTTATAACTATATATGTACATATATACATACATTTATACATACATATACATATATACATACATATGTGCATATATACATATATACACACACATACACATATATAAATACATGTATATATACATATATGTATATATATATATACATATATAATATAAATATATACATACATATATACATACATACATGTAGATACATACATATACATATATATATAAACAAATATATATAAATATATCCTTCAAGATTGAGGCAATTTTTTTGTTTTAATCTAGGTTGAACTTTCTCTACATTAAAAACCGATCTTGAAATGAATTAAAGCAATTTATTCTCAATTAATGGAAATTTTGAAAACTCCAAACGCAATTGTAAATTATTACTTGATAAATAGTTTAACAGTTTGGAGTTTTCAAAATTTCCATTAATTGAGAATAAATTGCTTTAATTCATTTCAATCACTAAGTTTAAAAAATGCAAGCATTAATTATTTCTGGAGATATACTCAGTGACCGGCTGACCTAACAGGATAGGGCCAAGCCCAGGCTTCGGCCAAGCACCGAAAAAAACAAAATGACCTCAGAAAGATTTCATACTTAAAGGGGAACTTTCATATAAATTTTTATCGAATAGGTGCGAAAAGAAAGTTGGATATTTGGGTGTATATACACCGACATCAAAGAGGAAATAACATTAGATGCAAAAGTTTGAATTCATTAATTTTATTACTGTCCAATTCATGAGGCTAAGACTTTGAAAGTATCAAACGTTTGTTTTTTGTAGCATACTTTTTATAACTCCTTGTAAACTTTACAATTGCTAGCTGGGGGATTGGACAAAATCACCCCGGGCAACCCCCACCATCTACTTAAAACAAAAGGAAAACAGATAAAATCTCAAATGAATAAAAAATATTAAAAATCAGTTTTCATATTTTAATTTTAATTTAATTGAATTTAGGAAAATTAGATACCGTAGAACTAATTTTCGCAAGGTATGAGAATTAAGCAAATACAGAATAAATGTTAACTTAATAATAATGGACCAGTTTTCCTACCTAGCAAAAGATGGACGCATTTTCCGGGCACCCAAATGCCCGGAGGGGGGGGGCAATTTTACTACCGCCCCGCACGGCAAAAGGTCTAGCTACGCCACTGGCAATAACATCTACTGGATTTGTACTTATTATGTTGTTTGAATTTAATGTTTTTTAATATATTTTAAATATTCACATTTTAAAACTGTTACACTATTTTTATTGTTAACTGTATTTTATGTTTATTTTTTTACTCAATATATAAAATTACATAAACTTCTTTTATCAATTGATTTTTTTATTTTTTAATCCCATATCTTTATAAATTATGTTTATTTGTTATTATGTTATATTTTTTTATCAAACTGTTTAGATATTTTTAAAATATTTTATTTACTGAAATATGGACAGAAAACAATGAATATGTCATATTTTTTACAGTTTTAACAGTTTCAAAAATGTGAATGAATCTATTAGATGATATTGTCAAAACATTTATTTTGAATCGTTGACAATCGTAATAGACTGTGCAGGGTTAAATAAAGTATGAATAAATAAGGTATATGTAAATAAAGTACATTTTAAAAAAATGTAACTGTATTTGAAAAAAAAAAACTAAACGTAGATATGTTTGAAAGAGTTTCTTTTTCGCACTGATTCTCGAGATTGTGCACACATTAACCTTTTTTGTGGGAAGGGGGTAAATTTGTATATTAGGGGTACCTCCCCAATTTTCTTTAGAATGACGACTTTCAAAGATTTTCAACTATGCTAATTACTAAAATTTCATTCAGATTTTGTGGAGACAAGTATTTATGGAGATATAAAGACCTATATTATGCACTGGAATTCACTGGCTGCCAGGTTTATAGGCACATGAGATGAACAAATCTACTTCTCTCCTACCAACATTGCCATCCTCACCCCCAATTATTATTTATTTATTTTTTTTTTTTAGCATTTGCGAATGGGTATACTGACAACGATTATCATGCTTAAATTTGGGGGAATTATTTTCCCCCCACCCCCACCCAAAAAAGAAGGGGGTTGTCTACTCCAAAAAACGTTCTTTACATGAGTATGTTTAGGATGTCTATTCCAAATGCCGTTCTTCTTAACATGACAATACTCAAAGAAGTAAAGTGAAAAAAAGTCATAATTGTTTTGTTTTACACATTTAAAAAAGACGGCATAAAACTGGAAATTATTTTAATACTATTGGTGGAAAGCTTGGGAAGAAGAGGAAGACTTGAAGAACAAAGACCACTGATTTCGATCACTCTAAACAGTTTATATACAGTTTATAATCTCTAACCTCTAAAAGTTCTGTTTTTACTTTCCATCATTATTCTAATGGGCCAGTTTTGTAATTTTATTAATTCATACTGATTTATGCATTCCTTTAATTGCTTTTTTTATATTCCCAAACCAGCAACAATCACCAATGAGAGCCAGATTATTTAATTTCAGCCACGGCCACAATTGTTCAGGGATGGCAGTGGCCACCAACAACAGCCACAGTTTACTTTTTTGCAAGGGGAGGTGGGGCAAGCTTCCACCGGGTAACGCTGGTTAGCGGGTCCTGCTAGTGATAAATAATCAACAAAAATATTGATCAATGTAATTTTTGGCGTATGACATCTTTGATTATGTAATATTAAATTGATCAATTTACATGATTTTTGGAATATGATTAAACATTAATTGATGTATATAATTTTTGGAATATGACAAATAATAACCAAAATATAATTGATTATTGCACATGAGTTTTGAAATATGACATCTTTGTTTTGTGTCGAGTATGTAACAATTGATCAGTGTACCTGATATTTGAAATATGATAAATAAACAACAAAAATTAATTGATCAATGTAGGTGATTTTTGGAATATGATATCTTTGTTCCATGTCGATTATGTTACAATTAATTGATCAATTTACGTATTTTGGAAATATGATAAATGAATTGATCAATGATTTGGAGATTTCCTTTCAAACATTTTTATATCTTTATATTGCTTTATAAACGTTTTTACAATAAGAAAATGTTCCTTGTTTACAAAATAATTTTTTCGTTTTTTTATATAAAAAACATCTTTCATTAAAATGTTATATTTTCTTGATTATTTTATTAATTATAACTCTCTGAGAACAATTTCCTAAATAGAATTGTAAACACGGAAGATTGCTTAGTTTGTCAGAATAGACTTGACCCTAGTCTATTTGACCAGCAAAACAATCTTCTATGCTTATAATTATACCTAATGATTACAGGCAATGGCCTGTAAAGTAGTAAATGAATTAGAACTCAGTTTGTCAACCGTGCAATAATATCATTCGGAAAAGATATGAATTTTTAAACGATGGGAAAGAGAGTAATTTCTTTTAAATAAATCATATATAATAGTGTTTTGCAAAAATGGATTATTTCTGTACAACAGGGAAAAAAAATGCAAATATACTATACTATCGAGTGGACAACAATATAAGCTATAGAATCAATTCATTCCGGTACATAGAACTGTGTATCGGGTAGCAACAACTGGTTAGTGAGTTTACAAGCAACCACTATAAGTTCGTATTCCAACTGTCAGCTTCAACTGACTCCAACCAGGTCTTGTCAAATACATGTGAACCACAGCCACGAGATCAAGCTAAATCACAATACTA
Source organism: Euprymna scolopes (assembly GCF_053919585.1). Taxonomy (NCBI): domain Eukaryota; kingdom Metazoa; phylum Mollusca; class Cephalopoda; order Sepiida; family Sepiolidae; genus Euprymna; species Euprymna scolopes. The sequence continues at coordinate 82,048,203 of NC_136499.1, forward strand.
ACAAGGAAATCTGTGAGGAAACCAATCACCTTTAAAAATACATACAATTTTATGTATTTTATTGTTTCTTTTTATTGCAGACTAGTCTTCTGGAACTAAGCCGAGCCGATATCAACAGCCGTATCCGCATGCATGCCACCCAAATCAATGCAGTGGAGTACCCTATGTTAGAGGCATGGATGAACTCTTATCTGAAGAGGCATTTACATCTTCATGATGTTTATCAGAATTCTGTGAGGAAACTCTCCAAGACACATAGCATCACATATTGCGAATATTTACAACGCTACTTGCCTGATGCTAAGTGTACTGTCAGAGATTTAGCAGATTTCAAAGTGGAGGTGAAAGGATGTAAGTTTCCTCCTATTGAACCAAAACCTTATAAAAAGTAAGTTTTTATTTCAATTCTCTGCTAGAATTATATCAAGTTTTTGTTTTTTCTCTTTAAAGTGATGTGGAAAACATGGAGATGGAAAAGTGATCTTGTCTGTTTGAAGAACGGTCCCTACCAAACTCCTCTGTCAATTTTTGGTCTACAGACTTGAAACTTGATTTATATGGGATTTGGACCTGTGGAAGAAATTCAATTTGGTCTTTAGCTGGTAAAAATAGTTGCTAAGTAGTTATAATTGAAAAAAATTAGGAAGTGGCAGGTGTAAGTCGAGTGGAAGTGCCTTTCTACGCATGTGCAAATATACATTTATACCTTAAACAACATTGTTTTTTAAGATTTTATATGTGTAAGGATATAGTACAGATGGTAAAAATAAGGCTGGAAAATTATATGTTTTGGTTTCAATTCTAGCTGATGGCACCCAATTCATATTTAAAAACAAAAAAACCTTTTGAAATTACGATTACATATTGGGTCCAATGATATTTCATTGTATAGAGAATTGCAGCTTTATAATAATTACAAATATGAAAGCTGCATAAATTAAAATATATTTCAGCGTATTTTATGACAAGCCCATGCTGGACAGCCTGCTACTGTAATATATATATATATATATATATATAAAGATTATTGGTATTATTGTTTGTTCAGGTAAGTAAAAACATGCGGCGATGCAGAAATTAATACACTTACTGAAAAAATAATTTTGTAATGAAGGACATTTTTCTTTTTTTTATAGTTTTAAAGAAACTTCCAATATTATATATATATATATATATATGTATATATTCTAATATATATATATATATATATTCTAATATATATATATATATATATATATATATATTCTAATATATATATATATATATATTCTAATATATATATATATATATATATTCTAATATATATATATATATATATTCTAATATATATATATATATATATATATTCTAATATATATATATATATATATATATATATATATATATCTAGCCGCACTGATGAGCTGTGAAACAGCGAAACAGTACTGTATGTGGATGACTATATTCTAATATATATATATATATATATATTCTAATATATATATATATATATATATTCTAATATATATATATATATATATATATTCTAATATATATATATATATATATATATATTCTAATATATATATATATATATATATATATTCTAATATATATATATATATATATATATTCTAATATATATATATATATATATTCTAATATATATATATTCTAATATATATATATTCTAATATATATATATATTCTAATATATATATATATTCTAATATATATATATATTCTAATATATATATATATATATATATATTCTAATATATATATATATATATATATATATTCTAATATATATATATATATATATATATTCTAATATATATATATATATATATATATATTCTAATATATATATATATATATATATTCTAATATATATATATATATATATATTCTAATATATATATATATATATATATATATATATATATATTCTAATATATATATATATATATATTCTAATATATATATATATATATATATATATATATTCTAATATATATATATATATATATATATATTCTAATATATATATATATATATATATATATATATATATATATATATATATATATATATATATATATATATATATATTCTAATATATATATATATATATATATATATATTCTAATATATATATATATATATATATATATATTCTAATATATATATATATATATATATATATATTCTAATATATATATATATATATATATATATATTCTAATATATATATATATATATATATATATATTCTAATATATATATATATATATATATATATATTCTAATATATATATATATATATATATATATATTCTAATATATATATATATATATATATATATTCTAATATATATATATATATATATATATATATTCTAATATATATATATATATATATATATATATATTCTAATATATATATATATATATATATATATTCTAATATATATATATATATATATATATTCTAATATATATATATATATATATTCTAATATATATATATATATATATATATATTCTAATATATATATATATATTCTAATATATATATATATATATATATATATATATTCTAATATATATATATATATATATATATATATTCTAATATATATATATATATATATATTCTAATATATATATATATATATATTCTAATATATATATATATATATATATATTCTAATATATATATATATATATATTCTAATATATATATATATATATATTCTAATATATATATATATATATATTCTAATATATATATATATATATATATTCTAATATATATATATATATATATATATTCTAATATATATATATTCTAATTATATATAAATATATATATATATATATATTCTAATATATATATATATATATATTCTAATTATATATATATATATATATATATATATTCTAATTATATATATATATATATATATATTCTAATTATATATATATATATATATATTCTAATTATATATATATATATATATATATATTCTAATTATATATATATATATATTCTAATTATATATATATATATATATATATATATATTCTAATTATATATATATATATATATATATATATATTCTAATTATATATATATATATATATATATATATATTCTAATTATATATATATATATATATATATATTCTAATTATATATATATATATATATATATATATATTCTAATTATATATATATATATATATATATTCTAATTATATATATATATATATATATATATTCTAATTATATATATATATATATATATATATATATTCTAATTATATATATATATATATATATATATATATATTCTAATTATATATATATATATATATATATTCTAATTATATATATATATATATATATTCTAATTATATATATATATATATATATATATTCTAATTATATATATATATATATATATATATATTCTAATTATATATATATATATATATATATATATTCTAATTATATATATATATATATATATATATTCTAATTATATATATATATATATATATATATATTCTAATCATATATATATATATATATATATATATTCTAATTATATATATATATATATATATTCTAATTATATATATATATATATATATATATATATATATATTCTAATCATATATATATATATATATATATATATTCTAATATATATATATATTCTAATATATATATATATATATTCTAATATATATATATATTCTAATATATATATATATATATATTCTAATATATATATATATATATATTCTAATGTATATATATATATATATTCTAATATATATATATATATATATTCTAATGTATATATATTCTAATATATATATATATATATTCTTATATATATATTCTAATATATATATATATATATATATATTCTTATATATATATTCTAATATATATATATATATATATTCTTATATATATATTCTAATATATATATATATATATATATATATTCTAATATATATATATATATATTCTTATATATATATTCTAATATATATATATATATATATATATATATATTCTAATATATATATATATATTCTAATATATATATATATATATATATTCTAATATATATATATATATATATTCTAATATATATATATATATATATATATATTCTAATATATATATATATATATTCTAATATATATATATATATATATTCTAATATATATATATATATATATATTCTAATATATATATATATATATATTCTAATATATATATATATATTCTAATATATATATATATATATATATTCTAATATATATATATATATTCTAATATTAGAATATATATATATATATATATATATATATATATATATTCTAATATATATATATATATTCTAATATATATATATATATTCTAATATATATATATATATATTCTAATATATATATATATATATTCTAATATATATTCTAATATATATATATATTCTAATATATATTCTAATATATATATATATATGTATTCTAATATATATATATATATATATATTCTAATATATATATATATATATATATATATATATATATATTCTAATATATATATATATATATATATATATATATATATTCTAATATATATATATATGTATTCTAATATATATATATATTCTAATATATATATATTAGAATTTCTCCTAACAAATACCCCGGATATTTTAGCAGTAAGTGAGACAAACCTACACTCCTAAATCACCTCTTACTACTTTAACATGCCTGGCTATCTCCCACTCTGCCGTAAGGACTCGGACAGATATATGCACGGACTTGGAGTCTACATTCGTAACACCCTCACCCTGACTAGACAAACAAACCTAGAAACGGACGATCAAGCCTTTATATGCTTTACACTAAACATACAACACAACATTAGCTACTTTTATTTTCTCTACCGCTCTCCCTCGACCCAAGACTGCATAGAGACAGCACTTTCCCTTGACACTAGCGCACAAGTACATGTATTTGGTAACTTTAATGTTCACCACAAAAACTGGCTTGGATTCTCTACTCACACAGATGCAGAGGGCAGCACAACACATAGTTTTGCTATATCTCACTCCCTATCACAAATGGTTACGTTTCCAACCCATTTCTCTGACCAACAAGAACAACAAACATCACTTCTAGATCTGTTTCTGACTACAGTTCCCGAGGATTGTACAACAAATGCTGACAGCCCACTCGGGAACGCTGACCATGCAGTGATAATGGTAGAAATCACCCTAAATTCCAGACCCAAAACTGAAGAGCCAGTGCTCAAAACAATGAAATATTATAAAAAGGCTGACTGGGAAGCCGTCAGAGATCTTATCAGAGACGCCCCATGGGGAAATATTTTTTTCTCTTCCTGCTGAACAGTGCGCAAATGAGATCACTGAATGTTTCAAAACAGCAATGGAAGCATATGGTCTCATGCGGAAATTTTATAGCAAGCCCCACTCTCCCCAATGGTTTATTTCTACTTGCGTAACTGCCATTGCTCAAAGGCAGCATGCATACTGCAGATTTAACCGACATAAGTCCAGTTCAAACAGACAGAAGTATATAGAAGCTAGAAGTAACGTTAAGAAAGAAATAGCGACAGCTGAGAGAGAATTTACTGAAACCACTAAAAAACGCATCGCAGCACAAAAATTAGGAAATCGTGACTTCTGAAAAATCTACAACAATGTAGTAAATAATGGGCAATCAACAATTCCCCCACTAACCAACAATCACGAGGTTGTTTGCTCAGCAACCGACAAGGCTAATATGCTTGCCAGCTGGTTTGCCTTGAACTTCACACTGGACCCTACCAACCACCCCCTGCCTGACTTTCCTTTGCGGACAGACGCCACGCTAGACGATCTAAAAATCACCCCTGCTCAGGTACACGCTATCATAAAAAACCTGGACACTTCAAAAGCATGTGGACCTGATCTCATCCAAGCTGTGCTATTAAAAAAGTGCTCAGCCGAAGTAGCTCCAGTTCTCTCTAAACTCTACAACAAATGCCTTAATGAATCATGCTTTCCGGGCTGTTGGAAAACTGCTTCTGTGGTACCAATATTCAAGAATTCTGGTGAAAGAACTGTCCCATCAAATTATCGCCCCATTAGCCTCCTCCCACTTTTCGCCAAAATATTTGAGACCATAATTAACCATGCTCTAGTCCGGCACCTTACAGATGCTGACTGACAAACAATATGAATTTAGACATGCCCATTCCACAGCTGACATCCTCACTGTAATCTCTGAACGTATATACCATTCACCGGACAAAGCGGGGAAGGGCAGAGCGGTAGCTCTAGATATATCTAAGACTTTTGACAGGGTATGGCACAAGGGTCTCCTCAGGAAAATTAAATCATACGGTATCACTGGTAGTATACTTAACATAATTAAAGTCTTCTTAGATAAGAGAAAAATCCAAGTTGTCCTCGACGGTCGTACATCTAAACAATATGATATAAATGCGGGAGTGCCCCAGGGGTCCATCCTTGGACCTCTATTGTTCCTAATATTTATTTATGACCTCCCCGACAAAACTGCCTCTGAGATGGGTATATATGCTGATGACACTACACTCTATAACAGGCATGACAGGAAAACAAATGAACACATATCTAAAGAAATGGCAAAAACACTAGAGGATGACCTCCAATCTGTAGTGGAATGGGGACATAAATGGATGGTCACATTCAATGCTGCCAAGACTAAATTGGTTTCCTTTCAATAATTACAAGAAAATGGCCAGTGACTCCCTGTCTGAGAGTACGTCTTTCAAACTGCTTGGCCTAACGTTCACAGGAAACAGGAGTTGGAACAATTATATTGAAAACATTGCCAGGGCCGCTGCAAAAAAGGTAGGCTCTCTCTACTGTGCTAGAAAACTACTGACACCTGAAAGTATCCTGTACCTCTATAAGGCCACCATTCGCCCATGTATGGAGTATTGTTGTCACATTTGGGCTGGTGCATCTGCTACTAGTCTCTCGCTCCTAGACAAGGTTCAAAAAAGAGTCGCCAATCTGATAGGCCCCGAACTGGCATCTAAGCTTCAGCCTCTGTCCCATCGACGAAACGTTGCATCCCTCTGCCTGTTCTACAAGTATTTTAATGGTGAATGCTCTGACGAACTGCAGACACTTGTGCTACCACGAGGTAGACACCATCGACAAACCCGACAGGCAACTAAATCCCACCCCCACACAGTAGAGATCCCTAGATGTAAAAGATCGTTCTACTCCAGTAGTTTCTTCCCCAGAACCGCTAGACTCTGGACTTCCATTCCAAGTTCCTGATTCCCTAACTGTACTGACATGCAGAAGTTCAAGTGCAACGTGAACCGACATCTTGCTGCCAAAATCCCAACATAGTGCCCCAGTAGTTGCTGCCCCTGATAGTAGCTCCTTAAACCAAAGTGGCAATGCGCCGTGTCTGGGGTGATGTAATAAAAAAATAAAAAAATATATATTCTAATATATATATATATATATATATATATATATATATTAGAATATATATTTTTTTATTTTTTTAGAATATATATATATATATATATATATATTCTAATATATATATATATATATATATATATATATATTCTAATATATATATATATATATATTCTAATATATATATATATTCTAATATATATATATATATATATATATTCTAATATATATATATATATTCTAATATATATATATATATATATATATTCTAATATATATATATATATTCTAATATATATATATATATATATATTCTAATATATATATATATATATTCTAATATATATATATATATATTCTAATATATATATATATATATTCTAATATATATATATATATATTCTAATATATATATATATATATTTTTTTTTTTTTTTTTTTTTTTTTTTTACAAAGGCATCACCACATTATCAAGGCCCAGAGGCCACTCAAGGATAAGGGTTAAAGAGTGTACAGTAGAAGTTGGTCAATATAGTAATCATTAGTAATGAAAATTTGGTAAATTTAATAACTTATATGGAACGGCTCATCAAGAACTTATTTACTTTAGACTTGAACAAAACCATATTGTAGTCAGCCGGAAAGCAGGAAAACGGAAGACAATTCCACAGGCGTGCAGTTCTAAGAAAGAAGCTTTGTTCATGGAATCTACGTTTAGGTTTAGGCACAGATAAAGAGTGGGGGAAATTAATGATAGTGTTTACAGCTAGACGAGTGTTTCTTGTGAAAGTTTGGCGAGGGGGGACCATAGATTGAAGCTCAGTTGAACACTTTCCATGAAAATAACGATACATCAGAGACAAACTCGCAACATCTCTTCTGTGAGATAGAGGTTGCAAGGAGGAGAAAAGGACATCTCCTACGAGGCTACGAAGTCTATTTTGAACTCTATCAAGGCAGGACAAGTTCTTTCTAGCAGCTCCTGCCCAGATGTGGCAACAGTATTCCATCCTTGGACGTACCTGGCTCTTATATAGATAGAGAATAGCATCAGCAGTGAGATATCTACTGGATCGATAGAAAGATCCCACCATTTTTCCAGCGGCCTTGGCAACAGATTTGATATACGTGTTCCATTTAAGATCAGGAGTAATGGTCAAGCCCAGAAGCTTGTCAAAACTTGAGGCCTCCTGAAGACGAGAGCCATTCATTTCAATTGATGATAAATGTGGATTAGAATGTTGATGATGTAAAGAGAGAAGCTTGGTTTTAGATGCATTAAAAGTAACCAGCCACTCCTTTCCCCATTGTACTACGTGCTCAAGATCAGAGGAGAGAGAATTGGAGAGAACTTGCTCGTTTACTGTCTTAGATGTGGTACCATAAATGGTAGTGTCGTCAGCATAAATGTCTACAAATGATGTAAGGATATGATTTGGAAGATCATTAATGTAGATCAGGAAAAGAGTTGGGCCCAGGATGGATCCCTGAGGGACACCGGCATTAATATTGTGAGCTTCTGATTTTTGCCCCTCAACTACTACTCTTATGAATCTATCAGAAAGAAATGATTTAATAATTGAGAAGACTTTTCCAGCTATACCATAGCTAGCGATCTTATGAAGTAAACCTTTATGCCATACCCTATCAAAGGCTTTAGATATGTCAAGAGCAATTGCCCTAGAAAGATTGCCACCGTCGAGAGATTTGCTAATCCTATGCGATATAACTGTAAGGACATCTGCTGTAGATCTAGCAGAACGGAAACCATATTGAGTGTCACTAAGAAGGTTATTTTTGTTGAGATGTTTGATTACTTCTGTATTTAATACAGATTCTAGCAACTTACTCATGACGCACAGGAGACTTATTGGCCTGTACTGAGAGGGGGATGAGCGATCACCTGAATTCTTAAATACAGGGCATACTGATGAGATTTTCCAGGGAGATGGGAAACTATTCTCCTTAAGACAACGTTTAAACAGTTTTGTAAGTATGGGCGCTAGTTCAGGTTGAAGTTTTTTGAGTACTATAATTGGAATACCATCAGGGCCAGTTGCTTTACTGGAATCAAGGTTTTTGATTAGCTTGGCAACATCACGTACAGATATACGTATATCACATAGCGTGTTTTCTGATACAAGAGGAAATATTGGGGGTTGGCGGTCTTGGTCGCAAAGGGTAGAATTAGCTGCAAAGTTCTTGACAAAGAGTTTGGCTTTGTCTGATGCTGACGAGATTACCTCAGATCCATTGATAATAGTTGGGATGGAGCACACGCTTCTGTTCAGAATTCTGTTTGCTATTTGCCAAAACTGGTGGGAACCAAGCCGCTGCTCAGCTACTTTGGACTTAACAGATTGAGCATACAACTCTCTTGCGTTCCTTATTACTTTCTTACAATGGTTGCTGGCAGTCCTGAAAACGGCTTTAGTTTCCATACATCTATTACGTTTGAAGCAGTGGAAAAAGTGATTTCTGTGCGCAATGGCAGCAGCACATTCTGGAGAGAACCAAGGCTGGCTGTTAGGTTTTTGCTGAAACTTTTTAGAGGGTATGAAATGGTCAATACCTACAATTAACCATTCAGTTAGGTCTAATACTATAGAGGACACATCCTTTTTAAACATGGAATGCAGAGGTAGATCAGATATAAATGTACGGAAGCTATCCCAGTCAGCCTAAGTGTATCGATATACTGTACGATGAAGAGGTACGTCTGGGGGACTTATTACATTTCATTTTTATCTTAATTGATACAACAGAGTGGTCGGAAGATCCAAGAGGCGACAGAACAGAAACTGAACATATTTCAGGGCAAGTTGTGAGAAAAAGGTCTAGTAGGCTCGCATACTGGCCGTCATTATCGGGCATATATTCTAATATATATATATATTCTAATATATATATATATATATTCTAATATATATATATATATATATATATATATTCTAATATATATATATATATATATATATTCTAATATATATATATATATATTCTAATATATATATATATATATATATATATATTCTTATATATATATATATATATATTCTTATATATATATATATATATATTCTAATATATATATATTCTTATATATATATCTTCTAATATATATATATATATATATATATATTCTATATATATATATATATTCTAATATTCTTATATATATATATATATTCTAATATATATATATATTCTAATATTCTTATATATATATATATATATTCTAAATATATATATATAATCTAATATATATATATATATATTCTAATACATATATATATATATTCTAATACATATATATATATATATTCTAATACATATATATATATATTCTAATACATATATATATATATTCTAATACATATATATATATATTCTAATATATATATATATATATATTCTAATATATATATATATATATATTCTAATATATATATATATATATATTCTAATACATATATATATATATATTCTAATATATATATATGTATATTCTAATATATATATATGTATATTCTAATATATATATATATATATTCTAATATATATATATTCTAATATATATATATATATTCTAATATATATATATATATTCTAATATATATATATATATATTCTAACATATATATATATATATATATTCTAATATATATATATATATATATATATATATATATATTCTAATATTATATATATGTATATTCTAATATATATATATATGTATATTCTAATATATATATATATATATATTCTAATATATATATATATGTATATTCTAATATATATATGTATATTCTAATATATATATATATATTCTAATATATATATGTATATTCTAATATATATATATATATATATATATATTCTAATATATATATATATGTATATTCTAATATATATATATGTATATTCTAATATATATATATATATGTATATTCTAATATATATATATGTATATTCTAATATATATATATGTATATTCTAATATATATATATGTATATTCTATATATATATATGTATATTCTAATATATATATATGTATATTCTAATATATATATATATATATATTCTAATATATATATATATATTCTAATATATATATATATATTCTAATATATATATATATATTCTAATATATATATATATATTCTAATATATATATATATATATATTCTAATATATATATATATATTCTAATATATATATATATATTCTAATATATATATATATATATTCTAATATATATATATATATATTCTAATATATATATATATATATTCTAATATATATATATATATATATTCTAATATATATATATATATATTCTAATATATATATATATATATTCTAATATATATATATATATATTCTAATATATATATATATATATATTCTAATATATATATATATATATTCTAATAAATATATATATATTCTAATAAATATATATATATTCTGATATATATATATATATTCTAATATATATATATATTCTAATATATATATATATATATATATATTCTAATATATATATATATATTCTAATATATATAAATATATATATATAATCTAATATATATATATTCTAATATATATATATATATTCTAATATATATATATATATATATTCTAATATATATATATATAGTCTAATATATATATATATATATATATTATATATATATATATATAGTCTAATATATATATATATATATATTATATATATATATATATATATTCTAATATATA